>NC_052146.1:115741797-116041797 GCF_902713615.1 Scyliorhinus canicula
CGTGTCCACGTCAGGGATCCCCGCCACTGCCTTCTTCATGAAATCTGTGTCATCGCAGCTTGGAGCGCATATGTTTACCAGGACTAATGCTGCCCCTTCCAGGACACTGCAAACCATGACACACTGTTGCCCCAGGCTCGCAAATGTCCCTGTCGCCACAAAGGCCGTCCCCGCGCCCGGCAGCATGGCCACCCCACAGTCCACGCCCCACAACACAAGCGGTACGCCTGACCCACCCAGCCCTTCCCCACCCGCAGTCAGCCCTTCTCTCCCAGGTGATCCTCCCGGAGAAAGACAACATCGGTACTCAGACCCCTCAGATGGGCGAAAACTCAGGATCCCCCACTAGGCTGCCAGTCCTCGAAGCCTCAGGCTTCCATCCCAATGGATGGGCCTCTGCCCCCCCCACCCCCGCCTCCCCTCGCTGTGGGGCCAGCCACATGCATCTCGTGGATGTGCCTCTGCCCTCCAGGACATCCCCCCGACTGGGTGGGGTCATCCAGGATGGCCAGGTTCACCGCACATTCCATGTGGCAGCGCCCTAGTGCAACGGGACCATCCCCCGTCCAGTGGCCATATTTGCCATTCACTCCATGTGGGGTGCCCACTGCCCCAGTGTCCACCAAGAGGGCTGCTCCCAGTGTCACTGTTTTCGCTGTCCATGTGCGAGCCGTCGCAGACATCCATCCCCCCCTCCGTGTCTCCTTCCCCTGGAAGTCCACCTATAGTTTGGCTGGATGCAGCATACCAAACTGCACCCCACTCTTGTACAGGGCCGCCCTGGCCACATTAAATTCAGCCCACACCAGGATCCCCTCCCGATCCTGGCACCGGAGCAGCCTCGCTAAAACGGCCTTCGGCTGCTCTCCTGCCCTAGGCCCCGGCCAGAGCGACCTGTGGGCTCTGTGCACCTCCAGGGGCCCGGTAAAGCCCTCCTCCCCGACCAGGCTGCTCAGTATCTAGGCCACATACTCCATGGGGCTCCCTCACCGGAAGTTCGGGAATAATATCTAAAATTGGATTTTCCTTGCAGCCAGTCCTGGTGCATTTTGCATATTTACTTCATAGTTACAGCCAGTTGTGGCAAATCCAACAAAACAGTTTATATTTACTTAACACCTTCAAAATGGTAAAGCCCAAGGAGCTTCATCAGAGCTATTATCGATCAAAATTTGACACCGAATCTCATCAATTGGTATTATCACAGGTGATCAAAAGCTTAGTCAAAGAGGTGGGATTTAAGGAGCAACTTAAAGAAAGAGATGGAGAGGCTTAGGGATAGAATTCCAGAGTTTAGATCCTAGACAGCTAGTGGCATGCTTGTTATTGGTAGCGTGATAGGCCGGCACAGTGGTGCAGCGGTTAGCACTGCTGCCTCACGGCGCCGATGACCAGGGATTTTTCCCAGTCCCGGGCCACTCTCCGTGTGGAGTTTGCACATTCTCCCCGTGTCTGCGTGGGTCTCACCCCCCCCCCACAACCCAAAGATGTGCAGGGGAGGTGGATTGATCGTGCTAAATTGCCCCTTAATTGGAAAAAAAAGAATTGGGTACTCTAAAACGTTATTGTTAGCATGGAAAAATTGGGATGCGGAAGATGCTTGTATCAGATGAGTGCAGAGATCTCAGAGGGTTTTGGGGCTGCTGACGGCACTGTGTTGCTGATGGCTTGAGCACTGCAGTGGTTATGGTCTGGTAGTGGTTTAACATTTCACAGGTTATGAGTCTCAATCTCACCATCATAAAGTGAGAGATTGAGTTCAGTAAATCTGCCAAATTGTGGGCGGGCACCTAAGAAACCTCCATGGAAATTATTCCGAGAAGCCCACTCATTTGTTCAAATCTGCCACTTCCAGCCTGGTTTACAGAGGATACCAACCCCACTCAACAAGGTTGATTCTTAATGCCCTAATTGCAATAAATGTGGCCTTGCCACATCAGAAGAATTAAGACGGTAGCCATTCAATTGAGTTTAGAAGTGGGAATAAAATCCATTACAATTGGACATCGGTCATTGTTGGCAGCGACCTCCCCTCTGTGATCAAAGCTGACCCCAGTTTTTCTGAGGAGAGGCCTAGAAAGGGTTAACAACAGGCCCATAATCCATTCCCATCGAACAATAGCATTGGAACGGCAGTATAAATGTGAGAGAGCTTTGTTAATGTATAAACGGTGACCCTCGGACTGTGAGAAGCTGGTGACTAAACACTTTGGATTAAATAGTTAGATTTTTTTAAAGACTTGCAAATTGTTCAACAAACACAGGCTGTCATGTCCCGATAGGAGTTTGAGTGAGAACGAAACATTGTGCCAGGCTGTTACAGTGTGACCTTGAGAGAATTCCATGGAGTATGAGTGACAATCAGTGATCTGTACAGGATGCTTCACTGAGGTTTGGATGATATACTTTATATTCCCTTGAATGATCAATTTACTGTCCATTTAAACATGGGACCCCATGTATAATCATTGTCCTTCTTGTCACTGGTTCTCACCTAATTTGGGGTCATCCGAATATCACCTTGCTTCAAAACTTCTCAAAGCCTGTGAGTTACTTGAGCTGCAGTTAAAAAAAAAAAATCTTTATTGTCACAAGTAGGCTTACACTGACACGGCAATGAAATTACTGTGCAAAGCCCCTAGACGCCTGTTCGGGTACACAGAGGGAGAATTCAGAATGTCGCAATTACCTAACAGCACGTTTCCGTTTCCTATATTAGAATAAGGAATTCAAAAATACTTCATTGGTTGCAAAGTTATTCGGGATGTCCTTAGGTCCTAAATGGTGCGATAGAAAAGCAAGCCCTCTTTTTTAGATGGAATGAATGTTACAACACAAAAGAGATCAAGCGGGCCATCATGCCTGTGTCATCACTTTGGTGGAACTTTCCAAATAATTCCGCACCCCTGCTCATCCCTCATTGTCCAGTTAATGAAGGCAACCATGGCGACTATTCTGTACAAGGCACAATCCCAGCAAAAAAGTAAATAGTGATCAACATGTAATTAATTTCTCTTAGGCAACGTTAGTTGAGGGATAAAAGTTGGCCATGGTAGATGTGGTGGAGGGGTGGGGAGTCTACCAATCCTTTTCTTTCCTGTTTTTAAAAATAAATTTAGAATACCCAATTCATTTTTTTCCAATTAAGGGGAAATTTAGTATGACCACCACCTCACCGGCACATCTTTGGGTTTTGGGGACGAAACCCACACAAACACAGGGAGAATGTGCAAAATCCACTTGGACAGTGATCCAGGGCTGGGATCGAACCTGGGACATCGGTGCTGTGAGGCAGCAGGGCTAACCCACTGGGCCACGGAGCTGCCCACCAATTCTTTTCAATGCTCATGAGCTGGAGAGAGGAATTCCACTGATCAAAGACCAGCCCTTCAAATATTGGAAAGTGTGGGTATGGCAGTAAGGCAAGTACAGATTTAAAATAACCAATTCTTTTTTTTTTCCCAGTTAAGGGGGCAATTTAGCATGGCCAATCTACCTACCCTGAACATCTTTGGTTTGTGACCCACGCAGACACGGGGGGAATGTGCAAACTCCACATGGACTGTGACCCGGGGCCGGGAACAAACCCGGGTCCTCGGCGCTGTGAGGCAGCAGTGCTAACCACTGCGCCGCCGTGCTGCCCTGGCAAGTACAGAGTCAAGCTCAGCCCAATCCGCTTGTTTGACAAGTTCACTCGTTAGATTGAGTCAGCCATTGTGTGGATGCAAGCACTTTCTTTCATTCTTAAGGAGTGAATGAAAAGAAATCAGGAAGCTGGTCAATGAAGTTGGTCACACATGATTCTATCGTGATGCTTACCATACACCGACAGATCTGCTGTAAGTGCTTCCACCACCTTCCATTGCTGATGGCCATTCTGATACTCTCAGATTCGGCCTCTCGCCTTCCACCCTTTTAAAATTTGAACTCATCCAAACGTCTTCTGTTCATGTCTTAATGTGCAACACATCCCATTCACACATTAACCCTGAACCCTGACCTATTAGTTCCCGTTCTGGAAACACCTCGATTTTAAAATGTCAACCTTATTTTCAAATCACTCCATGGTCTTACGTCCCCACCACCCCCTCTCCGACACCCTTGCCACCAGCCCCAGCTACCCTACACCCCAATCTCTGTAAACCTCCTCCAGCTGTACAACTTTCAAAGATCTCTGTGCGACTCCAATTCTGCCCTCAAATGTCCCTGATTTATTTCATGCGACCATTGGTGGTTGCCTGTGACCCAAGCTCTGGAATTCCCTCCCATCATTCCTTAATTTTGTAAATCATGTAAAGAAAATGAGAGAGACACCAGGTTTGGAGGAATGCAGACATCCCGGATATAGAAAAGATTGGACAGTTAGGGACAAGAGAGATCATGGAGGAATGTTAAACCAGGATTTGATAATAGCCTGTCAGCACTCACTGTACAGGTCATGTTCAATACGGACAATTGGATGACACATTAGAGGCTTCCTGGCAGTGAGAGTCAGCAACTTGAGGAGGGGCCTGAACCCCAGTGAGAGTCAACACCTTCAGGAAAGATGGCCACCTGAACCCCAGTGGGAATCAGCACCTCAGGAGAGGAGGGGGTAGAGAAATCAATAAACACCTCATTTAGCTGAGGGATACATTTTGTGAAACTGTGAAGTGGCAAAATACCCACAGCTGGATGAAGAGCACAGCTGAGCGATTTTCTGCACTCAATTTAAATTTTTAATGCCTGGAGAAGCAGTTTGCTTTCAGCTGTCTGCCTCAATTCTCCGATATGAATCAGAATGTAGCAATCCAGGAACATCTTGCCGAAATTCAGCTGCCTGAGTTACTCCGATTTTGCTCAATCTTTCTTCGGTTCCTCTACATCAGGGGTGGGCAAACTTTTCCGTGCAAGGCCCGCATTCAGAAATTCACAATTTTAAAGGGCTGCATAGTATATTAATTAATAGTCCCGGTTGTAACCAATTAGCGTGCGGCATATACCTCAGCGCTTCCCCCGCCGGCATCCTGCCTTTAGCCCTCTTTTTCTCTACTTTTCAAAAATGGCGCTTCACCCGGTTATGATTCTGGGCGCCTCATATAGAACATAGAACAGTACAACACAGAACAGGCCCTTCAGCCCTCGATGTTGTGCCGAGCAATGATCACCCTACTCAAGTCAACGTATCCACCCTATACCAGTAAACCAACAGCCCCCCCCCCCCCATTAACCTTACAAAAAACATTTTAAAAAAAACATTTTTTTAAAAAATAATAATTTTTTTGATGACTTGATCTTGGTGGGCCGCATAAAGACCGGGCCGTAGTTTGCCCACCCCTGCTCTACATATTCTGACAGTCTATTGCACAATAAAAAAAAAGCACTGTGGAAGATTTATAATTCCATCATCTCAAACCTTCAATGAATCACTTCTGTGACATTGAGAACAGAAAGAAAATGTCTGGGAAACATGCTGGCCCTGACTGTCTCCACTAGATCAATGAAAGTTGCGGAGAACCTTCAGAAATATTTGGTGAATGATACTTTGTTTCCTGGGTTTAACCTGCTCAATGCCTGTTAGCTGCATTATGCTGTCAGTCGGGATTCCTTCTGGCCATTGTCAATAACTTAGATGCCGCACTCTCATCTCCGGGTCTGAAGGTTCAAGCCCCACGCCAGGAATTGGGCACAAAATCCAGGCTAATTAGTTTCCAGTGCAATGCTGAAGGACTAAGGTAAAGTCGCCATAGTCCCAGATGACCATAAGCTGCTTTCCCCTTTGAGGGGGGAGAGCTGACTGCTGGAGGTTTAACCTGAGGATCTGGATTGGCTGCTGGGTTTCCCACAGCACAACAGTGTCTACACTTCAAGCGGAGCTGAGTGGCTGTCAAGCACTTTGAGTTGTCCAGTGGTCATGAAAAGTGTGACTTTGATGCACGTCCTTTTAATGGAACGATTTTGAGGAACAGTGAAATTCTCCCAGTTGTCCTGTTCAAAATCCATCCCTCAGTCAACATCGATAAAACTGATTGTCTTGTCACTCTCACACTGCTGTGTGTGGGATCTTATGTGCAAATTGGTTGCTGCATTTCCATTAAAACAGTAATTACATTTCAAAAGTACTCCATTGACTCTGAAGTGCTTTGAAACATCCTGAAGTCATGAAAGGCACAGAGTAAATGCCAGGATTCATCTTTCCTCCTTCAGGATGAGCTCTTCAGAATTGCTCACAACCGCAGTGAACTCATACTGACCTTGCTACCCTCCAATCTGTGTTGCATGATTGGCTTTGAGAGGACAGAATTGAGGATTGGAGCTACAGCACAATACATACAGGGCGGGATTCTCTGTTGGCAGACACAAAATCAGGAAACGCGATTGGGCGGCGAATAGGTACCGATGACAAAATCGTGGCAGGCACCGACTTGACATCAAATCGTAATTCTCCGTCACCTCAACAGCGCTGTCAATGCGTTCTGGAATGCACGTACAGTAGACACCGTTTACATATCATTAGCGGGCTTGACCTGGTATTCTCCGCGGCCTCCGTGATTCTCCGCCTCTGATGGGCCGAGTTCCCGATCGCACGGTTCACTTGTGCTTTTACAAATCATGAAACCAGCATGGCGGATGCTGAGGGAGAGAGAGACGGTGCGGAAAGTGCCCAACATCGCCATAGTTTGCTGACAGTTGTGCCGCTGGCCTGGGGGGAGTAATGAGGGTAGCCAGGAGGTGGGCTCTGGGGTCGGGGTGGATGGGCATGGAACACCATTGCCACAGCCGGCACGGCAGCCTTGCAGCTGCACACATTGCTAACAGCTCACTTTGAACTTAGTGCCACGGGTCGTATAGGTGCCCCCCCCAGGGCACCCGCCCCAGGTGCCCTTTGGCCCTTAGCTGACCCATCATGTATGTGGGCGCACTCCAGCAAAACCAGTGTTAGCTGGGACAAGCAAGTGTGGGCATTGTAATGTGTTGTTCAATTCCCGGTTTGGGTCACTGTCTGTGCGGAGTCTTCACGTTCTCCCCGTGTCTGCGTGGCTTTCCTCCGGATGCTCCGGTTTCCTCCCACAAGTCCCGAAAGACGTGCTTGTTAGGTGAATTGGACATTCTGAATTCTCCCACCCTATACCCGAACAGGCGCCGGAGTGTGGCGACTAGGGGCTTTTCACAGTAAAGTCATTGCAGTGTTAATGTAAGCCTACTTGTGACAATAATAAAGAATATTATTAGAAAGGCAAATGTTCCGTGTGCCTTCTTAACTACCCTATTAACCTATCCTACAGACTTCAGAGATCTGTAGACAAGCACCTCAAGATCCCTCTGTTCCTCTGAGCTTCCTGGTGTCCTGCCATTCATTGAGTACTGCCCTCTGTTGTTACTCCTTCCAAAGTGCATCACCTCGCACTTCTCAGGGTTACCATCCACCACTGATCTGCCCATCTGACCATCCCGTCTATATCTTCCTGCAACCTAAGACCATCTTCCTCACTGTTACCCACCCTGCCAAACCTTGTGTCATTGGAAATTTATTTATCATCCCCCCACATCCTCATCTACTGCTTATATATATCACAAACAATAAGGGACCCAGCACTGATCCCTGAGGTACACACTGGACACCGGTCTCCAGTCACACAAACACTGCAACTACCCTCTTTCACCTACCATTAAGCCAGTTTTGGATCCAACTTGCTAAGTTACCCCGGATCCCATGTGCTTTATCTTCTTTATCATTCTCCATGGAGCATTGTCAAAGGCTTTGCTGAAATCTATATAAATTACATCAACTCCACTACTCTTATCTACACACCCAATCACCTCCTCGAAAAATTCAAGCAAACTCGTTAGGCATGACCTCCCTTTGACAAAGCCATGCTGATTATCCCTGACCAAATCTTGCCTCTCCAAATGGAGATTAATTTTCTCCTTAAGAATTTTCTCCAATTGTCTCCCTATCATTGAAGTGCGATTCACTGGTCTCTAATTCCCTGGTTTATCTCTACCACCCTTCTTGAAAAGTGGAACCACATTAGCTACCCTCCAATCCTCTGACAACTCCCTGGTGACCAGAGAGCAATTAAAATTGTGTGTCGGGGCAGCACGGCGGCGCAGTGGTTAGCACTGCCACCTCATGGCGCCAAGATCCCAGGTTCGTTCCTGGCTCTGGGTCACTGTTAGTGTGGAGTTTGTACATTCGCCCCATGTTTGCATGGGTTTCACCCCCACAACCCAAAGATCCAAAGATGTGCAGGATAGGTGGATTGGCCACGCTATATTGTCCCTTAATTGGAAAAAATGAATTGGGCACTCTAAAAAAAAATGTTTATGTGTCCGAGCTTCTGTAATTTTCTCCCTTGCCTCCCACAGCAGCCTGGGCTACAACTCATCTGGACCTGAGGATGTGTAAGCCATTGTAAGCCTGCCAAAACCTTCAATACATCCTCACTCCCCATGGCAAACTGTTCAAGAACCTCACAGTCCCTTTACTCAAATTCTGTACCTTCTCCTGAGAGAAGACAGATGTGAATTACTCGCTTAACAGCCGACCAATGTCCTCCGGCTCCACGTACAGATTGCCCCCTTGGTCTCTGATGGGCCCTATACCCTTTCACTCGTTATCCTCTTCCCCTTAACATACTTCGAGAATATATTGGGATTCTCCCAAATCCTACCCGCCGGTCTGTTTTCATGTCTCCCTCTTTGCTCTCCTAATTGTTTTCTTAAGTTCCTCACTGCATTTTCTATATTCCACTAAGGTCTCTGCTGATTTGCCCCCTTTGTACATGCTAAAAAACCTTTCTTTTCTTCAACAAATATTTTTATTCATATTTTCCAAATTTTATACCTAAACATAAACCCGGTAAAACCATAAAACAATGAACTAAGCCCCCCAAATACCTTCCCCCCCGTCATGCGGCATAACTCCCAAACAAAACCCCCTTCACTCCCAGTTCCCCTCCCCCCCTTCCCCACACCTAACAACTAATGGTGACCAGCTGTTTAAAGTACAGAATAAACGGCTACCGTCTCCGGTAGACCCCTCAATTACCCCCCATCACGGTGTACTTAACATTCTTGAGATATAACAATTCCACAACATCCCCCAGCTGCACTGAGGCACTGGGTGGAGAAGCTGACCTCCATCCCAGCAGCACCTGCCTTCGAGCAATTAGCGTGGTGAAGGCCAGACATTGGCCCTGTCCCCGCCTGCAGTTCTGGCAGGTCTGACACCCCAAATATGGTCCCTCAGGGACAGAGCTTTAGCTCAATTTGTAAAATCGGCGACATGGTGCGAAAGGAGACCCAGAACCCCGTGTGCTTCGGACATGACCAGAACATGTGCAGATGATTAGCCGGTACCCTTCCAAACCATTCACACACATCCTCCACACCTGCAAATACCTTTCTCAACCTGGTTTTGGTCAAATGGGCCCTATGGCGCTACCTGCAACTGTCTCAACCCTAACCGCACACCATCCACCATCTCCAATCCCAGCTCCTACTCCCACTTAGCCTTCACCCTCTGCGCAGACACTGCCTCCTCCACCAAAATCCTGCCATAAATCCTCCATGTGCTTCCCTCCTCCATCCCTGCCAGTGACAACACCCTCTTCAACATCAAGGACAGTACCAAAGGGAATGTCGGGAAGACGTTTTTTGGGAAGTTGCAAACCAAAAAGTACCTAAAAACATCCACCCAAGAAAGCCCACATTTCTCCGACAACTTCTCCATGCCCGCAAATCACCCCTCTAAAAACAGGTCCCTCAACCGTTCCACCCCCTTCTCCCCTGAACCGAGCATCCAGTCTCGCTGGCTCGAAACAAATGGTTCGCACAGATCAGCGTCAACTTCAATACCACCCCAATTTAAAGTGTTGCCGAAACTATCTCCATATCTTCATTGGAGACCACCACTGGGTTCGCTGAATATTTCCCCGGAGAGAACGGTTATGCTGCCCGCTTTCCCAAGGCAGCAGGAAGTGTTGACAGAGTCAGTGAATGGGACGCCGGTTTTTGTGATGGACTGGGCTGTCTTCATGACATTCTGTAGTGCCCAAAATGCTTCAGCAGCAACATGATAACACCCATTGTGGGGATTAGACCTGTCACATACAATAATAATAATAACCTTTATTGTCACAAGTAAGCTAACATTAACACTGCAATGAAGTTACTGTGAAAAGCCCCGACTCGCCATATTCCGGCGCCTGTTCTGGTACACAGAGGGAGAATTCAGAATGTCCAAATTACCTAACAGCACGTCTTTCGGGACTTGTGCGAGGAAACGGGAGCACCCGGAGGAAACCCATGCAGACATGGGGAGAATGTGCAGACTCCAGATTTATTGGTTTGGATTGCATAGTCTCAACATCATTTTTAATATTACAAAAGTACTGGTGGGCAGCCATATTGAAGGCTCGATATGTGTCAGCTTTTCCTTTCAACAGGGAAGACTTTTCAACAATGATCACTATCACAATCATTAGCATACAAGGACGCCCTGTGTTCTACCCCACCCCCTTCCTCAATACCCCTTTCCACTTGTCCAAGGCACTCATGCCAATGGTCAAAGGCTTGATTGCCAACGCAAAGAAGAGAGGGGCATTGGGCATCCCTGCCTTGTTCCCCTATGTAATTAAAAGTATCCCAACCTAACATTATTTGTACGGACACTGAACTTTGGTGCCTTGTTTCACAACTGGACCCATGCTATGAATTTAAGCTCTATCCCAAACCATTCCAACACCGCAAACGAATACCCCCATTCTACCCTATCAAAAGCCTTCTTGACATCCAATGCCACAATAACCTACTGCTCTCTACCTTCTGCCGAGGACAAAACTACGTTTAAAAGCCACCTCACATTCGACGACAATCACCGGCCCTTCACAAACCCCGTCTGGTCTTCCCTAATAAGCTGAGGGATACACTCCTCCAGCATTAATGTTAAACCCTCGGCCAAAATCTTGGCATCGACATTTACTAAAGAAATCAGCCGGCCAACCCACACTCCACTGGTCCATATCCTTCTTTACCAGAAGCAAAATGGATGCTTGCAACATTCTCTCTAGAAGAGACCCCACGCTACCAAGTCCTCAAACATCTCCAACCAATACTCCAACCAGTCGATCAGCAAATATTTTTTTAAATTCCAGGGGGGACCCTCCTGCCCCGGCACCTCACCCGTCTGCATGTGCCCAATCACTGTCCAGACCTCCTCCATCCCCAATTGTTCCTCCAACCTTCCCAGTCCACCTCCTCTATCTTACGACATTCCTATCCCTTCAGACATTCCCACACATCTGACTCCTCCCCCGGCAGCACCGACCTATAGAGGTTCTTGTAAAACACCTCAGAAGCCCCGATAACTTTATCGGGCGGCGACACAAGTCCCCCACCTGAATCCTGAATCTTAACAACGCCGCTGGAGGCTGCCTGCTGCCTCAACTGGTCAGGAGGTGACTGGCCTTCTCCTGTATTCCCATGTTACCCCCCTCGAACTTTGCAACTGGTGCACTGCCTTATCAGTAGATAATAGGTTAAATTGCATCTCTACTCGGGTGGGGGTCACTTGATTACCATCTTTCACCTCCAAGATCTCATCCACCAACCGTTCCCTTGCCTCCCTGTCCACCTGTGCTTTGTGCAGATCATCTCCCCTCACACCATTGTCTTCAGGGCCTCTCACAGCACCGAGAGTGACACCTCCCTATTCTTGTTAAACTGTGTGTTAGCATTTATTAAAATGGGGATTCAGTTTAAGAGCCGTGAGGTTATGCTGCAACTGTACAAGACCTTGGTTAGACCACATTTGGAGTATTGTGTGCAGTTCTGGTCACCTCATTATAGGAAGGATGTGGAAGCATTGGAAAGGGTGCAAAGGAGATTTACCAGGATGCTGCCTGGATTGGAGGGTAGGTCTTATAGGGAAAGGTTGAGGGAGCTAGGGCTTTTCTCATTGGAGCAAAGGAGGATGAGAGGTGACTTAATTGAGGTGTATAAGATGATGGGAGTGGACGTTCAGCGACTTTTTCCTCGGGTGGATGTAGCTGTTACAAAACAAGGCCAAGAACCAAGGGCATAACTATAAGCTTCATGCTGGAAGATATAGGAGGGATGTCAGAGGTAGCTTCTTTACTCAGAAAGTGGTTGGGGCGTGGAATGCATTCCCAGCTATGGTAGTGGAGTCTGACACTTTAGGAGCTTTTAGGCGGTTATTGGATAGGCATATGGAATGCACTAGAATGATTGGGAGTAGGTTGATTTGATCTTAGTTTCAGACTAGTTCGGCACAACATCGTGGGTAACTGTGCTGTACAGTTCTATGTTCTATGTTCCACATTCTCATCAATAACCCTAGCCATCTTCACACAAAATCCCAAATCTGCTAGCAGCCCCACATCCAAAGTCCAAGCCGGCCCCAACTCCAAAACCATATCCACCAGGTGTGGAGCATGATCTGAAATCACTGTCATGGATTATTCCGCTTTCCTCACCCCTGGCAGCAGACGCATTCCCATCACAAAAAAGTCAATGCGTGAGTACACATTGAGCACCAGAGAGAAAAAAGAGAATTCCTTACGCCTTTGGTGCAAAACGTGCCACGAGTCTGCTCCATCATCTCCTTCATGAACGCCGCCAGTACCTTCCCTACTCCCGAAGGCTCTTCCCTACTGGCTCAGACCGATCCAACTTAAGGTTCATAATGTAATTCAAATCGCCCCCAAAACCAGTTGGTGCCTGTCGACGCTTGGTATGGCTGCCAGCATTGTCTTCCTGAACTCTACAACATCCCAGTTTGGAGCATTCATACTCGCTAAAACCACCAACGTACTTGCAGCGTCCCGGTAACTATGACATACCTACCACTCTGATCCGCTACTACCTTCCCCTTCTGGAACCAAACTCTTTTGTTAATCAGCATTGCCACCCCCCGGGCCCTGCTGTCAAAGCTTGAGTGGAACACATGGTTTACCCAACCCTAATGGAGTCGAATCTGGTCCTTCACCCCACAGGCGGGTCTTATGCAAAAGCACCACATTGGCCCTTAAACTCTTAAGATGAGCGAAAACTCTCGCTCGCTTCACTGGGGCTCTCAACCCCCGCACATACCACGTAACAAATCGAACCAGGGGTCTGTCACCATGAGGGAATTTCCCCTCCGTCCACCAATAACTCTGAAACCAGAGCCCACTCAAGATGGCAGCCAGTTCCACCATCCTGATGGGACAAAGAATAACCCCCAGTCATTATCAACACTCTATTCCCGCCTCCCCATCCCAGAAATCCTCCAGTTACTTCCTCTCGAATCAACACTTCTCTCCTCCACCCCCCTTCCCCCACCATTCACACCTTCCAGGCTCATCGGAAACTGGGTAAACAGGTCCAGCAAGCCAAAACTCCTCCCACCACATTTCTCGAAGTATTTTTACTTGACAAATGTTCACCATTTAAAAGAAAAAAAGGACAACACCAATAATTAAAAAACAATCCCTCCCAAACACAATGAACCTCCCAGCCCCTTCCCCCCAAATCCCCGCCCCCCCCCCCCCCCAACAATCAACGGTAACCAACTCTGGAAAGTGCATGATGAACAAAGCCCTACAATTGTAGAACCCCTCCTTTACCCACCTCAGTTTGAACTTTACCTTCTCCAGGGTCAAAAACACCAGCTGGTTCCCCCTGCCAAGCCGAGGTACAGGGTGGAGTAGCTGACCGTCACCCCAACAAGACCCACCTCTGACGATCAGTGAGGCAAAGGCTAAGACATCTGCTCCCGCACCCGCCTGCAGCTCGGGCCGGTCCGACACCCTCCACATTAACATGCAAGGCCCCCGAGATTGTACTGAACACCCTCCTCCAAAACCTTTCCAGCTTCGGGCAGGACCAAAACATATGAACATGGTTCGCTCACAGACCTCCTCCACCCCCTCGAACAGCCGTTTTCCTTTGGGATTCCTTTGATACTGTCCAACTGGCTCAATGCAATGGCCTTTAAGAAACTGAGGCATCAAGATCTGAAGACCCCAGTTTTGAGCTTGTCCAGACATTAGCCAGCACATTGAACCACTTCTGACATGATGGGGGTGATTTTGACCAGTGTTCCTGCTCCTGATGAATATCCAGTGACCACCTGCTGGTAAATGCCTGATAGGGAACAGACACCAGCAGGGCTCTGATGCCCTCCATGAGAGCTCATCAATTAAGGTCATATATTGACCAGTGCCAGTGTGACAGTGGCATTGACTGTGTTCAGTACCCACAGGGAAGATGGGAGAAAGCTGACTGATATTAAAAGTGAGGAATCTTGCCCTTGATTATTACTCCTGACACTTTGCTGACAGCAAAACCCTCATGACCATCTGTCCCAATGTTACCAACTTCCCAGGATTGCTTTAGATTCTCCAGGAATTGAAGATTCATCTCCAGGCTCCTGTTTGGGGGAAAAACCTGGGAGAAAATGATCAGAGTGAGGCATGTAAAACATTGAGCTCTTTCTCAATATCTTTGAATGCTTTCAAGTACTGAATGATCTGTTGAGCTGCTTGCAGAAAAATACTTTTCACTGTACCTCGGTACACGTGACAATAAACGAATCCAATCCAATATTAATTATAAAAAATTTGGAGATAGGTCAAGAGATGTTTCACTAGGGCAGGCGGCTGGAGATGGGAGATCGTGTGATGAAACCTTCAAAAATATGTCCAAACAGAGATGATGGCTAAGATCTGTCAGGATAAAAGACAAAATAAAAACTGTGGGTGCGATTCTCCAGCCTCGTTGCACTATCACTCAAGCATAACGAGGCCGGTGAATAGTGGGAGAGGCCAAAAACGAGATCCACGCCAGGTGTCAAACAGTTTGCGATGCAACCAGCCGACTCAATAGGCAAAATCGGGATCTCGCCTTAGCATGGTGAGAAGTCAATTATCACCACTTAAATCCCATTTCTATATATTCAATGACAGCCACCACATAGCCTCCTGTCATTCAGCGGCTTCCCCAGCAAGTGGTCATGCTTGCGTCGATTAGTACTCCTTTTGAAAAACGCAAACCTGGTGGGAGGGCTTCTGTGGGGAGCAGAGCAGGTGAGTAGCCATCTTTGCTCACAGGCATTGAGCCCAGTTCACTGTGGGGGGACGGGGGGGAAGCTCAGCTGGGGCTGGGGGAACATCCACTGTGGTGGGCCTCCATGGGGTGTGGGGGGAGGCGCTGGGGGACAACGGGGGGGGAGGGGGGGATCACGCCAACCCCTGGATCATGTATACCGATTCCGGGGGCAACCCTTGTCCCTGCCCGTCTTACCCACCGGTCACCCATAAGCCCTACCGACTGCTCAGGCCTCAGGCCATGTGGCTGAAGGCTATTGCTAATAGGGAAATGACAATCATGGTTAAGCGAGCACTTGACACATGCCAAATGGATTCCCGTTGGTGGGTAGTCCATTTAGCATGTGGGAGTCATTGATAGAATCCCAATCACACCTTGATGCTTGAGCACTGCAGGAGGCAAAACTATACACGCAACATTCGAGAACCCAGGTGATGGGACACAGCTCCGGGATCATGCCCATGGCCCGAGGATTGGCGAATAACACAAGGAAAGGGGGGCATGCTGGGAGGGATCGTCAAAGGGTCTGGGAGTCAGCCAGCATTACGGAAGAAAGTGACAGAGGTATCATAATGGTTGTGCAAAAATGTGTTCAATATGTTGTACAACCCCATTACCGATGGTGCTGCCCCCCACACCCCATCCCCCAAACCTCTCCCCCCCTTCCCCGCCCTCTACCTGACCCCCCACCCCGTCCTCCCTATCCCAGTGCCCTCAGTGATGCTCAATATGCCTGGCCCTCCTAACTCTATCACTTCGTCTTGGTGTTTCTCCAGGATGCACATCAGAGGTGGAGGCACCAACTGCTTACCTCGCCCCATGGCCTTTGCTGCCCCTCGAACAGGACATCTCTCCTGGCCTCTACTGCATCTAGGAGCCTCCCCAGATCAGCATCACCGAATCCTGGGGCTTGTCTTCTTGGCACCATTGTTGCAAGCTGGCTGGGTTTGGCTGAGCAAGTGCAGTTTAAGTGCTGTTTGACCTTGATAGCGGGGCGTGCTGGCGTGTTCAGTCCCAGCAAATCAGCAAATCAGCTGGCAAGCCCTTATATTTTAAATAATGACTTATTTAACATATATATAATATATATATATATTACTCTTGAATCCACCAGGATGTTAAAACGGCCTCTCCAGCCCCGGCCCTATTTTATTATTATTATATCTATTGCAGGGGCAGCAGGGTAGCATGGTGGTTAGCATAAATGCTTCACAGCTCCAGGGTCCCAGGTTCGATTCCCGGCTGGGTCACTGTCTGTGTGGAGTCTGCACGTCCTCCCCCTGTGTGCGTGGGCTTCCTCCGGGTGCTCCGGTTTTCTCCCACAGTCCAAAGATGTGCGTGTTAGGTGGATTGGCCATGCTAAATTGCCCGTAGTGTCCTAAAAAAAAGTAAGGTTAATGGGGGGGGTTGTTGGGTTACAGGTATAGGGTGGATGCGTGGGTTTGAGTAGGGTGATCATGGCTCGGCACAACATTGAGGGCCGAAGGGCCTGTTCTGTGCTGTACTGTTCTATGTTCTATGTTCTATGTTCTATTATGCGGCCGGCCCCTGAACCCCCACGCCATGTTGCGTCGGGGCCGGTGCGCTGAGGAAGTCCCGAGCATTGGCGGGTTGACGCGGGCCCAACTCCGCACGATGCCACTGTGCATGGGTGGGTTGGCGCGGCGCCCAGTTGGCATCGGGAAGGGAGGCTGGAGCGGCGTGAACTGCTCCAGTGCCGTGCTGGACCCCACACGGTCCTGCACAGGCCCATTTTGCACTGTCATGAAACGCGACAATGTTCACGATGGCGCGAAAACTCTGTCTCCATTTTGGAGAAATGCGCCCGAACTATTTAATGCATAATAAAATAATAAACTGTAATTTACTCAATACTAAACTAACAATAAAAAATTAAAGTACAATCTAGATAACTATAAAACTATACACTATTATAACAAACTAGTTCTAACTTCTCTCACTCTAGCTATTCTATGTCTTGCTTGTTCACTGTTCTGAATCTCATGATTATGTCATCACCTGACTTAGAAAAGGCGGGAAACCAGTTCTTATAGTATCTGACTGTGAGCCATCTAGTGTTGAAATGACTAAACTACATTTACATACATTGATCATGTATATTGATATCTGAATATCATTGCAAAGCCTCATTAAGTGGAGCATTTAACGTTGAATTGTGTTGCTGGGTTACGTGTTGGGATACTTGGGGCAATTTCCGCTCGCTACCACACTTAGAAGTTTTTCCAGGGCAGCACGGTGGCACAGTGGTTAGCACTGGGATTGTGGCGCTGAGGACCCAGTTTTGAATCCCAGCCCTGGGCTACTGTCCGTGTGGAGCTTGCACATTCGCCCCGTGTCTGCGTGGGTTTCATCCCCACAACCCAAAAGATGTGTAGGGTAGGTGGATTAGCCATGCTAAATTGCCCCTTAATTGGAAAACAAAATTATTGGTATTCTAAATTTTAAAAGAAAATAACTTTTTCCGTTGAATCGCACCCAAAGTGTTATTTTCACCTTCAAAAGATACTCATCAAAACATTTACAGAACAGTGCCTGCTTAACCCTTGTGTTCATCCATTATCAAGAGATTGAGCCAGAATCAGGGTGAAACATGGTGCTGTTTTATATATAAAACAGCAACATGTTATGTAAAACAGCACCATGTTTAACCCTGATTCCAGCTCAATCTCTTGATAATGGATTAATACAAGGGTTAAGCAGGCACTGTTCTGTAAATGTTTTGATGAGTATCTTTTGAAGGTGGAAATAACACTTTGGGCGCAATTCAACGGAAAAAGTTATTTTCTTTTAAAATTTAGAATACCAATAATTTTGTTTTCCAATGAAGGGGCAATTTAGCATGGCTAATCCACCTACCCTGCACATCTTTTGGGTTGTGGGGGTGAGACCCACGCAAACATGGGGAGAATGTGCAAACTCCACACGGACAGTGACCCAGAGTCAGCATCGAACCTGGGACCTCGGCGCCCGTGAGGCAGCAGTGCTATTCACTGAGCCATCGTGCCGTCCCAGTGGGCTCATTCTTAAAAAATTACTCAGCATTGGTTCAAATGACAAAAACAGGCATAATTTATTGAAAAGTGGAACAGCCAACAAGTAACATATGGTGAGTTAGATATCCAGATGTACTATACCCAATAACACACAGTGCATTATTACTGCATAATGTCCGACAGGAATAGTACATCCTGTAAAATGTAGTTTTATTACATAACACAAATTAACACATAATGTGCGCTATAATACATACACAGGAGTGCCAAACCCATTAACACAAGTGTGTTGTTGTATAATATGCACAGGAATACTAGACCCAGTAACATGCAATGTGTTATTGTGTATTATGCACACAGCATGCTATACCCAATAACACGCAGCATGTTAAAATATAACGTATAGAGCAGTGCTAAATCCAGGACAAAGCAGCCCGCTGGATTGCTCCTCTTTCCACAAACATTCAAACCCTCCACCAGCAATGAATAATGGCAGCCTTGTGGACCATCTACAAGATGCACTGCAATAACTCACCAAGGTTCCTTAGTCAGCACCTTCCAAACCCACGACCAACACTATCTAGAAGGACAAGAGCAGCAGATACCTGGGAACACCACCACCTGGAAATTCCCCTCCAAGTCACTCACCACCCTGACTTGGAAATATATCGGCGCTTCTTCACTGTCGCTGGGGTAGCATCCTGCAACTCCCTCCCTAAGAGCACATTGAGTGTACCTACAGATGCTGCAGTTCATGAAGGCAAGCCACCACCACCTTCTGAAGGGTAAAAAGGGATGGGCAATAAATGCTGGAGTTACCAGTGACGTCAACATCCCGTAAATGAATTTTAAAAAATAAATGCAGTAAATCCATATGTTAATAAACAAAGTATAAAGCGGAGTTACACTCAGAAGCAACTTTGACTTTAGTGCTAAATGGACATTGGTGAATCGACAATTTGATTGCTCGATTTTTAATTCTATTGACTTCCATCCCAGTCCAGGATGAAACCTCACACTGGGTCTTGTTGATCCTGGAGCCAATTTGATGCTATAATATTTGAGTCATTTAAGGGCAAGTTAACTTGGATCTTTGGAAGAATTTGAGTGGTAAACAATTTTTAAAATTTTTCTGGAGTACCCAATTATTTTTTTCCAATTAAGGGGCAATTTAGCGTGGCCAATCCACCTAGCCTGCCCATCTTTGGGTTGTGGGGGTGAGAACTATGCAGACATGGGGAGAATGTGCAAACTCCACATGGGCAGTGACCCGGAGCCGGGATTGAACCCGGGTCAGAGGCGGCATGAGGCAGCAGTGCTAACCACTGCGCCACCGTGCAGCCCCCGTCAAGTGGTAAACAAAAGCTTTCATTTAAGCTGCAAAGAAGCGGAACCGTTTTCTGTAATATCTTGAAATTGCTCCCTCAGTTACTCTTAATTGTTGTACCACAGGTGACAACAGTGAGGCTTCGAACATTTTGCAGTAATATGCTCCTTTAAGAGGTGGACACTTTGGGCGCGATTCTCCCAAAACGGGAGAAATCGTAAGGCTGACGCGTCATATGACGTCAGCCGCACATGCGCGGATTGGAAGACTCCAACCCGCGCATGCGCGGATGACGTCATCGCGTATTTGCGCGAAACCCGCGCATGCGCGGGCCGGGATGCCCCTCAGCCGCCCCGCGAATGGATACTGCGGGGCGGCGGAAGGAGAAATAGTGCGCGGGCATCGGGCCCGCTGCCCGCGATTGGTGCCCACCGATCGCGGGCCCATGGCACCCTTGGCACGGCCGTGGTACTGCCGTGCCAATCGGTGCCATGGTTATAAAAAGCGAGTTGTTCCCGCCGTTTTTACGAACGGCCAGACCAGGTGTGTTTGCCGTTCGTAAAAACAGCGTAAAGGGCTGGGACTTCGGCCCATCTATCAGGTGTGAATCGCTACCGGCCGTAAAAAAACGGCGGCAGCGATTCGTGTGGGGAGTTGGGGGGGGGGGGGGGGGGGGGGGGTGGAGAATAGCGGGAGGGCGGGAAAAATGTCGGGAAGGCCCTCCCGCTATTCTCCGACCCGTCGTGGGGGGCGGAGAATCGCGCCCTTTCCCTTTAACTGCTGAGTGCTGTCCCAGTAATGCCACATCAACTGCCTTCCACAGACACCTGAGCAAACCAGTCCTGAGTAGTCTCCAACTCCAACCAGAACAACAGGCCTGACAACATTTAAATTTACTTTACACTGGTGTTTTTGTTCCCCTGCTTACCAATGAAAAACCACAACACAATACAAGTCCTGCGAGATACACAGCTTTTCAATGAATATCCCTGCACTACCCAGTCATTGATCCAGTGCAGCTGAACAAATCCACGCACTATACAAAACCCGATACAAAATACCAAAACCAAACACTTATCATTAACACTCCCTCAAGGAACAAACAATATTATCACCTCCTCAGCGCAATAATTGATCCCAACTCAAATTTCTGTTTATTTGATCAACTTTCTCACAACTATAGCGGATAATGAATCCATCTTTCAGTTTAGATTCTAAGCTGTGGACTTTAGGTGGATGTAAAAGATTTTTGACACTCGTGGCAGAAGAGTTAATGGCTCCCTTGGTGTACTGAACACCCTCAATCATTGCCACCAAAATATAGATTAACTGACTATTCACCTATTTTCCTGCTTCAGGATTTGTCATTAACTGATCCAGCTATTGGGGCGTGGAGGTCTCCTACTCTCTGTAAACTGGAGTTCATCCAAAGCTCTGCAGCCTGTATCCTAATTCACAGCAAGTTCCATTCACCCATCAGCACTGTGCTCACTGACCTACAAATGCGACCGCTGGTGCCGTCTTAAGCTCTGGAATTCCCTCCTTAACCCTCTCCACCTCCCTACCGTTCTCTCCTCCCTCAACACACGCCTAAAATTTCACCTGTTTAACTAAACTTATGGTCCCCCACCCTAATATCTCCTTATGTCACTATGTGTCAAATTTGATAACTTACCGTTGGAATATTTTACAATGCTAAAAGCAGGTATAAATGTGAGTTATTGTTGTACGTCTATTTCTTGGAGCCATACTAGTTTCTGCGTGTGAGCAACAGATTTGATTTACAATGCTTTAAAAGGTCTGCCCCTTGCTTACGGCTCCAGCCTCCAGCTACTTCTACAGTTGGTTTACTCTTCTCTGGGCCCACACCCAGGCAGAACCAATCGAGCACAGTGCGCATCAATAGTAAACAGACTCACATATAAACACTGAACAATTGAACGCTGCAACTGTTGTTGCCAAGGAGAAATATAGATTCAAACTAGTGAAAAACAACTTTGGAGATGATGTGAGAAGATTCTCAACATGACTGTCATGGAGAAGAGGCATCTATATTGGACAGTTGGAAACTGTTAGTGAGAGTGCAAGACAGGTGAACAACAACTGATCCTGGAAGGTTTGTCTCATCATCTCCTCAGAACGGGAGCATGAAGGTCAATTATAATATCCCCTCTCTGGCCCTTTGTTAACAATAACATCTCCTTATACAGGAGTGGATTTTCAACCTGCCACTTGGGCATTTAACTGGCATTATGGATTGTCTATCTTTTCAAAAATTGCCCAATTTATGTTTCCATTGTAATCGTTGCCATCTGGGAATTTTTGCATCAGCTGGATGGTCAATTGAAAATTTACTTCACAAAGTATGAAGTTAATGAGTTAACACAGAGAACAATGAACACAAAGAAAAGCGATGGCCTAGTGGTATTGTCACAGGCCTAGTGTTCCAGAGATCCAGGGTAATGCTCTGTGGACCCGGATTCGAATCCCGCCAGGGCAGATGGTGAAATTGGAATTAAAAGTCTAATGATGACCATGGAACCATTGTCGATTGTTGTAAAATCATTGGGCAGCACGGTAGCACAAGTGGATAGCACTGAAGCTTCACAGCGCCAGGGTCCTCCCCCCCGTCTTCGCCTATACCTTTCCAGAAACACCCTCCTGGTCCGGGGAAGTGTACCCACCACACAAACCCCAGTATCATGTTATTCACCCTACTAAAAACCCTACTCACGGTAGCACAAGTGATTAGCACTGTAGCTTCACAGCGCCAGGGTCCCAGGTTTGATTTCCCCGCTGGGTCACTGTCTGTGCAGAGTTTACACGTTCTCCCCGTGTCTGCGTGGGTTTGCTCCGGTTTCCTCCAAAGATGTGCAGGTTAGTTGGAATTGGCCATGGTAAATTGCCCTTAGTGACCAAAAAAAGGTGAGGAGGGATTATATGGTTACGGGGATAGGGTGGAAGTGAGGGTTTAAGTGGGTCTGTGCAGACTCGATGGGCCGAATGGCCTCCTTCTGCACTGTATGTTCTATGTCTATGTCATTTCGGGAAGGAAATCGCCATCCTTACCCGATCTGACCTACACATGACACCAGTGCCACAGCAAAGTGACTCATATATCTGAAATGTTCTACCAAATTACTCAATTCAAGGATAATTAGAGATGGGCATAAATGTTGGCCCTGCCAGTGATGCCCACATCCCATGAAATAATTTAGCACTTGCAGCTTCTCATTAGGCTACCTCTGATTCCCTTCAAACAGTAACCCATGACACCATACTTACTACCACATTGAGTCTTCAGGAGTTGGAGATTAATACTGCTGTGAGCAACATCCAGGCAGAAAAATCAGCGAGGCATTTGGATTTTTTTCATCTTCTTTGAACATTTTCACATATTAGTTGTAGAAACACCGAAGGTCAGGGTAGAAACGTTTTACTCGCAGTCAAGGTTAAACCAATTGGGTAACAAAGGGCAGTATTGTACCAGTTAGGCAAAGAGTACAACATCAGGAGAAAACGTGCATGGACGGCACGGTGGTCCAGTGGCAGGGGGGTGGGGGTGGGGGGAGGGGGGTCTCGGCTGCCTCTCCCTGAGTTTTGCAGGTGTACAATAGCCTGACCCCGAGGGCTGTCAACCCAATCACAGGAACAGTTTTGGGTCCTGCAGCCTACAGCAGGTAGGGGAAAAAAATCTTCAATACAATTGAGGGGCTGAATGCTAGAGGGGAAAGCTCTGCAGGCGGCCACGATGGCTGCCTTCACTGCACATGGCTCCCGCTTTGTTTTGTAATAGCTTCAACCCCAGCCCCTCTCAGCCTGCCGCAAGGGAGCTGCTTCGATTTAACCGGCAGCCTCCTCACAAGGTGAGCATGACCCCATTGTTGGGGAAATGCTGACAGTATCGCAGAATGGCCCTTAAGTGGACCACAAGGGCTACCTCGATTCCAGTCCTACTGTCAGTAAAATTCTCCATTTGCAGGATATGATCGGGGAGTCGATCCAACAAAGGTCCCCACTTTTGGCAGGCCACCAAACTTCAGCCCAAAGAATCTGGGGTGGGATCTCCCTCCCATCAGACCCGTCTTCTGGCAGCGGGGTCCTCCGACTCGGCAAAGTGGTCCTCCGACCCGGCAACCGGCCAATGGGGTATCCCGTTGTGCCCACCCTCCCGCCATCAGGAAATCCGCGGGCGTGAGTGCGCTGCCGGCGAAGTGGAGGATCCCGCCCCTGTTCTTCTTTCAATCAGCTATGGAGGAAGGCAGTGCCTCCAGAATATATACCAATTATTGACTTCTATCGTTATTAATAACCACAATATGCGAGTGTGTTCCGTCTATTGGACAAATGACCACACAAGTGTTTCAGTATAATCACAGTTTATTATTACACAGGATTAGTTCTATACTTAATAAACTACACGCCACAACACATTAGACTATATCTAGCAGTTTAAACGACCTTTACTTAACTTCCAAGGGACCAGCTCTGTGCAGGTTAGATAACGCCTTATCTGGGTCCCCACATGTGGCAGCTGGAGGTTGTTTGGTTCGTCTAGGCTGAATGTCTCTTTCAGTTGAAGATCGTGGGTCCTTGAACTTGGCTGGATGATTTGCTGCAGTTGGATGACAGAAGCCGGTCCCAAAAGAGACAGTATGTTGGTTGCGCAGTTTCTCTTATCCTCCAAACTTTCACGCTCTTTTGGGCGGTGTCAGGTAGGGATCCAATGAATCGATAGGATTTCAATCACCCTGATCGATTCTGGCCAATTAGGGGCGGATACTAGTTTCTATTGTCCAAGGCACGCAGGCACTCCCAAATAAGGCAAATAGGCGCCCATGAGTCTGCTACTAGTGATAAGTTTCAATCTGAAGCCCATTGTCCTGAGGAGACCGGTGATTGGCTCTGATAGGTGTGAGTTTCTGTATAAGTCTGAGTTGCTGTTTGCAATATACACAAGTTCTGTCCTGTCTGTGCCCCAACCTGACCACAATTCCCATTCATCCTCTGCGGGCGGCCATTTTAGATGGCCACACAATGGCGGGAGAGTGGGGGCAGGACGGACTGAGGATACGATGAAATCTTCAGAAATATGTCCAGTCTGAATTGACAATTCGACCACTCTGTTCCAAGATCAACTATTTCAACAAAGATCAGAGATGGAGCCTGAGCTCTTCTTGGATTGTAAGGCCCGGTACTACAGTGACCAGTTCACTTAGCAAGCGAGGCATTGAAGAAACCCCATCACGATAGGATGCCAGAAAAAAAGGACATACAAAAAAAAATAAAAAAAATGACAGGACACCAGAGATTGAAGGCCATTGGCCCAGTTCCACTTGACTTTCAAACTCCTTTTCCTGTTGCAATGTAAATCGTTTTATTAGGTCCAACTGCAGCCTGCACATTTTCTCAATAAACTTGCCCTTCTCTCCACAGCAACACAGCTGCAAATTGATTCGGACTACCTGCCACAATATTCCTTCTCTGGAAAGTCATTCAGTATTTTCATTATCCTTTGAGAGCCTGGGGGTGCAATTTAAAGGAAACTTTTCTAGGTGTAATTTTGGTTGCGATGATTCTTGATAGCCGCGTTGGCGAGATGGCGGTCGGAATTTAACGGCACTTAGTGCCGGAAATGAGCCCCAACAAACCTCCCGCCATTGCTGGTTCCCAGGACTCAGCTGAGTCCCAGTCAGATGCTGACTCACTGGTCAAGGTTATCCCAGAGCTGATACAGATGCTAGGATATGGCTGTGAGATTCAAGCGGGGAGGTCAGCGACATTCCAGCGAGAACGTAATCAATTGAAGGCATCCCAAAGGCTACAGCTGCAGGAGTTGATGCTAACCCAGGACCTGTCACCATGGGGATGACGCCGGTTTCCAGTTCTTCCAAATTCACCCTTCCTGACTCTGGCACATCTCAATGGCAGCAGGCAGAACAGGGAGGCGCAGCGTAGCCATTCACCGGTAAGTCGGCCGGGGCCTTCCAGCTCCAGGCCCTCCAAAGGTCGTCCGCCAAGGACATCAAAGGCCCAGGGCGTGAAAGGCAGCACGCTGCCTCCACCTCTGTTGTGCATCCTAAGGACACATCTAGGAGTAGCCGTGGACCATGTAAGATCAAGAATATTGAGGATCACTGAGTGGGCCCTGGTGAGGTCACTATCTGTAGCTCGGGGGAATGGAAATGCCAAATGTCCACAATTAAAACATGTCACACCTGATACATGTGAAGTTTCTATCATGTTAATTTTCACAGCGGGCCTGCCTGCACCTCATCCCCTTTACCTTCCGCTCCTCCCACCCCAAGGGCACAGTGTCCAAGTGTTGCCTTTCTTTCCTACACTCTTTTCTCTGTCCTTTCTGTTGCTCTGTTCCAATTATGGCAATCAGTGAGTTTGCCCTTCTTTCTGTGCTATCTATGTCCTAATGCTTAGAGTCGGCAGGTATCAAATGATACCACCACAAGTTTCAACCGGCTATCGATCAAAGAACCAAACACCAGTTAGTTAGTTCAAGGTCAAGGGTACTTTATTTATACACAATTAGTCATGCAACATAAACACTACTAGTTAACTACACCTATAGACTAAGACAACCTGTACTTAACTTCGGGCACCAGGCTTGGGTCAGAAAACAGTGGCCGCTGTTCAATTCTGGATCTATTGGGTTTGAAGGAGTAACTGCTGCTCAGCTAGGCTCATCCGTCTGGTAGCGAGCGTTGAACTTGGACTTGCTTCTGGTGTTGCTGCACTTGGCGATGGCTGTGACCGGGGTACCAAGGCCAAGAGAGAGCGAACATATGGCGAACTCTTCCTCTTATACTTGGGGGGGTTTTCGCGCTCTTTTGGGCGGTCCTTCGATTTGGGCCTTACTAATTGGGTGATCCCTGATCACTCCGTTCGATTTCTAACCAATAAGTGGGCGGGGATCTGAATGGCTGGGCGTGTCCCAAGCGGTCATTGACCCCGTTGTTTGCGCTTCCCTTGAACAGGGGGTGGCGCCGAAATGTCTGGGACTGTCCCGGTTGCTTGAGTACCAGTCCTTTGTTTTGGTGAAGATGGGCCATCAAATGCTAATCGGCCCCATTAACATGCTAATTGGACGGAGTTCTGATATCGTCTCGACTTCTTGCTGACAAATATACATTTCAGGCTCTGAGCCTGCCTGAGTCTTGGCTTGTCCATTTTACCCACTAGGCTTTGTGAGTTTCTCTGTACCTAGTTGGAAGTGGCCATCCCAGATGGCTACACAAGATCAAACACCCTCTCTGGAGACGCCGTTCAAAGGATGGGTGTGAACCCGCTGTCAGCAGAAAGATAGGAGTCAGACTTTGGCATAAATTGAGGAGCACCAGAGCTTACCCCACAGCAAGTGATCATCACTCTCCTGCCTTGTATGTTGATCTGCTGACAGTGTCGACACAGCCCCATTACCCTGGGGTGATGATGCACAGACCCTTGGCAGGTGGAACAGGGTAATCGGGGTGGGACCCACGTTGAACGTTCAGGCAATAGAACCCCTCCCTGTTAATGAAGGTCACTCCCTGATGCCCCAGTGCACAAGGCGACATACGTGCCATCAAATACCACCTGGACCTGGGGCACTCGGCTGTGGTGGAGAATCCTGTGGCTCGGGCATCTTGTTGGGCCTGATGCAACTCAAATTTGATATAGTCAGCTGCCCAGGCATGCAGGGCATTGATGACCTCACAGATGCACTGTAGCTTGGGAAATACCGCACAAGTCCCCACTCAAGCCCTGGAATGAACCAGTGGCATAGAGGTTCAGGGCTGAGGTAACCTTCACGGCCACCGGCAGCGGGTATCCTCCTCCTCCGTAGGGTGCCAAGTCAACGAGGACATGGTACAGGTACTGCACCGTCTCTTTGTTGAGATGGAGTCTCCTGTGGCACATGCTGTCCATCATTGCCTTGAGAGATAAATGACGCCTGCACACCATGGGCCATCGCTGGCGTCCCCCTCTGGGTTCTTCCTTAGCCTGATGGGCGCCAGGGTCATCAGGGTGTACAGCGGCCCCCTACACATAGGGTGCCACCTCCAGCCAGCATCGATGCTGCCACGCCTTCACCGGTGTCTGGCCGCATTGGCTGCCACCAGCACCAGTCTCTGTGGGCCAATACCACCATCCATTTTGGTACCTGTAAGGATTAGAGAAGGAGAGAGACCGATACTCAGTTAGGGCTTCGACCCCATGATCATCAAAACCCCCCAAGCTTACAATTTCCACCTTCTCCCAGAGTGCCATTCACCAAACCAGTCTTGCTGTAAAACCTCTCTGCATACTCACCCTGGCCACAGCAGGAGCCCCTAGACCTTGACCCTTGCCAGGAATATTGGGGAGTCTATGCTCAGGTGCCCTCCCCTGATCCACGCTCTCATCCTTTGGTCGTGAGGATATCCCTAGTGCTGAAGTAAAGTTCTTGAGTGTTTGATTGTTGGCTGCTGCCTCTTGGTGCTCATGCTTCTAGGCAAAGTGTGCAGGCTTCAAAGTTTGATTGCAATGCGATGCAATAATCATCGTCTGAGACATTGCACATAGAACATAGAACATAGAACAGTACAGCACAGAACAGGCCCTTCGGCCCTCAATGTTGTGCCGAGCCATGATCACCCTACTCAAACCCACGTATCCACCCTATACCCGTAACCCAACAACCCCCCCCGTAACCTTACTTTTTTATTAGGACACTACGGGCAATTTAGCATGGCCAATCCACCTAACCCGCACATCTTTGGACTGTGGGAGGAAACCGGAGCACCCGGAGGAAACCCACGCACACAGGGGGAGGACGTGCAGACTCCACACAGACAGTGACCCAGCCGGGAATCGAACCTGGGACCCTGGAGCTGTGAAGCATTTATGCTAACCACCATGCTACCCTGCTGCCCCCACAATGTACCCACATGTACCCACAAGATGTACCCACAAAATGTACCCACATGTACCCACAAGAAGCCACTTGAGAGCTGTGAAGTGCTTGCGCAACCAACGAGGACAATTTCTTATTAGCAACAGCCCTGCAGCTGTGAAACTAGAGGCTGCTCCCAGTCAAAGGGAGTTGAAGTGACTTTCAGTAGATAACCAATAACATGACTCTGCCTTGGAAGTGTTTGGTAGGACAGCCAGGCAGCAGCTGTAGTTGTCCCTGTTATGGGTATCCACAAATCCACAATATTTAAAGATGGCTTGAAGGTCTCACATACAAAAAACTACACCCCCCCCCCACCCCCGCCCTCGGCCCAGGTGCAACCCCTGGTTTGGAACGCTTCAGCCCCCCCCCAACTAAGCCTGATAACTACACTGAGGTGTTGCCCCCCTCCACCGAGCACTGGGGCAGCAACTCCAGTGCCCTTGAGCTGCATATCTGAGAATGGAGGTGGCTACTCACCTCCTCAGTCTCCCTCAGCAGCCATTGCGCCAGCTTCATGGTTTTAAAATGGAATACTAAACAACACCCACTTAATTTCTCGCGGGGAGATGCTTATTTCCCGGGAGGCCGTTGAATTCAACATCAATCTCGCGAATGGGGTGCTCGCCATATTTGGACATGATCTGGAACTCGCCATTGGGAGCGGGCCAGTGTTGCTCTTTTTAATGAGTGGAACACTATCCCATCAGAGTCACCAATAATGTTGCCAATTCGCACCAGAGACGCCAATAATGATGCTCTTTAGAGTTGCCAGGTATCAAATGATACCACCACAAGGCTTTACCAGATATCGATCAAAGGACCATACAACCAGTTAGTCAGTACAAGTTCAAAGGTAGTTTATTTACACACAAGGATTACTTCGACATGCAACACAAAATACTACAAGTTAAACTACACCTAACAACTACAATAACCTGTACTTAATTTCAGGGCAATCGGCTCTATGCAGATGGACACGGCCTTTGTCCGGGTCTTGCGTGGCTGGGTGGAAGAAGTGGCTCTGTTTCTGCTGGGCTCATCCGTCTGGTAACGATCGTTGGTCTTGAACTTGTTTGTCTGGTCATTATGCTGCACTTGAGTTGGCATAGGCCAGATCCAAGAGAGACTGAGCACATGGCTATGTCTCTTCTTATCCCTCTGGGATTTCGCACTCTTTGGGACGGTCCTTAACTTGGACCCAATAATTCGACAGACTTCGATCACTGCCTTCGATTTTGGCCAATAAAGGGGGGGGTGC
The DNA here is from genome assembly GCF_902713615.1 of Scyliorhinus canicula. Classification (NCBI taxonomy): domain Eukaryota; kingdom Metazoa; phylum Chordata; class Chondrichthyes; order Carcharhiniformes; family Scyliorhinidae; genus Scyliorhinus; species Scyliorhinus canicula. The sequence goes on from NC_052146.1 coordinate 115,771,422, forward strand.
CTTGATGGCTGGGCATGTCCTGAGCGGTCATTGACCTTGTCTGTTTGGGCTTTCGTAGCAAAGGGAGTGACAGCGGTTAGTCTGCATCTGTATCGGGTACCTGAGTACAGTTCTTTTGTTCTGGGGAAATGGGCAATTAGAATGCAAACGAGTAGGGGTTTCGATCGTATCTAGCTATCTGGGTTACAAATACACACACAAGCCCTGAGTGTGTCTGAGTCCTGGGTTGGCCAGAATTCCCATGGTCCTTTGCAGATGGCCATCTGGCTACACCAGTTAGATAACAAACTGAATCGAGCCTGGCACGAATCTCGATTTTGGCCTTTCCCGCTATTTAACCGGCGTGCTCAGATCCGCTCCAGGCCCAACGCGGTGGTTAAATCATGTCCAATGTTTCCCCTGATTTCCCTAATTTGTGCTAATTGACTATTTTTTTAACATGAATCCTTGGTATTTGAACCCTTGGTCACAATGAATAATTTCCCCGATGAAAGGGTCACCCACTTCATAACCTTGAAAACTAGTCTCGCATTTGCTTTTTAACAAACTCAAAGAAAATAAATGGATTTGGGCCCAAGAGAACTTGGCTGTACTGAATTTAAATTCACTTTTGAAGACACTTGGCTGTGTGTTGCAGTCTCTGTCCCTGACTAGTTTCTCATTAATGTGGCAGATCAGAGGTCACTGAAAGAATTTGCTTCATGTTGTGATAATTCAAGAAAATGTAACCACTTTTATCAATGTGATGTTTCTTTGCAAACAGTAGCCAGGTCAAGGAGTTGTTTTGCTAGGTTGCAATGATAGTGAAGGGATGATAGCAAGGTCTTAGCTGACAGTTATGTTTCATGGAGAGCCAGATATAATCAATACAGAAATTGTTGATGATCTGGTCGAGCTCACAGACCTAACCGATGGTCAGGCAGAGCCAGTGAATGAATAGCCCTGATGTGTTCAGGTCTGAGCGATGGTTGTGTAGAGTGGACAGTCAGTCCTTGTTAATTGTCAGGCCTATTGTATACAGGTTTGGTGAATGATCTGGCCGTTTTATAGCCAGGTTTGGTTAATGATTGGGCCTATTCTATAGTCAGGCCTGATCAATGAATGGGCCCATTCTATAGTCAGGCCTGGTCAATGATTGAACCTATTCTGTAGTGAGGCCTGGTCAATGATCAGGCCATTCTATAGTCAGGCCTGGTCAATGATCGGGCCTATTCTGTAGCCAGGCCTGGTCAATGGTCAGGCCTATTCTTTAGTCAGTCCTGGTTAACTGTCAGGCCTATTCTGAAATCAGGCCTGGTCAATAATCAGCCCTATTGTTTAATCAGACCTGGTCAATAGTCAGGCCGAATCTGTAGTCAGGCCTGGTCAATAATCGGCCTATTTTGTAGTCAGACCTAGTCAATAATCAGGCCTATTCTGTAGTTAGGCCCAGTCAATAATCAGGCCTATTCTGTAGTCAGGCCTGGTCAAGATCAAAAACTTGTGCTTCTGCCAAACCAAGTCAATAGCTAGGTCCAGTCAATAGTCAAGCCTATTTAATAGTCAAAACGAGTCAATAGGTAGGCTTAGTCAATAACCAGGCTTACTTTGTAGTCAGATGCACTCAATAGGTAGACCAAACCAATAGTCAATAGGTAGGCCGCATCAATAGTCAATTCCCTGCAGTCAAGCCCAGCCAATGACCAGGCCGGCTTTGTAGTCAGGTATAGTCAACAGTCAGACCAGGATGATTTTTGTGCATATATTTGACTTGTGACATTTGATCAGGTTAAAAAGCAGCCACAGAACTGGAAAGTAGGGCTGCAATTCTGGTGCATCGCCTGAACTATTTCATCCCTACTGTTTTTTCAGAGTAGTTCGAGAAGTTTAGAGGGCTCTGAATGCCTCACATTCCCTCACACAAGCAGCGGTCTCTGAATGTCAGGTGTGCCATATCTCCTGATTGGACAACCTGCTAACACTTTGGAATCTAGATTCAGCCCTTTGGGTAAGGTACTGGGAGAGGCATTGCCTGACTGAGAGAAGTGATAAGCACTGTTTTATAAGGCCACAAAGAGTCCCCACCGGGTTTGTAGAAACAAAAATGTACTTTATTTTACAACTACTATTATATACATAGAACACACAGTGCAGCAGGAGGCCATTCGGCCCATCAAGTCTGCACCGACCCACTTAAGCCCTCGCTTCCACCCGATTTCCGTAACCCAATAACCCCTCCTAATCTTTTTGGTCACTAAGGACAATTTAGCATAGCCAATCCACCTAACCTACACGTCTTTGGACTGTGGGAGGAAACAGGAGCACCCGGAGGAAACCCACACAGACACGGGGAGAACGTGCAGACTCCGCACAGACAGTGACCCAGCGGGGAATCGAACTTGGGACCCTGGCGCTGTGAAGCCACAGATCTATCCACTTGTACTACTGTGCTGCCCAGTTCCTGTATGTCCCTGCTAGGTTTTCCCTCGTCGGTGCCTTACTGGCCAACTCTATTCATATATAACCAGACATTGTTGGAGGTCCCCTCGCCCCCTTATCGGGGGTGGGGCGGGGCTCGTATTCTGCAAGATCCAAGGGGTAGTTTTAAAAAAGTATTTTTATTCTTCTCATTTTCAACATTGTCATCAATAAACAACCAAAGGAAAATCAAACAAAAACAAATACAATAACAATCGCCCACTCACAACTGCTCCCCACTCAATATACCGATCAAAACATGCACCCGTACATTCCAGGTAAAAAACACCCACAAATTAACAATCAATCCGTAAATGGTGTAACCAAAAACAACAATACCGCCGACCCTCTCTTCCCCCCCACAAAATGTTCAATGGCAGCACGGTAGCATTGTGGATAGCACAATGGCTTCACAGCTCCAGGGTCCCAGGTTTGATTCCGGCTTGGGTCACTGTCTGTGCGGAGTCTGCACATCCTCCCCGTGCGTGCGTGGGTTTCCTCCGGGTGCTCCGGTTTCCTCCCACAGTCCAAAGATGTGCAGGTTAGGTGGATTGGCCATGATAAATTGCCCTTAGTGTCCAAAATTGCCTTTAGTGTTGGGTGGGGTTCCTGGGTTATGGGGATAGGGTGGAGGTGTTGACCTTGGGTAGGGTGCTCTTTCCAAGAGTCGGTGCAGACTCGATGGGCCGAATGGCCTCCTTCTGCACTGTAAATTCTATGATAATTCTCCAAAGTGCATAATAAACAGCCTCCATGAATTGTGAAACCCTTCCTTCATCCCCCTCAGCTGAGACCTCACCTCTCGAGAGTCGAAGAAATTCAAGTAGAACCCCCACCCCTCCCAAGCCATGTCAATAAGCTAACCTCCACCCCAACAGGACCCGCCTCCGGGCAACCAGCGAGGCAAAGGCTAACATCTGCCCCCGCACCCGCCTGCCATCCGAGCCAGTCCAGCCCCACGAAAAAGGCCTCTAGGGGCCCTGGTTCCAAGTTCATGAGCACTACCCCCGAGTTGACACTGAAAACCTCTCTCTAACAAACCACGTAACTATCCTAACCGGGGGTCTCTCACCCCAACCCACTCTCCTCCGATCCATCACCATCATAACTCGAGGCCTTGCCCACTGGGCTTGGCCTGCCCCGTCCCATTGTTACCATGAAGCACCCGCCCCCCCCCATAATCCTCCCATCCACTTCCTCTCGAAAACACCTCACCTAGTATCAGTCCCTCCCCCCGGGCACGATTCTCCGCTCCCGCGCGGCATTGGGAAGGCCGTCGTGAACTCGGCGTGAGACGGCGTCAGTGTCCGCTCCTCACACCCTACTCACCCCCCCAGGGGGCTAGCAGCGGCGTTGTGAGAAACTCGGCCGCCGGGCCTTGACGCTGCCCCGCAAGACGTGACGGCTTGATCTTGCGGGGCGGCGGAGGGGAAAGAGTGCATCCGTTGGAGACGCCTGCCCGACGATTGGTGGGCACCGATCGCGGGCCAGTCCCCTCCTGCCCCCCACAAGCCACAAACGAACCTTTGGCGCCATGTTCATGGCGGCAGTGACCAGGTGCGGTTTCCGCCAGCGTGAACAGGTCGGGAACGTCAGGCCGCTCGGCCATCCGGGCCGGTGAATCGCCGGTCGCCGTGAAAAACGGCGAGCGGCGATTCTCCGAGCGGGCGGTGGGAGAATCGCAGGGGGTGCCGGGGCGGCGTGTCTTGAGTCGCCCGGCCCTCCCGCGATTCTCCCACCCGGCGTGGGGAGCGGAGAATCCTTTTCACACCTCCTCGGCCCATCAAAACCTGTTCGACCAGGCTCCCATGGCCGCAGCCCCTCTCTCCACCACACTCCTGTTCACGGCCAGCTTGAGCGAGCCAGTGTGGAGGCCCCTGCCCAGACCCACTCCCCTCCAATCCCCTCCGCCCTGCCTGGTCTCAGGAAAACAGCAAAATCGCCTTCAACATACAACCCTAGTGTAAACACACAAACCCCAAAGGTTCATCATTGCAAAGGAAAATCCCAGCTCTTACCTTGTCCCACTCATTCAGCACATATAACAACATGCAGTGAAAAATAGAGCTACATTTACTTCTCCATCCCCACAACTCTCAGACAAAGACCAATCCTCAGTCCCATTTCTCACTTTTGCCCCAGTCCTTTTGCCTTCACAAATGCCTCCGCCACTTCCACAGTCTCAAAATAAATGTCTTTGGAGTTGTAGGTCACCCTCAACTTAGCTGGGTACACTATGCCGAACAACACCCTGCTGTTATACAGTGCCGTCTTCACCGAAGGCCGCCCACCTCCTCGTCAGCTCCATAGTAAAGTCCTGGGCCAGGATTCACCGATATCGCAGCCAAGTGTTGAAGCTGGCGTCAAAACCGACGCAAGCGAGGCCGGCGTCAACGGGCCTCCAGGGCCAGTCATTCTCCTCTTCCTTGGGGGCTAGAATGGCACGGGACCATACAAGGCCGGCGCGGGTTTGCGCTTTCGTGCCATAGCCTGCGCGGGTCCACGCATGCGCGCCACAGCCGTCTCCGCGCCGGCGCATGCTTGTGGTTGCCGTCTCCGCACCGGCCCCCGGGAAACATGGCGGAGCCCTATATGGCCCCGGCGCAGAAGGGCATAGCCCCCTCCCGGAATGAGCGCATCGGACGATCAGTAGCTCCCGCTCGCAGGCCTGGCCACCATAGAGGCCCCCTCCCCACCCCCAGCGGAGTTGGATCCCCCGCCACCCGACCAGGATGGGCCCCGCAGCCAGAATGCCGAGGTCCTGCCAGGTGGGACCATATGTAAACCGCGCTGGTGGGACTCGGCGGGCACTTGGGCCGTCAAACGCGGAGAATCGGCGCGGGGGCCACTTTCATTGGCCCCCGACCGGCGCTGAGGTGACCGCGCGAGCAATATTGGCCCCGAAACTCCAGTTGCCAGAGAATCGGGGGGCCAGCATTGGAGTGGCGTGGCAAGAGTCTCGCCCCCCACCCCCGGCGATTCTCCGAACCGGCACAGGCTCAGGGAATCCCTGCCCTGGTATATACGTACACCAGCTCCAGCCCACTGCACCTCCCGCTTCTGCTTTACCCAACACAGGACCTTCTCCTTCACGCGGTACCTACAGAAACAAATAATCACTGCTCTTGGCGGCTCATTCACCTTTAGTTTAGGCCTCCACGCCCTATGAGTTCCAGTTCGTACCAAGAGCGATCGTCCTCCTCCCCCAACAGCTCCGCCAACATCTTGGCAAAATACTCCGTCTGCCTCGGGCCCTCCATCCTTTCGGGCAGGCCCACGATCCTCAGATTTTGCCGCCTAGATCTGTTTTCCAGGGTCTCCATTTTGGCTCACAGACCCTTGTTGGCCTCCACCACCCTCTGCAGCTCCTCACCCATCGAGGTGAGTTGATCGCTGTGTTGCGACAAGGCCTCTTCCACTCCCTTCAGTTTCTCGCCCTACTCCCACACCTCGGCCGATGTCCTCGACACCGCCGCCTTCACCGGGGCAATCGCCTCCTCCACCAACACCTTCAATGCTGCCATCATGTCCTTCCTCATCACCTCCATGTGCTTTGCGAACTGTTTTTCAAGTTCCAAAGCCAACACCAGGGTCATCTTTTCTGCCGTGAACAGTGCAGCCCCACCCAGCGACCCAGCCTCCGCCATCTTTCCAGTTCTTTCACTCAATGGCGAACCTTCATTCGCCCCCTTCTTCACGACTGCTTTCATTTGAGTTTTTGGACATCCTTCTTCCTTATGTCTTCTTGCACTTATTTAATGAAAAATTGCCCCCGGGCATTAAATTCTAAAAAAAAATCAAGCCTCAAGCAGGAGCCATCCACCGTGTGACCTCCTTCTACATGCCGCCACCAGAAGTCATACGGTCCACGGGGTAGTTGATCATTCTCACCCTGCAAGACCCTTGTAGGTTATAACATCCCTTCCCCACAAAGTCTGTAGAATCCTCCAAAGACCATAGAGAAGGAGGGTGCTGGACTCTCTTGGTGGCTGGCGTGGTGTCGTGCACCCAAGGTGCTGGGTCGGGTGGTGTGCCTCTAGAAGGTGAACGGTGCTTCCAACATGAACGGCAATGCAGCTGCAATGCCTGAGGCTGCGGCTCCGAAGGCTCCCCATCAGAGGCTCCCTGCGATTCCATCTCCGAGTCAATAACCTCAGTCATGCTGGCATCTTGACCCACTTTGGGGCTCTGCTGTGGTCTGATCAGGCAGCAAATGCGGTTCAAGAAGAAGTTTCCATGGATGAGGAATTTTCCGAGGCAGTGGTCGCCAAGACCGAATGTGATTAAGGTGCTTTCGCATGATCCGATCTTGGGCTGGCACCTGGTAAGAAACCAGCCCTGTTTGGGGGCGGCGAATGGGGCAATGCCCTTCTTGCTCTTGGTTGTGGCGCACTTTTGCACTTCGGTCTGGAAAGATCATACTAAAGCAGGTACAAAGTCTCCGGCCCATCAGCATTTTGGCAGGGACTACCCCGGTTACTGTGTGATCCTGTAGCAAAACAAATAACGAGCCAGCTTAATGTCCATTGAACCAAAAGGACTGTTTCTTAAGGCCCTGCTGAAATGTTTGCACTGCACGCTCTGCTAGGCCTTTGGAAGCCGTGTGGTATGGGGCAGTCCGAATATGCCACACCCTATTCGCTTTCAGAAACCCGCCGAACTCCGCGCTCATTAATGGAGTGACATCATCTGCGACAAGTACTTCAGGGATGCCGTGCATGCAAAACGATGAACGAACTTCTCAATGGTTGCCCGGGATGTGGTCGCTGGCATCCTGTGCACCTCTAGCCACTTTGAATGGCCGTCAATCAATAAGAGGAACATGGATCCTTGAAATGGACCGGAAAGTCAGCATGTGGTCGTGCCCACGGCCGTTCTGGCCATTCCCAATGATTCAGGGACTTGGCCGGTGGGAGCTTTTGATGTTCCTGGCAAACAGAGCATCATTGGGTAATTTTCTTAATGTCCACATCTAGACCCAGCCACCAAATGTAACTTTGTGCCAGCATTTTCATTGTTGACAGGCCTGGTTGTGGAGGTCCTTAAAGATCAAATTCCTGACCTCTGTCCAGGACGATGATGCGCATACCCCACTAAGATACCATTCTCCATGCTGAACACAGACAGGTTGGGTGAAAAGGTCCGTAACTTGCCTGAAGATTGTCGATGCTGCCCTTCGCATAGCACCACGTGCTGAACATTTGATAGGCTCGGATCTGTCTGGGCCCATTCAGGGACCCGAGAGGTCGTGACAAGTAAGGAGTCCATGAAATCCAGAGTTACAACTACCTTGACCATCCTAGGGGTCGATGAGGGGCAAGTTGGGAAAAGCAAATGGCTCAGCGTGTATGCATTCGCTATTTGAGTCCCCAGCCTATGTTCGAAGGAATACTTATAGATGGCTAATAACAGGGCCCGGCAATGGATCGAGCTGAAGGCAATGGGTGGAATCACCGTATCCTCCTTGAAACGTCCGAGCAAAGGTTTATGGTCTGTAATAGTGAAATGGCGGCGGTAGATGTATTGGTGAAAACGTTTTAGCGCAAAGATAACTGCCAGACCTTCCTTCTCGATCTGCACATACTTCTGTTCCATTGCATGGAAGGCAAAGGCAATGGGACATTTCCTTCCATTCTCCACCTGGTGGATAGAATGGCCCCAATTGCATCACACGTGACCAGCAAGAGTTTGGCGGGATCGTAATGGGCCAGTAACCCGGAAGACGACAGCTGCTTCTTCATCTTCTGAAAAGCTGTTTCCTGCGGCTGGTCCCAGGCCCACACCTGATTCTTCTTCAGGTGGAGATGCAAAGGGGCCAATGTGGTTGCACAATGTGTGATAAACATGCCGTAACACTTAATGAGTGCAAGAAAAGAGCAAAGTTCCGTTGTGTCCATCGGTCTAGTCTCACTCTAATATGCACTCCCCAGATCTACCTAAGGCATTGGGAACCCTTTGCCTCAGAGACCTCTGGCAAGCACTGTTCAGAGCTGGTCCTCACAAATGGGGCAAGACCAAACAGCACTTATGGGGGTTTCCCAGGGGATTGGAGGCTCCCCAGTGCTTGCCCTCTGGGCAGGATATGGAGCTCCTCAGTGCAGGAAGTAAGAGTGTCCTTGGCAGGGCATTCCCCGCTGAGACCCCAAATTGAGACAGAGTCCCGATAGATAGCATGGTGCTTCTCGGTGCTGCAAGCGCTGGGAAACACCCGGCGAAACGCACCCTTCACCGGAGTCTGTTCCAATTTGGTTAGATATCACCCTCAACCTCCTCTTTCCCTGCCATGCTATGGAAACCACAACATGCATTTATATAGTGCCCTTAATGTAAAAATGCTTCCTGTGAGCATTATAAGTCAAAATCTGACCCTGAGCCATATAATAATACGATAGGTGACCCAAAGCTCGATCAAAGTGGTGGGTGTGAGGGAATGTCTTAAAAGAGGGGCGAGGAGGGGAGAGGTTTTGGGTGGGAATTTCGGAGCTGAGGGCCTTGGCAGTTGAAAACTCGGGCTGGAGTTCTCCCATCACCCGTGGCGGGTTTGATGGCGGGCAGAAGCAGAGAATTTAATGGGAGACGAAAGATTGGAACTCCGCTGGTGTAAAATAACGTTGCATTTCTCCCAATGGAGGGTCGGGCTTCCTCCTGGCAGGTGGCATGAATGCTTTGGGCATTCATTTGTCTCTCAGAATGCTCATTAAAACAGCTGCCTGAAGGAATCTAATCAGGCATTCCAATCTTGCATCACACCTTCAGGAAATTTTATCACTCTGAAACACAATTGATAAAACGTGGCATGCACAAGGCGGTCCTTCGTTCAGAAGAGACTTTGAGCTGTGTCAGAGTACTGTGCTGCTCCCGATGTGCTGTCCACCACTCTGCCAGGGCAGGCCACAACCTGCTCTCAATCTTTATGCTGATCTGGTCTTCATGGACAGCACCGTGCTACTGGACCCATGGATCCTCCTATGTCACCCAGCCCAATCACCACAGCGCCTGGGGTTGGGGAGTACAGAAGTCTCCTTCCCCATGTGCTGCATACCAGTGATTATCTGGAAAGGACAGTGCTGTGGGACACATGCAGGGGTGGCGAGTGAGGTGAGACAATGGGGGTGGGCTGATGAAGGCAAGGGTGTAAATGTGGAAGATGGGCTGTGCAGCAAAGCAGGAAGGGGAAGGGCAAACACTAGAGTGACAATGTGGAAGGAAGACTATGCAAGGGTGAGGGTGAGGGCTCACAATGGCAAGCAGAGAGGAAAGGAGATGGATGAAGAGGACGAACAATGGAAGGCAGAGAGAAGACTGAGGGGAGGGAAGCTGGATCCAACAAGGCTGCATGTCACGCAGACCAACAGGGGGTATAAGGGATTGCACATGTATCACTGGAAGTGGATGTACACAGACTGCAGATTATGGGGTGGTACACAAGGAACGGTTCCCACGAACAGTAAACATGTTGGGACTGCAGGGCTTTTTGAAGGTCGCTGTTGTCCATAGTCCTCTTTGGGAATGGGAACTATGTCAAGACTCTCATTTAAGTTCAGGGGCTGGCAGACAGGAGTCACAGAGTGCAGACATTCCTACTGCAAAATGGAAAGGAGTCACAGACGATAGGCATTCCAGGGGTTGTGTTGACCGCAATTTGAAGTCTGAGATAGGCAACAGTGCAGAAGAGTAGCAGTCATGCAACAGGAGCTATTATTGGAAGCATGGTGTATCCCAGCAGAAGTGAGGGCAAGTGCTCTGTGCTCCACAGGAAAATCCAAAGCTTGGTGTGCAGGGCTGTCCTACAGGCAATGTCCCTGGATGTGACAGGCTTTGTATTGGGTCGTAGAGGGTATGATGATGTTCACAGGGGCATCTGTAGACTGCAGATAGGGAACACATAATATAAGGATGGGGGAGTGTTATGGGAAGGTCTCATGGGGAGGGTGGGGGGTCCACTGAAAGTCACGGTGCACACAGTCTCCAAATGCGGTGCGTACAGGTCCATGTGGGGCATGGGCGTCTCACAGGTGACTCAGGGGAGGGGGGGTGGGGGCAGTGGGTCAATGCCCATCAACACAACGACAGGATCCAGTATCAGTGGGGAAGGCTGGATAATAACTGGCGGCATCTCTACCTGCACATCAGGAGGCTCCACATAGACAGTGAGGGAGGGAAAATTGAACTCCGTCCTATAAATGGCATCTTCCAAAAAGTAGGATCGATTCTGTCCAAGAGGAGTATGATGAAGTCTGTGCGGACCAGGAAGCTGGTCTCTGGGGCTCCTTCTTGCTCACTTGTTTGCGCCATGACAGTGGACAGGGTTCAGGTCAGTTACAAAGGACTCAGAGCCCATTGCCTAGGAAGCAAGAGCAAGCCAGATTTCTCATTCAGCACTTTTAAAGGGATTAAGACAATAGAATTATAGAATCACTACAGAGCATTTTTGAGGCCATTTGGCCCAACAAATCTGCACCGACTCTTTGAAAGGGTACTCTACCTAAGGTAAGGTCCCACCCTATCCCTGTAACCCAGTAACCCCACCTAACCCAACCTTTTGGCCAATCCACCTAGCCTGCACATCATTGGACTGTGGGAGGAAATCAGAGCCACCCGGAGGAAACTCGAGGCCGGAATTGAACCTAGGTTCCTGGAGCTGTGAGGCAGCAGTGCTGACCATGTGCCACCCATAGGTTTGGATCAGTAGGTTCAGGTCAAAGTTTGAAAAGCTACAAAGTGGAAGGCAATAATGTGGCCTTGAAGAGTCAAAGCGAGGGTCAGTTGAGCACAGCTGCATCAATTCTTCAATGCCATCAGTGAGGGAGAATAACGTGGGTTATGCGTGGGTTACCTCCGGGTGTTCTGGTTTCCTCCCACAAGCCTCGAAAGACGCACTGTTAGATGAATTGGACATTCTGAATTCTCCCTCTGTGACCCGAACAGGCGCCGGAATGTGGCGACGAGGGGATTTTCACAGTAACTTCATTGCAGTGTTAATGTAAGCCTACTTGTGATATTAAGAAAAGATAGATTAACGGGTTAACAATTAATGTCATTCATCAGTGGTCAAACAGATTCCATTAATTGGTTTCGTAAAATAAATTTAGAGTACCAAATTAATTTTTTCCAATTAAGGGACAATTTAGCGTGGTCAATCCACCTAGCCTGCATATATATGGGTTCTGGGGACAGACCCCACGCAGACACGGGGAGAATGTGCAAACTCCACACGGACAGTGACCCAGAACCGGGATTGAACCTGGGACCTCGGCGCCGTAAGGCAGCAGGGCTAACCCACTGTGCCACCGTGCTGCCCTCAATTCCATTCATTCATTATGAGCAAATTCATTCTTATAGTTCTTCCAAGCGCATCCCCCCCCCCCCCCCCTCCCTCCAACCCCCCACAGGACTCCAGATGTAACACCTGTGGAATGAATTGCTGCTCACCTCCAAGTGTGTGCTGGAGCTCCAGGGGTGAGGTAGAATGAGGAAAAATGCAATCTAAGGTGCCAAAGCTTAGCTTCCTAACTTTTCCCCTAGCTCTTTCCTTCACACCTTTGTTTTCAGTACCCTGAGTGGGATTCACCATTCCCGCCGCCGCCAAGAATCCCCTCCAACGTCGAAATCTGGGGGCTGCAACGGTTTTCTATCCTCCGCTCCCTCCGAAATGGTGTCATCACGTTGCGCGCCGCATGCTGTTGGAACGATGTTGACGCGTCACCTGAAGGCCCTCCCCCGATGGGCTGAGTTCCTGACCACGCAGGGACGTGTGGTCTGAGGAGTCGGTAACCCGGCGTGGCGGCTGCAGATTGTGTCCAGCGCCGCCATAGTCGGGCGGGAGTCATGCTGCTGGTCGGGGTGGGGGGGGCTTCAGCAAAGGCTAGGGGGACTGATGGGGGTGGCCAGGCAGTGGCCAGGGGTGGACAGGGGGGAGCACATTTTGGCAGGTTGGGTCCGCGCACGGCCGGCGCCATCTTTTACGGTGCAACCGCAGCAGGTCGTCGCCGTGGCTACGCACAGCCATCGACCCAGCCCTTCTCTATCCGTTTATATTGTGGGACCCGGGGGTTTTACTCGATGCGGCTGCTAGCCCTCACTGATCGGAGGATTGGTGAGGGTTCGGCACCAATTCTGGTGCCATAAAACACTACAGTTCCCACGCCAGCGTTGGCACTTAGCCTGAAAAATGGTGAATCCAGCCCCCTTTAATGATTCTGGTCCTCAATATCTTTTCAAAGTGAGAATGGATCTAATGGTCTGGAGAGCTTTCATACAAATCCTCATTCAGGCAGGAGAGGTGAGGCTGGTGTGCTTCTTTGAGCCATCCATGGATTACAGGACATGCCTGAGGGCCCAGACTCTCTGAGTAAGTTCCTCGAGGGCCCTGGTGCTGAAAGCTGGTGCTCCCTTCTTCTTGAGGCTACTCATCTTTTGCTTCTGGGTTGCTGACAGGTTGGAGGGTCTGGTGAAGGCTGATGGGTTGAGAGTGACATGAGTGTACTGGACTAGTGTTTAAGCATGGCGCTGGGACCTTCGAACCGGCCAGCTAAGGGCAGGAGGATGAATCAGCTGCCGGCCCACCAGGTGGTTCGGAGAGGAACTTGCCTGAGCCTAATTAATAAGGTTTGAAGCGCTGAATCTGGAACGGGATCTTGCCATTCTGATCAGTGGGAAAGGTACTGCCAGGGCCACCCGCCATCGCACGTCATCTCAAAAATGGAGAATACCACCCTTGGCATCAATGGTGTGGAGATGGAAATCAGACCAGAATTGGAGGAGTGCAGAGGCCTCGGAGCGTTAGTTCTGGAGGAGGTCAGAGAGGTAGAGCGAAGCAAGGCCACCGAGAGATGTGAACTGAAGAATGAGAATTTTCATATCAAGGCATTGCTGGACAGGGAGCCAATGAACGTCAGTGAGCACAGGCTGATGGGAAAAGGGGGCCTGGTGTGAATTAGGATTCAGGCAGTAGAGTTTGGGATTTACTGACTAATTCATTAACAAAACAAAATTCAACAGGTGTTGAAATTCAAAGTGTTTGACTAAAACAGCCCCTCGGGCTCTATCTTGCATTTAATGACATCCTGTCCCACCCACAGTAATTCGCAGCCATTTTCAACCAGGTGTAGGATAAAAAGATCTTGTTTCACATGGTGGAACGAGGCCGATAGGCAGTGAGCACAAGCAGCTCATAGTAAACTGATTACAAAGTGTCATTAATGATTAACCACCCTTTTATAATAACAGCCACCACAGGAAGAACCTTGGATTTGTTTTTCCAGATATAGGCATGTATGAGGTAGCCCACTATATCAACTTGGCTCATTAGTAACGCTCCCATCTTTCACTCTTGAAGGTTATGGGTTTGCATCCCACTCCAGCACTTGAATACATAATCTCAGCTGAACACTGAGGGAGCGCTGCAGATGTATTAACTTTAAGATGAGGTGGGGCTGTAAAATTAGGTCCTGCCTGCTAGTACTCGTGGATGTGAAGGATCTCATGGTGTGACTCAAACTAACCCTTGCACTTTCCCTGTCTCAGTGTTAGCTTCTCAGAGTTTGGTGACAAAACCAAGAGCGCTGTTGCAGCATGCTTCCCTCTCCAGAGAGCAATGGGCTGCGAATTTGCCCTCCTGTGAGTTCAAGTAAGGAAGTGTTAACTCGGGGGGGGGGGCTTTTTTCACAATGATTTCCTCTGTTTGAAGGCAGTCTACAGTTACACATTAGCAACCCTCTTGAATCTTGGTTAACTTTCAAGTGTGCGCTGAGGAAATGGGTGTCAGTGCACTGTTCAACTATAGAGGCATCATAGCCGAGTCACATGCCACCTCACTCAACATCTGGGAACAGGTACCTACCAGCAGTTTGAATTGGATTCATTTTGGCCGACTCCCAAAATTCTATTTAAAGAAAATAGTTTCTCTCAATCTACCCAATCAATCCTATCAGCTGCTTTAATCGTCTTACACACCTGAGGGGTTACCTGATCGAGGTGTACAAGATTATGAGGGGCATGGACAGGGTGGATAGGGAGCAGCTGCTCCCCTTAGTTGAAAGATCAGTTATGAGGGGACACAAGTTCAAGGCGAGGAGCAGGAGGTTTAGGGGGGATTTGAGGAAAAACCTTTTTACCCAGAGGGTGGTGATGGTCTGGAATGTACTACCTGGATGAGCACTTGGCACATCATAACATTCAAGGCTATGGGTCAATTGCTGGCAAATGGGATTAGGTAGGCAGGTCAGGTGTTTTTCATGTGTCAATGGGCCGAAGGGCCTCTTCTGCACTATGTATTTCTGTGATTCTGTGAATGAGACCACCCCTTTAATCTTCTCAACTCAAGGAAATACAAGCCTAATCTACGCAACTTGGGCTGGATTCTCCGCTGTCGGGATTTTCCGTTACGCCGGCAGCGCATCCATGTCCGGGGATTTCCTGATGGGAAAGCGGGAAGGAGAATCTTGCAGCCGGCAGGGGTGCGCTGCACCAGAAAACTGGTGAGGCGGGACGCAGAATCCCGCCCACTGTCTTTATAATTTAACCCTTTTAGTCCTGCCATTCTGGTGAAGTTGTGTTAGAATCCCTCCAAGACCAATATGTCTCTTTTTTAAAAATAAATTTAGAGTAGCCAATTATTTATTCCATTTAAGGGGCAATTTAGCGTGGCCAATCCACCTAACCTGCATATCTTTGGGTTGTGGGGGCAAAACCCACGCAGACATGGGGAGAATGTGCAAACTCCACACAGACAGTGATCCGGGGCCAGGACCAATCCCGGGTCCTCTACACCTTAGGCAGCAGTGTTAACCACTGTGCCACTGTGCTGCCCCAATATGCCTCCCATGTGATGGGATGCCCAGAACTGTTTTCTGAATGATATCTAACCCAAACTTGAGATTTAGAGACTAAAATCCAGAGTACAGGAGCATTGATGGGCAGCCTAGGCTAGTGAGTGGGCGACAAGATTGTAATCAGGCTTGTTCACTAACCATGACTCTGGAATAAGATTAAATACATTTAATACACGCTGAATATTTCATAATGAGTTATAGAAAATGCTTAACCATTAATATATTAGTAGAACTCCCATCAACTTCAAGTGGTAAACACAAAACAAATATTTACACTTTGGACACAGAGGGAGCACACGGCTCTCAGTCAGTGTTGTGTTCTGTCAGCATTCACCTCACTTCACTGGCCCTTGATTTACGTGCAAATGACTTCAGTCATACCGGCAGGAAAAAACTACGTGGATAGAAATCACCATAATGTGCCAACCCTGCGTGTGGGCAACAGTCAACAAAATGTCTCGTGGGCCGCACTCAGAACCCAGATGGGCCTCATGTGACCCCACCCAGGCCACAGGCTTTCCACCACTGCGCTAGGCAGCTGAAGGTACAGCCGGCAATGATGGGGTGAAGGAAGTGGGGGATGCACAAGGAGCCATTTGGAGGAACATAGAGTCCTTGGACTGTCTAATGTTTCCGGGATAGGGAAGGGTAAGACCATTTAAACATGAGGATGATAATTTAAAAATGGAGGCATTGGGTAATCTGGGACCTCAGCACCGCAGAGACCATGTTAATATATTATTTTGTGAACATTTGTAACATCATCTTACTTCCAAAAAAAAAATCTCTTCTGCCTTTCCGCACAGTTCCCCTGGCACTAGTTTTTTCCCCCCTCTGTGAATGGAATAGAAAGTTCCTCTTAGAAACTGCCTCCTACTGAAAGATCTGCCAGGCGAAACAGAATGATTACAGTCAATTAAAATACATGCACTTTGAATCCGGAGATCTTAGCTTTCATCATAGATAGCTAAACATTTGTATCAGGAATATGGGAGAGTGAGTGCATTCTTTGGGAAGCACTTGCTGTCTTTGATTTGCATTCCAGATGCTGGCTAGACTTTGTGGAGTCAGAGTTGTAGAGTTATGACAACTCTAGTGTCAGCCCCCCAGCCCCCACCCTCTGTCCCAGGTGTGATGCTTCATTTAAAACCGGGCCCCGCTGACTAGGTCTTGCAGGCATCCTGCGTTCTGTGACCAGGGGCCTGTTCACTCAAAAAAGGCTCAAAAAAGGCTTTGAGGCCCCAAAGTCTATTCTTCCTGACCTTTTGACTCGGTTGTGGAGCGTTCCCTGAAGGGAGGTCAAAGTAGATTAAACAGAGACACAAATTTAATAAGAATTAAACAGGGACGTGCGGGATTTAAGAAATGTTTTTTGAGTGTACAAATCCGCATGTCTTGTTGCCTGTTTCCTTCGGCGTCCCCGATCCATAAAACATCTTGAGCAAGGTGTCCCGCTTATTCCCGAGCTTGCAAATGGACAGGGTGTGAACTGCGGTGGGACTTGAAGAGGAGGTCAAGGTGGGAGAATGGTGCTTGCTATCCTGGTCCAAACGTCCATTTCCTAGTAAGACCAGAAGGAAAAGACTTTTAAAATAAAACAACTATTCCTAATGCCTGGTTTCTCATTTTAAAATGTTTGATTTAAAAAAAAAACATTCCAGTCCCAAAACACACATGAGTGCAAATCCCTGGGAGATCAGGGGCTGGATTGTCCGGTTTCCTACCCACGTGTTTATCAGTGGTGCCAGTTCCCTGGCACTGAGATTCATTACTCCCCCCGCTTGCCAATGGGATTCCCCATTGAATCCACCAGGAAACCCACGGGCGGGGATGCACTGCCGGCGGGAACAGTGAATCGCAATGCCTGGGAAATTCCGGCCTAGGTCTGAGGTCTCCCTTCATGGTGTTTCTTGGGCTACTTGGTTGGGTGGTCATACAGGGCAATAGATTACACAATTACTCATCCGACATGCCTTCATGATGAGGTATTTGGTAACCGGGTTGGTGGGCGGGGGGGCTGGTGTTTGGTGGTCCATCCAGCTGAGCCATGCTCAGTTGAAGATTCCAGTGAACAGTGGGTGATGGGAGGAAGTTCGAAGGTGCATCTTATCTCACAATTAAAAGACCAAAAAACCCCCCCAGAATATTTGGTCTGATTGCCGTTCATGTGATTTTGTTTCTCCTGATGTGCTGCCATAGGTACCGACACAACATTGTCACTGTCATGATATGCAGACACACGTATAATGATATACAGACAGGCAGCTAATGGACACAGAGAACAGGACATGACCAATAAGCAGGCAGGACACTCAGGGGTGGGATCTGACTATAAAAGACACGAGGCCCTCACACTCCGCCTCTTTCCACTGATGAACATCTAGGGAGTCAGTCAAGGGTGTTGTTACAATCTCACACCTCCACCACGTGGCTAAGAGCTAGTCTGGTTCAGTCAGACATAGTAACCACACTTAAGTTAGCAGAGAGTCAAACTCATAGAGAACTGAGCTAAGTGCGCTATTAGTTCAATAAATCTGATTGAACTAACTTCAAGGTCTGGAGTATCTTTCTGATCTAAGCTGCATCCAGTTGCAGCCAATGTTAGACCAGAGTACTTAACACGGCAGTCACCGCTCTTCATAGTATCATAGAATTATAGAATTTAGAGTGCAGAAGGAGGCCATTCAGCCCATCGAGTCTGCACTGGCCCTGGGAAAGAGCACCCTACTTAAGGCCATGCCCCACCCTATCCCCATAACTCAGTAACCTCACCTAACCTTTTGGACACTAAGGGGCAATTTAGCACGGCCAATCCATCTTTGGTCTCTGGGAGGAAACTGGAGCAGGCGGAGGAAACCCACGCAGACACGGGGAGAACATGCAAACTCCACACAGACAGTCACCTGAGCCCGGAATCGAACTTGGGTAGCATTTATAAAGCACCTGTAATGTAGTAAAATGTCCCAAGGCATTTCATCGGAGTGTTATTGGACAAAATTTGATATCAAGGCACATGAGGAAAGATTGATAAAACTCACAGAATTTTTCCACCCATGAGGCCATTCAGTCCATCACATTTGCACGGGCTCTCTGGACAATTTATTGAGTGCCACTCACCCGCCTTCTCCCTATAACATTGCACATTTAAAAAAAAAATAACAGCCTAATTCCCTCTTGAATACCTCGATTTAACCTACCTCCAGCATAGTCTCAGGCAGATCCTACCAGTTGCTGCATGAAAAAGTTTTTCTCATGTGGCTTTGCTTATTTTGCAAATGACATTAATTCTGTGCCCTCTCATTCTTGATCCCTTTCATGAGCGGGAACAGTTTCTCCCTATCAACTCTGTCCAGGCCTCTCGTGATTTTGTTTACTGTATCAAATCCCCTCCCAGCCTCCTTTCTCCATTAGGACAGCTGAACCAAAAGCTTGGTCAAAGAATTAGGTTTTAAGGAGCATCTTAAAGGAGAAGAAAGAAGCAGAGGTACTTAGGGAAGGAATTCCAGAGCTCGGGGTCCAGACAACCAAAGCCATGACCATCAGTTGTAAAGTAAAGAATGTGGCAAGGACATCGGAGACCAGAATTGGAGGAACACAGGTTCTCAGAGCTTTGTAGGGCTGAGGTATTTTAATGTAAAAGAAAAATGTAACATAGAACATAGAACATAGAACAGTACAGCACAGAACAGGCCCTTCGGCCCTCAATGTTGTGCCGAGCCATGATCACCCTACTCAAACCCACGTATCCACCCTATACCCGTAACCCAACAAACTCCCCCTTAACCCTACTTTTATTAGGACACTACGGGCAATTTAGCATGGCCAATCCACCTAACCCGCACATCTTTGGACTGTGGGAGGAAACCGGAGCACCCGGAGGAAACCCACGCACACAGGGGGAGAACGTGCAGACTCCACACAGACAGTGACCCAGCCGGGAATCGAACCTGGGACCCTGGAGCTGTGAAGCATTTATGCTAACCACCATGCTACCCTGCTGCCCCAAAAAAAGATACAATTTCACAGAAATTGTAACTTGCCTTATTAATTATTATACAAAGAAAAACAAACTTGCATTCAAATAGTGGGTGCAACACGGCCGGTAGATGCCATAAGATCCCTCTTCTGGGATCTACTTGTCTCGTTACACCTCGTGAGATCTAATGGAATCTCGTGAGACGCTGTGGTCTGAATCACGCCCATTGTGGAGCTAACCTCACTATAGTATGTGCTCACATGATGTACCAAGACCCTGGGATCTAACCCCTTCTCCGTGAAGACCTCATGTGAGCGCCGTTCAGTGCCGCTTCTCACAAATGACGACTAGACCGAATGGCACTTGGGATGGTCTCCCCGCGGATCAGAGTCCCCCAGGTGGTTGCCCTCTGTGTAAGGTGGCCCCTTGTCACTGCTGGTGCCACCTGGGAAGCTTAGCACTGCCAGCCTGCTGCCCTGGCACTGTCACCCTGGCAGTGCCACTTCGGTGTCAGCCAAGATGTCCAGGTACAACTACCAGCTGGTGGGGCAGAGCCCAGGTTCCAGGCTGACACTTTCTCTACATCGGGTATCGGGCACCGGATGCCCTGCCCGTTTGAGGTGGGATGCGGGGGGGGGGGGGGGGGGGGGGGAGGTGCGAGGACCCCCTTATAGGTGCTTTGGGGGGCTCCCTGAGGAGTTCCGGTGAGTAGAGATCCTCAGTGCAGGAAACGGGACTAAGAGCAACCTCAGCAGGGCGTTCCCTCTTGAGGCCCCAGATTGTAACAAAGATAGCGTGGTGTTTCTCAGTGCTGCGAACGCTGGGAAATACCCGGCTAAACACGGCTGACACGGGACTCTGTTGCAATTCTGTAAGATCGGACCCAGTATCTTTGATATCCTCGATTTCCCTAAGCTACATTTCTGAATAACGGCCATTACCTGTGGAACTGCACGTAAGCGAAAGGCAGCGATAATGAATGGGGTGAAAATCAGGGAGAAAAACCCAACTATGAATTCAAAATGAGGGAATTCTAAACATCTATTTTGCAGTTATTGTTTACTGTGAAGATTCTAAATCAGGGGACCAAAGCTTTTCCCAATAATATGGAAGAAATCCTCATCGCATCCAAAGTACTTTGAAAATTTAATGAGTTAAATACTTTTTTGACACATATAGGTGCCTGTATGTTAATCAGTGCAAATATTTCCTCCAGTCACTTTTTATCTTCTGTAATTTTTTTTCTGGTTGCCATTTATTTAGAAATTGCTACTGTTGCACAACAGGGTCAAACCCCAAAGATCAGGGCCAGAATCCTGCGACAAACACACAGGAAAAAATATCTGCTTCAGTTTTGTAAGAAATGATTTCTGGACTCAAATTAAAACATTTAATCCTCTAAGATTCATAAAAGGCATTGTGGTGTTGTTTTACAGTAGCGTCACCTCACTCTGAGTCACTGGGAGTGCGCTGCTGGGCTAGTTATGGATGCCTGGGTATGAATCTGTTTGACAGGCTATGTACATGCACCTGTGTAAACAGAAGGAAGCCTTGGAGTGATGCGGAATAAAGATACGGACCAACCCACAGAGCCAGTGTGTCTAGACTCCAGATGTGTTCCCCTTCCCCTTACAAGCAGCTAGGCAATTAAAGGCTAGCAGGCAAACATACACAGAGGAACAAGGACTCTGAATTCACAGGCAAAAAGCTTGGGTCTTCCAAATGAGCTCAATCATACTACCAGAATAAAATTTTTAGCTTTAAATTTGACTCGTTTTTAACTTTGTATTAATTTCTTTGAAGTATGGGGAAAGATGTGAGGCACGTTCTGCACTGAAAATTTCCACTTCATCAATTTGGCTATTTTAATGGTGATTGACCGTAAAATGTTGATCAGGGTGTCTCTGAGTGCCCAAGTCCTGAGTGTGCAGGTTCTCTCCTATCTCCCTCATGCCCTCCGCATACTCTTCTTGTCCTTGAGACCCACCTCCTGTCCCCTTGAGTCTATTTCCATCAACATGCTGACCACCCAACTTCACTTCCTGGTCCCAATTTTCCTTTTCTTTCCACAGCTATTGTCTCCCTCTCCTTTCAAATCTGACATCATCTCACTCTTCCTCTAAACTCAATCTTGGCTACTCCATCCTTGAAAACACCTTCCTATTTCCGGCCTTCCAATGTCCCTGAGCAGGTTGCCATCTCCCAAACCCCTGCTCATCTTTCCTACAACTTCCGTCGGGATTCTCCGTCCTGGGCTGCCCAGAATGCGTTCCCCGACGGGATGGAGAATAAGGCATCGGGAATAAATCGGGATCGGCACCGATCCAAAAATGCTGCTCCGACCTCTCCCTCTGGTGGCGTCAACAAGGTCCACGATGCACATTGGTGTGGGGATGTAAATAAATACAAACGGGTCTATTTAACGGGCCCTGTGCCCAATACTCCAACCCCCCCGTGATTCACCCAGACCCTGTAGGGGGAATCACGTGGGCACACTTGTGGTCTATACCAGCGTGGCCCTGGCATAGTGGACCTCGTGGTGGGGGAACGGGGTAACCGTGAGGTCCACCACACTAGGGCCACGTTGGTAGAGATCACCTGAGCCTATCTGAGGGGCATGCTCCTTCCCCCTCCAACAATGCACTGCCTACCCGCGCCCCCTCTAACAGGCACCCCCCCATGCCCGCCACAGGGACCCCTGTGATTGGGGGACTCTCCACAGGGACCACTGTAAAAGTGGTACCCCACAGGGACCCCTGTAATAGGGGGACCTACCAGGGATCTCTGTAATGTGGGACACCCACAGGGACCCCCTGCATCAAGTGCTCCTCCCACCCAGAAAATAGACCCCTGGCTGGAAGCTAGAGAGCAGTCCAAACTATCTGCAGCTTGTTCATCTCCCTTCACGTTGAGTGGCCTAAGTGGTAAAATCCCAATGTTTGTAAACATTGACACATCAATGAGAGGTCAATGCATTCCAATTACTCAGCTTACAGACAAGGGTCTCTTTTGGGGGTCCCTTTAGGCAGTCGGTCTCTGTGGAGGGATCCCCCTATTATAGGGATCCCTGAAGGGGTCGCCTTATCACAGGGGTCCCTGTGGCGGCCTTCCTATTACAGGAGCCCCTGTGGGGGTTTTCCATATTACAGAGGTCCCATGCGTTGTTGCCCTATTACAGGAGCCCCTGTGGGGGTTTTCCATATTACAGAGGTCCCATGCGTTGTTGCCCTATTACAGGAGTCCCCGTGGGGCGTTTGTTTGGTCAGGGGATCCCTCTGGGCGCTCTCCGCGCACAGAGGGGTCTACCTATCATGGGGGTCCCCTATTAGAGTGGTCCCTGAGGGTCCCCATATTCCAGGGGTCCTTGTGGGGAGGTCACCCTATCCCTGTGGGGGGTCGCCTATTGGACGGATCCCTGGGGGAGGTTCCCATATTCCAGAGGTCCCTGTGGGAAGGTCACCTTGTGGGGGTGGGGTCTCCTATTACATGGGTCCTAGTGGGGAATCCCCCTATATATGGATTTCTGTGAGGGTCCCCCTATTAAGGGGCCCTTGTGGGGACTCCCAATCACATGGGTCCATATGGGGTGTCTCCCTATTACAGGGAGGAGGGAGGGGCAGTTTGTGTCACCTCCATACTTGGGGATGGGGGCGGCACCCAGGCAATCCGGGGGTGTGGAGGCTGTTGTGCAGTGCGGGGGGGGGGGGGGGGGTGGTAGGGGAGTTATTATGGGGTTGATTTGCAGTGTGGGAGGCAGTGGCCAGCCGCGGGACCACGCTATTGGGCAATCCACTCAAAATGGTGGCCCAATAGCGGATTTCTCTGGGAATCTCTCGTATTCCATGGCATGCATCCAATTGAATGGTGTAGGGTGGCATGGTGGTGCAGTGGTTAGCATTACTATCTCATGGTGCTGATCCCAGCCCCGGATTACTGACTGCGGGAGTTTGCACTTTCTCCCTGGGTCTACGTGGGTCCCCCCCCCCAAAACCCAAAAATGTTCAGGCTAGGTGGATTGGCAACGCTAAATTGCCCCTTAATTGGAAAAATAAATAATTGGGTCCTCTAAATTCAAAAAATATATATATTTGTGTGGTATAGACTACGGAATTGCATCCCACTTTAGGATCCCAAAGGGATCAAAAAACTGGCGCAATACAGCTCCAGCGGGAGAACATGATTTACTGACTGTTCATGCCGGCGGGAAATTCCAGTCCCATGCTGACGCACGGGTTTCCCAATGGCGGGAGGTGCAGTCAACGAAAAATCCCTTCATCGGCGGGGCCACCTCCCCGGCCGAAAAACATGTGGTGGGGTGGTCAGTAAATCCCGCCTATTGACCCCCAAACAGAGAACCAGCCCTCTCCAATCAGGTTTCTACACTGTCGCACTACAGAAACAGTTATTATCAAAGTCACAAGTGGCATCCTACGTAACTGTGACCATGGTAAACTATCCCCTCCTCCATCAGTCTCGACGTATCTGCAGCCACTGGCCTCAATATTCCCCTCCAACAGCTCCATTGTCCAACTGAGTAAGGTGGCCCTCATTTGTCATTGCCAAAAATTCCCCTGCAATAGCTTCTCTTCCTGCTCCTATCCCGTTACCTCTGTAGCCTTTTTGCTCATCTATGCCTTTGTTACTTACAGCCTCGACAACTATAATGCTCTCTTAGCACACCTCCCATCCACCACATTTGTAACCTTGAGCTCATCCAAAACTCTGTTACTCTCACCCTAAGTCACACCAAGTTCTATTCACCCATCACTGTCTCCTGTTCCACCAACGCTTTTGTTTTAAACTGTTCATTCTTGTTTTCAAATCCCTCCATGGTCTTGTCCCTCCCTATTACTGTAACTTCCTTCTTCCCGACTACATCTGAGAACTCTGTGTTCCTCCAATTCCAGCCTCTTGCACATCTCCCACTTTCTTTATCCCACTAATGGTAGGGGTTTACTTTAGCTGTTTGGCCTCTAAGCTCTGGAATTACCTCCAGAAACCCATTTAAAACCATGGTCGGGATTCTCCCCTACCAGGCGGGGCGGGGGGTCCCGGCGTGTTGGAGTGGCGTGAACCACTCCGGCGTCGGGTCACCCCAAAGTGCGGAGGTCTCCGCACCTTTAGGGGCCAAGCCCTCACATTGAGGGGCTAGGCCCGCGCCGGAGTGGTTCCCGCTTCACCGGCTGGCATGAACGGCCTTTGGCGCCACGCCAGCCGGGGCCGAAAGGACTTCACCGGCCGGCGTAAGTCCGTGCATGCGCCGGAGCGTCAGCAGCTGCTGACATCATCCCGCCGCATGCACAGGGGAGGGGGTCTCTTCCGCCTCCGCTATGGTGAAGACCATGGCAAAGGCGGAAGAAAAAGTGTGCCCCCATGGCACAGGCCTGCCCGCTGATTGGTGGGCCCTGATTGCGGGCCAGGCCACCGTGGGGGCACCCCCCGGGGTCAGATCGCCCCGCGCCCCCCCCCCCCCCCCGCACCGCCAATCCCGCCAGTCAGGTAGGTGTTTAGATTCCCGCCGGCGGGAGAGGCTTGACAGCGGCGGGACTTCGGCCCATTGCGGGCTGGAGAATCGCCGCGGGGGGCCCGCCAACTGGTGCGGTGCATTTCCCGCCCCCGCCGAATCTCTGGTGGCGGAGAATTTGGGACACGGCGGGGGTGGGATTGACGCTGGCCCCGGGCGATTCTCCAACCTGGCGGGGGGGTCGGCGAATCCCGCCCCATATCTTTTGATCACCTAACTTACCATCTCATTAAGTGGCATGGTATTAAATTTTGTCCAATTATACTCCTGCAAAACATCTTGGGGTTTACCAGACTAAACGCTCTGTATAAAATGCCACTGTTTTTGTTTCCGGAACCAAACCAGAAATTTGTTGGATCATTTGCATTCAGGTTCATCTGATTTCCACGCCCGCTGATCGTGGAGCAATTAAGGCTCGAGATGCGCAAGAGACAAGATGAGAATAAACTGAGAATCCTGGAGGGCTGTACGGCTGGAGTAGGTTATAAAGATGAGGAAAGGCTAGGCTGTTTGATTGAAATTTTCAAGAGTTCTTCTGCCTGCTCCAAACAGCCTTCAGTGACATCTTTGCAGTGTCTGTTGCCTCACGGTGCTAATGTCCCAGATTTGATCCCGGCTCTGGGTCATTGGCCATGTGGAATTTGTACATTCTCCTCGTGTTTGCGTGGGTTTCGCCTCCACAACCCAAAGCTGTGCAGGCTAGGTGGGTTGGCCATGCTAAATTTATAAAAAAAGTAGGCAGGATTCTCCCAGCACCTCGCCGGGCCAGAGAATAGCCGGCACGCGATTCTCCACAGTGCCAGTCGCGGGCTGCTCTACGCGGCCGGCCCGCCGATTCTCCGACCCGGCCATAGGAAAGGAGCCAAGTCCCACCGGCACCGTCTAACCTGCTCTGGGCTGGCGGGACCTTGGCGTGTAAGGGTCGGGTGGCGGTCTGTGGGAGGGGAGGAGGGTGGTCCGACTCCGGGGGGGGCTCTGATGTGGCCTGGCCCGCAATCGGGACCCACCGATCGGCGGGCTGGCCTCTGTGGCTGGGGGCCTCCTTTCCTACGCGCCGGCCCCTTTTTCCCTGCGCCATTATGTGTTAGGGCCGGCACGTTGAAGGAGGCCACTGCGCATGCACGCGTTGGCGCTGGCGCAACTGCGCATGTGTGGATCCTGCAGCGCCCAATTCACGCTGGGATCTGCAGCTGGAGCGGCGCGAACCGCTCCAGCGCCGTGCTGGCCCCCTGTCGGGGTCAGACGTAGACGTGGGAGTGGCCAGTTCACGCCGTCATAAAACGCAATGACGTTTACAATGGCGTGGACACTCAGCCGTGGGATTGGAGAATCCTGCCCAATATCTTTGCAGAGTTTGAATTAATATGGCCTTAGACATGCTTCCTACCATATTAAATACATCTCTCTATTGGACCTCATCGCACCCATTGTAACTCTCGGTCCATTTTTAAAAATTACTGCTTCATTCCTCCTGGAGTCTCAAGACAAAAGGTAAAGAACTTACATTTTTTATGGCACCTCATACAATTTCTATAGCATCAAGGTCCTGACCTTGGGAAGCTCAGGACTTCCCAGAGCACATTACAATCAATTAAATGCTTTTGAAGTGTAGTCACTGTTGCAATATAAAGAAAGAACCTTGTTTATCGCAACTATGCAAGCTAGCACTGTTGCTTTGCAGGTTCACATATTAACAATGTTGACCTGCTATTGTTGGAGTAGACTTTGCAGAACCCTTGGCACATTGAGTAGAATACAGCCAGGTGTGTGGAGTCATGTGGGAGGATACCCCACTCTCTTATCACCTAATGCAAACTTAAAGCCCGAGGCCCTTTAATGTTATCAGCTCATTGACTTGTTTTTTTGGTATGAATTCTTCCGCTCAATATTCCTGGTGAATTGCAAAACAGCATGTTTCTGATTTTGACATTATCCTGCTTTTGCTTACTGTATGGCTGCGTCATTACAGATGAGGGAAAACATCACAATGGATATTTACACATGTGGATTTCCAACAGGTTATGCTGCATAACCAACAGGGCAGGAATTCTCATTTAACTTCATTGTCCAGGTGTTGAGGGCTCCTCTTACACTTCAACTGCTGTGCAAAGTAAAATAATGAAGAACATTCCAGCATACCCCAGCAGAGTGCTCCAGGTATCAATGAAGGTTTAAATCTCAACAAACTCAGAAAATAGTCAAATGCGGTTTACATCTGAATTGTACAGAATAGGATGGATTCAGATTCCGTAGCCCAAATCTTCCCGTCCCACCCACCACGGGAATTGTCGCGGGCGGGGCGAATACATTGACCTTAACCTCAGGCATGACCAGGAAATCCCGCCCCATTACTTTGTGCCAAGGTACGAATAAACAACAAACTTGCATTTGTATAGTACCTTTCACAACTGCTGCATATTCCAAGTAACTTTACAGCCAATTAAATTCTTCTAATGCGCAGTGTGTCACTGTAGGAAATGCAGCAACCAGGTCAGCACAGTGGCGCAGTGGTTGGCACTGCTGCCTCACGCCAACGATCACCCGGGTTTGATCCCGGATTTAGATCACTGTTGCTGTTCTGGTATGTTTGGTGATCAATTTTGGCCCAGGACATAGAGGAGAGAACTCCCCTGCTCTTCCTCAAAATAGTATCATAGGATCATTTACATCCAAGCAGGACCCCAGACTGGCCTTCATTTAGAATCTTTACTGAAAGACAGTGCCTCCAATATTGCAGCACATTCTCAGCAAAGTGGCAGCCTAGATTTTGGGTTCAAATCCCTAGAGCAGTAAAGGTATCTGGGCAATGTGAGTCCTGTTGTAAATGGCCTCAGGTGTTCCTGGTATATGCACCTGGGGACAAACTCAACCTGGGCTCTGATAACAATTAAGCTCTTGGTGATGTGGGTATCACTGGCAAGGCTGTCACTTGTACCCATCCTTAGCTGCTGCCATGAAGATATGCTTATTTAAAATAATCATTTTGAATCCACTGTGCTGAAAACTTGGACTTGACCGTTTGAGAACAGACTTTTTAAAACAACTGGTGAAAAGGAGCTGCCCGGAAATGACAGCCAAAGAAAAAGGCCATAACTTACTGTGTATCCTCTTGTTGCCATTGAGAAAGCAATAATGGGCCTTCTTGAACTGCTTGTGGCCCTAAGTTGCAGTCAGGGAGGGGGTTTCAGGACCTTGACCCAGCAGTGTTGAATGAACAACTGATATTTCATAGAATCATAGAATTTATAGTGCAGAAGGAGGCCATTCGGCCCATCGAGTCTGCACCGGCTCTTGGAAAGAGCACCCTACCCAAGCCCACACCCCCACCCTATCCCCATAACTCAGTAACCGCACCCAACACTAAGGGAAATTTTGGACACTAAGGGCAATTTATCATGGCCAATCCACCTAACCTGCACGTCTTTGGACTGTGGGAGGAAACCGGAGCACCCGGAGGAAAGCCACGCACACACGGGGAGAACATGCAGACTCCGCACAGACAGTGACCCGAGCTGGGAATCGAACCGGGGACCCTGGAGCTGTGAAGCAATTGTGCTAACCACTATGCTACTGTGCTGTCTAACTTGTGTTAATGTGTGATTGGAGAGGCACTTGAAGGTTCCCGGCTCTTGTCCTCCCAGATTGTACTGATCAGCAGTTTGGAAGTTACTGTTAAAGGAGTCTTGGCGAGTTGCTGCAGTGCACCTTGCAGACGGTGCAGACTGAAGCTGTGGTGGGTTTAGTGTCGAGGGAATGAACGTCGAGGTGCTGGACAGGCAACTGATGAAGCGGGCTGCTTCGTCCTGGATGGTGGCAACCTTCTTGAATGTTGTGGCTTAATCCCCATCACTGGTGAGCATTTCATCACACTCTGGACTTGTGCCTTGTGGCAACTTTTACTTACTTTTTTCCTATATAAATTGAGGGTAATCAATTCTTTTTTTTCCAATTAATGGGCCATTTAGCGTGGCCAATTCACCTACCCGTGCACATCTTTGAGTTGTGGGGGTGAGACCCACACAGACACGGGGAGTATGTGCGAATGCCACACGGACTGTGACCCGGGGCCAGGATCGAACCCGGGTCCTCGGTGCCATGAGGCAGCAGTGCTAACCACTGCGCCACTGTGCTGCCCCTTGTGTTAACTTTAATAATGTCCCTTTCTTTCAGTTACAAAATTATCAGTTTGATTCAATGATTGCCAGGTAGCATTGGGGTACACAGAGATAAGATTGCAGACAATCTGTGTCAACTGAATAGATTAAGGAGGACAAGGTGTTCCAATCTCAAGTTATGAATCATTGAAAAGGCTGATCTAGGTTAAATGTCAGGAGATAGTATGTCTACCATAAAAAAGTGGATCTCTGGAACGACTGCGATGGACATTATTTCTCTATATTCCTTCATGTGAAACTGAACCTGTTTCTGGCTGAGGCAATTATCAACTTGTTCAAGAGGGTGGCAGCATATTAAACTAACAGGGCTGGAGTGACGTCCTGATTGATTGCTTAAGTGGGGTTGAGGGGAGTGAGGGGGTGGGTCTGAGAGCTGTTTTGGATTTATTTGCTCCCCAGCTTGTAGGGTGCGATTCAGTGACCGTGTTGTGCCTGGCATGCATTCGGACACAATGAGTGAATCCCACGAGAGCCCCAAATTGGGCTCCGCACTGGGATGATCGCGAGTCAATCGACTTGCTGCACACATTGCGGTCTGCATCTCGTCCTCGCTGGCCGTGATCCAGATCAGCATATTTAAATAAGTAATTAGGCTCATTTAAATACCTGGATGGCGCATTCACCTAACATCCGGGAGTCAATGGCTGTGCCTCAACAGAGTGCATTTTAGCACTGGTATTCACAAACGTGGACGAGGTGTGATGGCACTGGGGTGTGGGGGGTGGGTGGGGGTGGGGGGTGCTCTTGCAGGCTATTAGAGATGCTTGCGTGGTCGGGGACAGGACAGCATAGTACTCTGACACTCCCCCAGCACCTTGGCACTGCCAGCCTGGCAGTGCCACCCGGGTGCCCAGGTGGCAGGTTGACATTGCCAGGGTGCTCCAAGGGCCACTGGAAGATTGGGGGGAAGAGGGTGAAGGGGGGAGGTTCAGAAAACGGGGGTCCTAAAAGTGGGAGTGGTGCAGAGATCAGGGCAGAGATGCAGGTCAAAATGGTACCCCGATCTGCGAGGAGCCGTTTGGGCTCGCCATCTGTAAATTGACTAAAGCGTGGCCTTGGAGGAGAGAAACTCAATAAGCTCTAAAAGTAGTGATGAATAGCAGGGTGAATCCTGGCGCTGCATCCGCTGAGAAACACACCACCCAACTCGCCTAAAACGGGACTTTTACGTCTGCTCAATCGCGCCCAGAAACTGTTCTTTGCCTCTTCCAGGCAATCTGGTGTCTGCATTTCACAAGAATATGCCACAGGCCAGTTGGAGCAGCAGGTCTTTTCCTGCCCTTCATTTTTCATATCTTCGTAAAATCTGGTGTAGCGATGATGACACCACCATAAGCAGCATGGTAGCATTGTGGATAGCACAATCGCTTTACAGCTCCAGGGTCCCAGGTTCGATTCCTACTTGGGTCACTGTCTGTGCGGAGTCTGCTCATCCTCCCCGTGTGTGCGTGGGTTTCCTCCGGGTGCTCCAGTTTCCTCCCAAAGTCCAAAGATGTGCAGGTTAGGTGGATTGGCCATGATAAATTGCCCTTAGTGTACAAAATTGCCCTTAGTGTTGGGTGGGGTTACTGGGTTTTGGGTAGGGTGGAGATGTTGACCTTGGGTAGGGTGCTCTTTGCAAGAGCCGGTGCAGACTCGATGGGACGAATGGCCTCCTTCTGCACTGCAAATTCTATGAATCTATGATAACCAGTCACTCGCTAGTGGTAGATATCGTTGGTTAATGGGTGAAGTTCAGGTGGTATTTTGGCCAAATAGTTTGTTGAACTTCACAATCCGGGCTCACAAATGAGAGGTGGTAAAATATGAGGGATGCAACGGAATTGTACCTTCGTAACAATCGGAAAAGCAAAGAGGAGGCCTGGGGTCCACCACATGTGTGTAATTTCATTAAAATAACTGGTATTTTTAATATATTGTTACAGATGAAACTTATTAGAGTGACGTTCCTGGCACTGGTTAAATTGGTCTGTGTTATTTAGAAATCTACTTGAATGTTCAGGGATTTTGCCAGGACTCACAAATCATTTTAGCAGAATGTTCAAACTATTATTCCACAATGAAGACAAATGCTTTGCATTCGCCCTCTGTGCACTGCTGCGGTACGTGCCCAGGTATATACGTAAGGATTTCAAAATTCTTGGAGAACTATGCCTCTGATAGTATTCATAGAACTCCCACCTACCCTGACTACCAGAAACCCCCCTTCTCCTCCTCCGTGTCCCCCTCCTCCCAGCATCACCTTATTTAAAGAAACAGA
This sequence comes from Scyliorhinus canicula, assembly GCF_902713615.1. Classification (NCBI taxonomy): domain Eukaryota; kingdom Metazoa; phylum Chordata; class Chondrichthyes; order Carcharhiniformes; family Scyliorhinidae; genus Scyliorhinus; species Scyliorhinus canicula. The sequence goes on from NC_052146.1 coordinate 115,802,647, forward strand.
TCCATGCCCAAATGTTCGGGAACAGGCTTGTCCACAGATTGAGGATGGGTGGCAAAAGTCTAAATAACAGCACAGCAATGACATTTGCACTGTCTGCGGTGCAGAAAATGAAGCATGGTGCCTGAGTAGCAGTGGTGGGCCAGATGGTCAAACTGCAAGTAGCATAATTTCTTTGAAGACAGCTCTCAATGCAGCATTGGGTCATTAATGGTACAAGGATAAGCCGGTGTCATAACTCAGTGGGTAGCAAGAAGGTTGTAATCAAACAAAGTCAGCATAGATTTGCAAAAGGAAAATCATGCTTGACAAATCTGCAAGAATTCTTTGAAGATGTTATTAGTAGAGTTGACCTGGGAGAACTGGTGGATGTGGTTTATTTAGACTTTCAGAAGACTTTCGACAAGGTCTCACAGAGCAAATTAATATGTAAAGTTAAAGCGCATGGGGTTACAGGTAGTGTCTTGAGATGGATAAAAAAAACTGGTGATAATAATAATCTCTATTGTGACAAATAGGCTGACATTGCAATGAAGTTACTTTGAAAAGCCCCTAATCGCCAAATTCCAGTGGCTGTTCGGCTACACAGAGAAAGAATTCAGAATGTCCAAATGACTTAACAGCACATTTTGTCGAGACTAGTGGGAGGAAACCGGGAGCACCCGGAGGAAACCCATGCAGACACGGGGAGAACATGCAGACTCTGCACAGATGGTGACCCAAGCTTAGAATTGAACCTGGGATGCGGTGCTGTGAAGCCACAATGTTTTTTAAAAAATAAGTTCTTATTCAAAATTTTACAGTATTTTTACAAAACTACTACAAAAAGAATGGGGTATCTACCCTTTACAAGTGAAATCTATCCGCAACCCATACCACCCCCCACCTCGCGCTCCCACCCCCCCCTCCCCCCCCCCCCCCCCCCCACCCACCCACCCTGGTTTGCTGCTGACCTCCACTTAACGTCCCACGAGAAAGTCAAGGAACGGTTGCCACCGCTTGGAGAACCCCAGCAAGGACCCTCTTAAGGCAAACTTTATCTTCTCCAAACTTAGAAACCCAGCCATGTCACTGACCAAGTCTCCACACTCGGGGGTTTCGCGTCTCTCCACATTAACAAGAGCCATCTCCGGGTTACCAAGGAGGCAAAGGCCAGAACTCCGGCCTCTTTCGACTCCTGCACTCCCGGATCTTCTGACACCCCAAATATCCCTATCCCCCAGCTCGGTTTTACCCGAGTGTCCAAGACCTTGGACATAGCCTTTTCAAAGCCTCTCCAGAATTCTTTAAGTGCTGGGCATGCCCAGAACATATGGACATGGTTTGCTGGGCTCCCTGAACACCTCACACACCTGTCCTCCACCCCAAAGAACTTGCTCATTCTCGCCACTGTCATATGCGCCCTGTGTACCACGTTAAACTGAATCAGGCTAAGCCTGGCACAAGATGAGGAGGAATTGACCCTGCCCAGGGCATCTACCAACAGGCCCTCATCCAGCTCCTCACCCAGCTCCTCCTCCTACTTGCCTTTCAGCTCCTCTGCCGAGGCCTCCTCCACCTCCTCCGCCTTCTCCGCCTCCTCCGCCTCCTCCGCCTCCTGCAGCTCCTGGTATATGTCCGATACCTTTCCGCCCCTGCCCACACGCCCAAGACCACCCTGTCTTGTACCCTACGGGCAGGTAGCAGCAGAAATTCCCCCACCTGCTTCTTTACGAAAGCCCGGACCTGCAGGTACCTAAAGGTATTCCCTAGGGGCAACCCAAATTTCTCTTCCGGCGCCCTCAGGCTAGCAAAAGTCCTGTCAATAAACAAGTCCCCCATCCTTTTAATACCCGCTCTGTGCCAGCTTAGGAACCCACCGTGTATTTTACCTGGAGCGAACCTGTGATTGTTCCATATTGGGGTCCAGACGGAGGCCCTTACCTCCCCCCCGTCTCCACTGACCCCAGATCCTCAATGTCGTCATCACCACCGGGCTCGTGGTGTACCGTGTCGGCGGGAGCGGCAGCGGTGCCGTTATCAATGCCCCCAGGCTAGTATCGCTGGAAGACGCCTCCTCCAACCGTTTCCACGCTGCACCCCCCCCCCCCCCCCCCCTACTACCCATTTCCGAATCATGGATATGTTTACTGCCCAATAATAGCTGCAGAAGTTCGGCAGCGCCAGCCCCCCCCCACCCCGACTGCGCTCTAAGAACAGTCTCTTAACACGAGGGTTCTTGTTTGCCCACACAAATCCCGTGATAATTCTGTTCACCAGCTTGAAGAGGGACTTGGGGATGAGGATGGGAAGGCACTGGAAGATGAACAATAACCTGGGAAGGACCGTCATCTTCACGGACTGCACCCTGCCCGCCAGGGAAAGCGGCAGCATGTCCCACCTCTTAAAGTGCCCCTCCATCTGATCCACCAGCCACGCTAGATTGAGCTTGTGCAGGGCATCCCAACTCCTAACCACCTGTATGCCCAAATAGCGAAAGCTCCTCTCCACCATCTTAAGCGGTAGCTCTCCCAGTCTCTTTTCCTGGCCCCTCGCATGTATCACAACGAGCTCGCATTTCCCGACATTCAACTTATACCCCGAAAAGTCCCCGAACTCTTTAAGGATCTGCATGACCTCCCCCATCCCCTCCACCGGATCCGAAATATACAGGAGCAGATCATCCACATACAGTGAAACACGATGCTCTCCCCCTCCCCGAACCAGCCCCCTCCAGTTTCTAGACATCCTCAGTGCCTTGGCCAGCGGCTCGATCGCCAGGGCAAACAGCAGGGGGGACAGGGGGCACCCCTGCCTCGTTCCTCGATGTAGCCTAAAGTACTCCGACTGCAGCCGGTTCGTTGACACACGCTACAGGGGCCTGATACAGCAATTTAACCCGCCCTATGAATTCCTCGCCAAATCCAAATCTGCCGAACACTTCCCACAGGTACTCCCACTCCACCCGATTGAAGGCTTTTTCCGCGTCCATTGCCGCCACCACTTCTGCATCCCCTCCTTCCGAGGGCATCATGATCACATTCAGGAGCCTCCGCACATTCGTGTTCAGCTGCCTTCACAAACCCCGTCGGATCCTCATTAATCACTTCTGGGACACAGTCCTCAATTCTGGTGGCCAGGATCGAGCCACGCTACCCCAACGCCGGGACGCCATTCTCCCGCCCGTGAAACAATGGACGGGCGCGCATGGCACCGGGCTGCACGGAAAATCGCCACAAACGGCCATTGTGGTGATCCTCCGGCGGCACTGCGATTCTCCTCCCCGGATGGGCCGGAAAAATCCGAGTCCCGCCGGCGCCATTCTAACATGCTCTGGGCCGGCGGGACCTCGGGGTTGAAGGGTCTGGGGGTGGCCTTTGGGGGGGGAGGGGGGTCCAACCCCGGGGACGGCCTCCACAGTGGCCTGGCCCACGATCGGGGCCCACCAATCGGAGGGCCGGCCTCTCTGGCTGCGGACCACTTTTCTTCCGCGCCGGCTTCTGGATCCCTGCGCCATTTGGCGTCGGGGCCGGCACGGGGATGACGGCCAGTGCGCATGCGTTAGTTGGCGCTGGACGAACTGCGCATGCGCGGTCCCCGCGGCGCCGGGCCGGCACCGGGACAGGCAGCTGGAGCGACGTGCTGGCTCCCCCAGGACCGGTGAATCGGGTCTTGGAACTGGCGCCAGTGCCGGAGTAAAGTACTCCCGTTTTGGCGCTGGCGCCGGCACTCTGGCACTAACGCCCCCTACCCTCCACACACATGTGACCCACCACCCCCCAGGGCTACGGTCCCACCCCACTCTGACCCGGTCCACCCCCACCCTGACCCACATGGCTGCACCCTCCCATGCCAGCCACAATGGCCGAGTGCCCTGTGCATCATTGCCATCAGAGATCCAACCCCTGGGCTGCGTGCGTCAGGCCGTCTAACACTGTTGTTGTTTGTGTTTGCCCCCCAGGACAAGACCGCGCATAACCGCCGGGAGCGGGAGAAGACCGGATGGGGACGAGAAGATCTGCGTCCCCTCATTGTGCCTGAGCAGAGGGCACTCAACATCATCAGCGGGCCAGAGGAGAGGGAGGTTGCCGATGCAGAGGTCGGAGGTGCGCCACCAAGTGCGACCCCCTGCCTGGTTTCTGCTCCTGACGACACATGCATGCACACCCCTCCCCCCCCCACCCCTCACCCCTCCATCCCTCACCCCTTATCCCTCCACCCCTCACCCCACAACCCTCCCTCTCACCCCTCCACTCCTCACCTCACACCCCTCCCCCCTCCACCCCTTACCTCACACCCCTCACCCCTCCACCTCTCACCCACATACCAACAGTGCGCATGCGTTAGTTGGCGCTGGACCAACTGCGCATGCGTGGACCCCGTGGTGCCGGGCCGGCACCGGGACAGGCACCCCCCACCACCGATTCTCCGGCTTTCTGATTCTACCCTGTCTAATCCTGGTAGCATTTTGAGGAGACCCCGGACTTCGGGTCCGATGAGCACGTTGACGTTCCGGCACAGCTATCTCCTACACCATCCACCATCTCCGAGGCCATCACCTTGGTTGGGCAATTTAGTGGAGAGGTGTACGTAGGAGCAACCGAGGGGCTGGACGATCAGACGGCAGCCCAGTCCCAGCAACCAGCTGCCGCCCCGATGGGTTCTGCGCTCCTGGAAGATCCATTCCCACCCATAGTTCAGGTGCAGTCACAGATCCAGGGAATCGAAGTGGGGAAGACGGCCGGCTTCCAGTGCCTGCAGACGCAGGTGGAGGAGTCCAACCGCCTGCAGGAACAGGGTGTGGTGCCGGTCATGAGTGCCACACACGTGTGGCTTCCGTGGTTGAGGCAATGGGGGCAACAGTGTTGGACATGGGTCTGGTTTTCCAATGCCTGGGGCATTCCGTGCAGGCGGGGGCCATGCCCCAGGACAGGGGTGCCCTCTCACAGGCAACCATGTGCCAGAGCCAACTGCAGCTTGCAGCAGTGCTCCTCAGCGTGGCCCAGTCACAGCAGGCCATGGCTGAGAGCATCGGCAGCATTGCCCAGGTGCTGGCCGGCGCCGCACAGTCCCAGAGGGAGATGGCCCAGTCCCAGAGGGAGATGGCACAGCCCCAGAGGGAGATGGCACAGCCCCAGAGGGAGATGGCCCAGTCCCAGAGGGAGATGGCACAGTCCCAGAGGGAGATGGCCCAGTCCCAGAGGGAGATGGCACAGCCCCAGAGGGAGATGGCCCAGTCCCAGAGGGAGATGGCACAGTCCCAGAGGGAGATGGCACAGCACCAGACAGGGATGGCCCAGTCCCAGAGGGAGATGACCCAGTCCCAGAGGGATATGGCACAGTCCCAGAGGGAGATGGCCCAGTCCCAGTGGGAGATGGCCCAGTTCCAGAGGGAGATGGCCCAGTCCCAGAGGGAGATGGCCCAGTCCCAGAGGGAGATGGCCCAGTCCCAGAGGGAAATGGCACAGTCCCAGAGGGATATGGCACAGCCCCAGACAGGGATGGCCCAGTCCCAGAGGGAGATAACCCAGTCCCAGAGGGAGATGGCACAATCCCAGAGGGAGATGGCACAGTCCCAGAGGGAGATGGCACAGTCCCAGACAGGGATGGCCCAGTCCCAGAGGGAGATGGCACAGTCCCAGAGGGAGATGGCACAGTCCCAGAGTGAGATGGCACAGCTCCAGAGGGAGATGGCACAGCCCCAGAGGGAGATGGCCCAGTCCCAGAGGGAGATAGCACAGCCCCAGAGGGAGATGGCACAGCCCCAGAGGGAGATGGCACAGCCCCAGAGGGAGATGGCACAGTCCCAGACAGGGATGGCCCAGTCCCAGAGGGAGATGGCACAGTCCCAGAGGGAGATGGCACAGTCCCAGAGGGAGATGGCACAGCCCCAGAGGGAGATGGCACAGTCCCAGACAGGGATGGCGCACTCCCTGTGTTCCATGGCCGCTAACATACAGACCCTGGTCGATACCAGAGAGGGCATCCAGGTCTGGCAGCGGCAGGTGTTGGGGGGCCTCGAGGTTTGGCTCCGCTCGCACCCCCATCCCATGGAGAAGCCCAGAGCCATCGGGCATCCCGAGGGAGGAGGAGGTGCTGGGACCCGTGCGGTGATTCCTGCAGGGGAGGTGCTGGAACAGCCCAGCACCTCGGCCTCTCCCCCTCTTGTCCCTGGTGCATCTAGTGGACAGCGGGCAGAACAGGGTGGCACCATGCCACCCGGGACATCCAAGGAGCAGCCTGGTCCATCCGGGCCAGGCCGCCCCAGGAAACATGCGCCAACAGGGACCCAAGTCGCAGGGCAGAAGTCACAGCAGTCTGCCCCCACTCCTGCTGTACCATCTGGGGAACCACCTAGGCGTAGCGTTAGGGCCCATAATGGCAGAAAACTAGACACCAGGTAAATTGGCATGAGTGCAGGGCACAGTTGAGTTATAGGGGCCAGGACACATACTGTATATTATTGTTCAGAATAAACACCTGTTAACATCGTTGAAAGCCGCCTCTGTGCTCTGTCTGATGGGTTTGGGGTGGGGCGGTCAGTGATGGCCACTGTGGGTGAGGGGGAGTGGACGTGTGAGGCCCAGTGGATGGGCCGTGCAGCACCCCTCCCTCCGCCGACCATCCCCATCACCCCATCCCCAGCAATTCAACAGAGCCGTGTGGTGGACAGGCCAGCTCGCATGCAGGGATCACCCAGGTGGAAGGTGCTACTGTGGACATGAGCCAGACATTGTCTAACTATGTGGAACACGGAGCTCATCGCAGAGCAGGCTGTCATCATCCTCCATTCCATGGACCAGACCCGCTGTCACTGCCAACCCAGTGACCCCCAGCTCATTGTGACGCAGGTATATATAACAGAGAGGGGAGTGCATGTGGGTAGTTTGGTGCTGTGGGAGGTGAGAGTGTCTGGTGGTGAGGGGGTGTGGTATTGTGGTGTCCGTGCCCCTGCCCAGCAACCCCCCCCCCCCCCCCCACCCCAACCACACCCCCGCCAGTTGGTGAAATGTGTGTCCACTAATGTGTCCCGTGCTCGCTGGCCCTGCCGTTGGCGTGGTGTGGCATCCCGTGCATGTCCAGCCCCCATGACCTGCCCATTGACCCCATCCTCCTCGTCCGACAAGGCCTGCCATTGCCCCTCATCCTCCTCCAGCACATCGCCCCTCTGCTGGGCTATATTGTAGAGGACATAGCAGACCAAGACAATGCATCCGACCCTCCTTGCCTCGTACTGGAGGGGCCCTCCAGAGCATTCCAGGCACCTGAAGTGCATCTTCAGCAACCCGAAGCACCTCTCGACCACACCCCCGATCGCTGCATGGTACTCATTGTAGCAGCTCTCCGCGTCGCTCTGTGGCCTCTGCATAGGCATCATCAGCCACGACCGCAACGGGAAACCTCTGTTGCCCAGCAACAAGCCCCGCAGCCGGGAGGGGGATGTCCCTCGAACATGCAGGGGATCAATGATTGCGCCAACACGAACGAGCCATGCACATTGCCCGGGTACCGGGCGCAGACTTGCAGGATCCTCACTTGGTAGTCACAGACCATCTGAATGTTCATGGAGTAGTTCCCCTTTCGGTTTGTGTAGAGCGGCCTGTTATCCGCAGGTGGCCGTAGGCCGACATGCACCCCATTGATTACCCACTAGACGCGGGGCATCCTTGCGAGGGTAGCGAACCACGCTGCTCGGGTATCCTGGTGGGCGCGGTCCACAGAGAACTGGATGTACCAGTCCGCCTGGGCATACAGGGCATCAGTGACAGCACGTGTGCACCTGTGTGCTGATGCCCGGGAGATGCCGGACAGGTCCCAACTTGGCAACTGGAACAAATCCGTCAAATAGAAGTTTAGGGCGACCGTCACCTTGACGGCCACCGGGAGCGGGTGTCCTTCCCCAGTCCCATGCGGTGCCAGGTGTGCCACCATGTGGCAGATGTGTCGGACAGTCTCCTGGCTCATCCGCAGTCTCCTTCTGCATGCCCGGTCCGGGAGTTCCTGAAAGGGCATACGCCGCTGGCACATGCGGGGCCTCATCAGGCGTCTCCTTGGTACCACCACCACCACCTTCTCCTCTTTCTCCTCGTCTTGTTCCTCTTCCTCTTCTTCCTCCTTGGCCTGAGGGTTGGGCAGCCCTCCAGCCTGAGCGGCTGCCACCTGCCCCACTGCTGCCCTCTCCTCTGCTGCAGCCTCCGCCTCCTCTCTGAGCTGCCTGCGCTGACGCTGCCACAGTGCTGCATGCTGGGCAGCAGCCCCCACCATGGCAGCCAACATCGCTGGTTGGTTCCCAAACATTATGATCTGCAGGGGGTGAGGGGAAAAAAGTGTTACCCTAGCCCATACACCCGTGCACAACCAGGTGCCATGGGCTACATGGTCGCCCCAATTGGCAGCACCACGTATGTCCCTCACCCTGCCCGATCGATACCCATGCTCCTGGCACCCGTATCTGCTGCCATGGCCACCGCTTCATAGCACTGCCCTCACTGGGGGCTGCTGTAGGTGTGGCCCTGGGTGTTCCCCCCAGTGGATGTGGCCGCGGATGGGGCCGGCACCCACCCATACGGTCACTAACCTTGCGTTCACCCAGGGGCCGGGGAGGGTGACCAACAAGATGGCCACCGTAATGGCGCTCGTTGTGTGGGCACCGCCTTGTCATGTCGGAGGCTCCACGACTGTTCGGCCTGTCCCCCCCCCCCCCCCCCCCCCCCCCCCCGGAAAGCACGGCCGGTGTCCGATACGGGAGCCCGCAGTCCCCCCCCCACGCCAACTCCTACCTTCTTTCACAGCTGCCTCAACAAGCACTCTGGTATCACAAATGTTTATAGGTGGTTAAAACCACACCGTCGGGAAATCAGCCCATCTGGGCTGTAGAATCGCTGAGGCCCCGAGGAATGGGTCGTCGGGGCACTTGAAGCGATTCTCTGGGCTGTGCGGCGCGCGGTGCGATTTTGTCGTGTTGGGGGGTCCAGAGAATCCAAAGTCAGTGCGAAACCGACATCAAACCCGATTTCGGCGTCGGAGCCAATTCTCCGGCCGATCGCGTTTCGCGATTTCGGTGTGATGTCTCGGAGAATCCAGCCCACGATATTTTTTCTCCTTTCAAGATTCACCAGTCAGTTCACCAAACTATCACAGAAAGGTCCCAGTAAAATGATAATGCACATTGCTGGCAGCTGGTTACAAGTATTGCCTGATTATATATGCAGCATGGGTCATTACTTTTAAAAGCAGCAATGAAAAAATACAGAGTTAGTTTGAAAGTGCCTATTGGTGATCACACTGTGACTATTAAACGAACCAGAGAACGAACAAATTTTACTTTAACAGCATCGTGCAATATTGTCAGTTTGACAGGAAAATACCCTTTGTTATTTGTAACAGTTTGCAAACGATAACATTAAATTCAAGAGAGAATTTTGAAAGGTGAACAGTATTTAACTTTGTGGTACTAAACCTTAAAAATGGGCAGCAGGGTGGCACAGTGGTTAGCATTGTCGCCTCACAACTCCAGGGTTCCAGTTTCAATTCCGGCCTTTCGTGAGTGTCTGTGTGGAGTTTGCACTTCCTCTCCCTGGGTTTCTCTGGGTGCTCCGGTTTCCTCCCAAAATCCAAAGATGTGCAGGTTAGGTGGATTGGCCATTCTAAATTGCCCTTAGTGACCAAAAGGTTAGGTGGGGTTACTGGGTTGTGGGGATAGGGCAGAGGTGTGGGCTTAAGTACGGTGCTCTTTCCAAGGGCCAGTGCAGACTCGATGGGCCGAATTGCCTCCTTCTGCACTGTAAATTCTATGTTCTATGAAAATGACACTCCCAAACTCCCCGCCTACAATCCTTCCACCTCCCCAAAACCTCCCTGCCCCCCACCCCCTCCCCATTCCCACCATACCCATCCGCTCATCACTCCACCCACACCCCACCCCACCAGTAAACGGCATAGGATAATGAGACATAGGCTCATGTAAAAGACAAATTTAGGGCTGATATTAGGAAGATGTTCTTCACGGCACTGAGTATAGAAGAGAAATAAAGCCTGGAAATAGGTTTCTGCAGGCCAGTTGATGCAGAAAAAAATTGAGTCAATCTGTCTCATTCATTTGTAATTATCTTGTGACCTTGTGTTAAGGGGCTGGTTTAGCACAGGGCTAAAGAGCTGGCTTTAAAAGCAGACCAAGGCAGGCCAGCAGCACGGTTCAATTCCCGTGCCAGCCTCCCCGAACAGGCGCCGGAATGTGGCGACTAGGGGCTTTTCACAGTAACTTCATTTGAAGCCTCCTTGTGACAATAAGCGATTTTCATTTTTCATTTAATTTCATTTCACGTTGCGAGCAAACGGTATCAAAATGTAAATCTCCTCTGATTGTTTGTTGAATGTCCACAGGATGCCACAGATAATGACTGAGATTCTGGGAAACTTCATGGAAGCGGATGACTCAAGAGACTGCCTGAATGAAGTCTGCACGACATAAACAGATCAGTAGAGATACCTGTACCACTGCTGATCAGAAATCTAAAATGGATCTCTTAATAACAGCTGGAACAATCCCATTCTCACCAGTTGGAAACGGTTTGCCTTGGAAATCACAGAACAAGGGGAGCAGGTAAAGAAAACTGCAATTGAAAGCATGCACATGCTAATGTGGCTCTGTCTCAGTTTGCAGCACTATCATCTTCAAGTCAAAAGGTAATTGGATCATAGCCCATCTTCATGACTTGAGTGCATAGTCTAGACTGGCACACAGTGCAGCAGAAACGGACATTTGCGCTGTCACAGATGTTGGGCGGGATTTTCCGACCCCCTGTGCCGTATTTTCAGGCGGCGAAGATGACCTTCCATTGTCAGCGGCAGAATGCCAATGGGGTTTTACGTGTCCCTACCCTCCACCGCTGGGAAACACGCTCTGGAGAGTCACCATCAGTGGGACCGGAGATCCCGCCAATGGAAATGGCTGGAAGATCCCGCTGGTGGGAAGAGCTGGAAAGTTTCAACCGTTGTATTTTGCTTGAGACATTAAGGGCTGGATTCTCCAATCCCCGACGCCGAAATCATGTCCGGTGAGGGGCTGGAGAATCCCCGATGAATCAAAATTGAGGGTGGCGCCGCTTTTGCGATGTTCTGCCCCCTGACAAGCGAGTACGCCGCAAGCTGTATCCACGGCTTCCGTACGTAGGCTGAGGCCCGCCCTGCGATGCTGTGTCCCCGACTGACCGAGTTCCCAATGGCGGGGGTCTCTCATGGTCTCACCCGTCGGGGACTCAGCGTGGCAGCTGCGGACTCAGTCCAGCGGTGCCACAGTTTGGGGAGGGCCGATCCGTGGGTAGGGAGGACATTATTCGGAGCTGGTGGCACTGTGGTGGTCCGGGGCACACGAGCCGGCCGAAGGGGGGGGACTATTTTGCAAGCCGGATCCGCGAGTGGCATCTTCCCTGCTAGCCCCCTGCAAAACGGGGAATCGCGGCTGTTTTGTGCAAGTTTTACTGGCGTAAAACGCCAGCGTTTTCACGCCGGCTTGGGGACATAGTCTCAAAATTGGAGCATTCAGCCCTAAGGCTCTATCGATCAACTCAGCTGGATGCAAAGGACCTTGGGGTCTTATTGGAGGATGATCTCCATTTGTCACAACCGATATTCACTGACATTAATAGGGTGATTGACATTCAGCGCATCTTCCCTTTCTATGTCCGTCTTAATTTTGACACCTCAATCAGGTCCCCCTTAGCCTTCTCTGCCCTAAGGAATACAACCCCAGCCTAACCAGCCTCTCTTCATTGCTGAAATGCTCCAGCCCAAACAACATCCTGATAAATCTCCTCTGCACCCTTTCTAGTGCAATCACTTCCTCCCTGTCGTAAAAGGGCTTCTTTAAATGCAATTTACAAATTTTTAGTTGAGTCATATTGGCTGAGACTTTCCTCTTCTGCCACATTAAAGATGATCCCTTGACAGCATGGTAATTTCTCTTGCTGCTAGTACGTATCCCTGAACATGGCAATGAACCCAGTGGTCAGGGTAATTCACACACGGAGGTGCCACAGTGTTGGGACCATTGTACCAGTTATGATGGTGTGTAATAGGTACATTCCTGCAGTGTGTTGGTGGATGGGCCTAGCTGGAAGATTCAAGAAATGTAATTGGAACAGAAGGATTAGATTATCTCTGATCTCTGTCCCAACTCCAGCCATCTACCTAGGCTCCATATCGCTTACTACCTTTTATTGATCCCTTGATCTTGAATTTCAAAGTAATTATTCAGCTAGTATCTAATGCTTTTTAGGTGGCACGGTAGCACAGTGGTTAGCAGTGTTGCTTCACAGCGTCAGGGTCCCAGGTTCTATTCCCAGCTTGGGTCACTGTCTATGCGGAGTCTGCAGGTTCTCCCTGTGTCTGTGTGGGTTTCCTCCGGGTGCTCCGGTTTCCTTCCACAAATCCCGAAAGACGTGCTGTTCGATAATATGGACATTCTGAATTCTCCCTCTGTGTACCCGAACAGGCACCGGAATGTGGAGACTAGGGGCTTTCCACAGTAACTTCATTGCAGTGTTAATGTAAGCCGACTTGTGACAATAAAGATTATTAATTATTATTATATTTGTGGGTGAGAATTCCACACTCCTGCCACCATCTGTCGAGAGAAGTGTTTCCTAGTTTATCTCCTAAATGGCATGGCTCTTATTTGAAATTTATGTCCCTTTGCCCTAAACCAGGCATCAGCAACCTTAATAACAAGAAGAGCCACTTTAAAAAACATGTCAAAAACCCAAATTTTGGGAGCCACATTGTTGTTACTCAAAAGCCAATAATACTGGAGAATGAGGCAGACTCACATAGCAACAATATTTTAAAGTTTTTTATAAAAAAAGTTGTTAATTTAATGATACTTTCTCATAAGTACAATGTCAATAGAGGACTTTAAAAAATGCAATAAGCTATTTAATTACCATCAAAGTCAGGAGTGAATCCTTAATAAGCTCCTTAAATTATAAATACCCCTTCCATCTCAGCAATTCTGTCAGGTGCCAATGGAATTCCTGACAGGCAGCATTGTTGAGGTGTTGAGGTTAAGAAAAGATTGGAAGACTTTTTTCTCTATCTTGCCATTCCCTGTCCAAATGTTGGTAGGTGTGTATTCAGCCACTGTTAACAATTCTGAATTAAATGCCCCAAACTTGACCTCGTGGCATTTGAGCTCTCAATCGTGAGTATTAATCCAGGGACATAATCACTTACCCTTTTGGTTTATATTTCGCCCGGAATGACGATTGGTAAATTTTAGGCAGACTACTGTTTACACTGAATTGTCCTGAGGGAAATTGTACATGATTTAAAATTGAAAGGGATTGAACAATTCAAGGGATCTCACTGTGTGCAAACTGGCGGTTACATTTCCGACATTACAACAATTTCTTACATTACAACAAACAGCGTGAGTTCAAATCCCGTACCGGCTGACGTTATTCATGAAGGCCCCGCCTTCTCAACCTTGCCCCTTGCCTGAGATGTGGTGATCCTCAGGTTAAATCACCACCAGTCGGCTCTCCCAAAAAGGGGAGAGCAGCCTATGGTTGGGTACCATGGCAACTTTCATGACAACAATGGCGACACTTCAAAAGTACTTCATGGGCTGTACAGTGATTTAGTATTTCCTGGTTTTGTAAAAGCTGCTATTTCAAAGCAAATCTTTCTTTCAGCTCTTATGGTTTTATATATTAATAACCAAAGAGAATTCTGAGAAATATAATGAAAATATTTCAAAACCTAGGGGCGAATTCTCCACCACCCCAGCCGTGTGTCCCTCGGCGGCACGCTGAGCCGGCAGTGGGAGTCTCTGGCCCCACAGCCGGTCAATGGGATTTCCCATTGTGGCCACCCCGCACCGCCGGGAAACCAGAGGGTGGGTGTGCGCTGCCAGTGGAACGGAGAATCCCGCGGACGGAGAATTCTGCCCCTGTGCGGAAAGTGTTGACAGAGCAAAATTATTGGTACATGATATAACAACATTAATTGTGACTCACATATTTGGCAAAAAAGAGGCTAGAACCGATAAACTTCATTGGATAACGGATTCAGACTCTTACCTGGCCCTCGATCTAGTGGCCCATTAGCCGTGGGTGCAGATCCAAGAGTGGCAACTAAACCTCACGAGTGGCCAAAATTGGGATTTGAGGCAGTCAGATTTCAGTTTGAGATCTTCTCTGCCTCCCGCCGGTGATGTAATCCGTGAGCTTGATTTCCATCAATTTCAATACATCATGATCTAATTACTGTGCTTGATGCTGTAGCGTTCGCCCACAGCATATCCTCCCCATCTCCCCACCACCCCCCTCAGTGGCGTGACATCACGTCGGCGTGAATCCCTACTGGTTTTCAAAAACGAAAACCAGTCATGATGACCACGCCTGGGGCACACAATGGTGACTACGCCTGGGGCACACAATGGTGACCACGCCTGGGGCACACAATGGTGACCACGCCTGGGGCACACAATGGTGACTACGCCTGGGGCACACAATGGTGACCACGCCTGGGGCACACAATGGTGACCACGCCTGGGGCACACAATGGTGACCACGCCTGGGGCACACAATGGTGACCACGCCTGGGGCACACAATGGTGACCACGCCTGGGGCACACAATGGTGACCACGCCTGAGGCACACAATGGTGACCACGCCTGGGGCACACAATGGTGACCACGCCTGGGGCACACAATGGTGACCACGCCTGGGGCACACAATGGTGACCACGCCTGGGGCACACAATGAGGTATACCTGGTGATTCTGGACATCGCTGGGCAGTTCCAGGATGGCAGTGCCAGTGTGGCAGTACCAAGGGCAGGCCGACCCGGGAGCCCCATATGTGTATGTGTGTGTGTGTGTTGTGTGTGTGGGCGGGACCTGATGATTGTTAAGGGGTGGTGTGCATGCATTGGGGTGGGGGGGGGGGCTTGGTGGCCCTCGGTTGGGACGGAGACTGTGAAGTGGGTGTGGGGGCAGTGGCTGTAATGAGGACGGGTGGTGCCTGTGTTCCAGGAGGGGCAAGAGATACCAACAAGGGGGGTAATGCCACAATGCCTGCAGGGTGTTGGATCCTTCCGATGCTTGCATGGTAGACGGCGGGGGGTGGGGGTGGGGGGGGTGGGATCTTTGCATTGTGGGTGGGGCGTTGCCCCTATCATAGCGTGATGAAGGTTGCCCTTCTGTGTGTGGGGTTTGGGGGGTGTTCCCCTTGACCGCCGGGAGTCCCAATCTCTGTGGGGAGCAGGAGAGGGGGGCCTTTAATTTCACTTTGAGACCACGGCGCCCTTTCAATCTCAAAATCCCAGTATTGTTGGCGTGTTTAGGTTCCACCCCTCCAGCTGGCTGTGTGATCCTCACCACCATTTTGAAATTGCAGAGTGCTCTTAAATCAGGCAAGGAAAGGCAGCTGTGAAGCCGGTGAGTTTCACACAGCTTCTCTCACCTGACCCAACAGGGAAAATTGGGAAAATTGCACCCTAGGAATGAGGGCCAGGGTTCTCTGTCCCACTGCACCTGTTTTCTGGTGCGCCATGCCCCCTCTGTTCTGGCAGCCGGCCAATGGGATTTTCCATTGTGGGCACCCGCACGCCTTTGGAAAACCCGCGGGTGTGGGTGCGCTGCCGGTGAAACTGAGGATCCCGCCGACAGAGAATCCAGCCCGAGTTGTCTCAATTATATGGAGAGAAGAGAGAAGTTGGCATTGTTATTCTTCGAGCAGAGGAGGTTAAGAGGATATTTAATCCAGGCATTTACAATTATTAGGGATTTTGGTTGAGTAAACAATGAAGGACTGTTTCCACCGGCAAAGGGTCAGTAACCAGTATATTTTGCACAACGGGTGGGATTCTCTAATAACAGGGCGATGTCCCCACGCCAGCGTGGAAACCGGCACCAACGACTCTGGCTTCAATGGCCCCCAAAAGTGAGAAATTCTCACCTTTCTAGGGGGCTAGGTTACCGGCGGAGTGGTCCATGCGGAACGGCGTGCACGAGTCCGCTAATGCGCAGAACAGCCGGCGAATTTCCATGCATGCGCGGAACGGACGGCGCATTTCCACACATGCGCGGAACGGCTGGCGTATTTCCGCGCATGTGCGGGGGTTCCCTTCTCCGCGCCGGCCCCTGGGCAATATGGCGGAGCCCTACAGGGGCCCGGCTCGGAATAAAGTAGGCCCCCACGAAACCAGCCAGCCCGCCGATCAGTAGGTCCCGATCGCAGGCCAGGCCACTGTGGGGGCCGCCCCCCCCTCCAAGACGGCCCCCGCACACTCATCTTCCAGGTCCCGCTGTGTGGAACCTGAGTAATCCACGCCGGCAGGACACAGCCAAACACGTTGGCTATTCGGCCCATCGGGGCCCGGAGAATCGCTGGGGGGGGGGGGGGAGCAACCGGCGTGGCAGGAATCCCATGGGCGACCGGGAATCAGCGCCGGAGAATGGGGATGACAGCGTCAGGGTGGCGGGGCCGGATTCTCGCGCCTCCCCGGGGTTTCTCCGACCCGGCACCGGGTTGGAGAATCCCGGCCAATGAGTTTGATGTGGAATGCACTACCTGAGAATGTGATGGAAGCAGATATGCTAATAACATTCAAAATGGAATTGAATAAGTATTTGAACTGGATAAATTTGCTTGGATGTGGAGAAAGAGTGGGGCTGGGTGTTGGGGGAGGTGAAGAAAGACAAGTAGGTACTTCCTTAAACAAACCAGCACGGGGACAGTGGACTGAATGGCTTCCTCCTCCTCCTTCTACGAAAGACGTCGCTGATATTTTGAACAGTGGTTCATGAAGAAGAATGATTTGCCTCTTCCAGTTCATTTGCATGTCACCGATGGCTTTCTTTGGGCATGGCACTGCAACCAAACCGCTTGACAGAAGGAAAAGTAGAAATGGGAAATAATTGGATTGGGGATTTCTGGGGAATAAATTTGTACCAAGTTGTTACTGAGTGGGGCAGCACGGTGGTGCAGTGCTTAGTACTGCTGCCTCAAGGCGCCGAGGACCCAGATCCGATCCCGGCCCCGGATCACTGTCCATGTGGAGTTTGCACATTCTCCCTGTGTCTGCATCGGTCTCACCCCCACAACTCAAAGATGTGCAGGGTAGGTGGATTGGCCACGCTAAATTGCCCCTTAATCGGAAAAAAAAGAATTGGGCACTTTATATTTATGAAAAAAAAGTTGTTACTGAGTGATCTTTAAAAAGAGCTGGTTCACAATTAGATTCTCTACATGACTAAAGTCAAACCGCAAGGACACTCTCCAGTTTACAAGACTGGGTGGGTGGTCGCAACTCAATTTTCATTACTAGGATTAGTTATTATAAGTTTGAGGTTTTCTAAAAGTTCAGCTTTCAACTCTGAGGTGGATAATGACTTACAACAAATCTGACCACAGAATCAGAATTATTTTTTTGTTTAGTTTACTCGAACTTGAATTTCTCTTCAGTTTGTTCTTTATCTGTCTGATTGCGGAAATGATAGAACAAAGACTCTGGTAGAGTTGGAGACAGAAATTCCCTTCTAAAAGAAATGAAAGGTTCACTTGCAACACAGTCTTGTATTGCAAATGTTTAGTGTCCAGAACCATCTTCTGGGGTTTGAATCATTAGCATGATAGAGCATCAAATAACCTTAAAAGGCACATTTTAGTCTGTTTCAGCAAATACTTCTTTTTTTTATCACAACATCTTGCATTTATATAGAGCCTTTAATGTTGTAAGATGTCGCAAGTATATAGAACCATATAGGAGCAGAACAGGACAAACGTCCCCACCAAGACGCATAAGGGGATAACAGGAGAGGTGGCCATAATCTTGCTCAAGAGGTAGGATTTAAGATCAATCATAAGGGAGTGTGGAGAGAGAGAGATGGAGGGGTGAAAAGACTTAAGGAAGTGTGGTGAATGTGATTCACACCGGATTATAATCTGTATATACATGTGTCTATATTGTAAGTGCAGTTGCACTACCTGTCCTCCAGGGGGAGTAGCTCTGGGAATGCTCGAGTTGTACGGGGCTTCTCCCTTGGCTCTGCCCAGGACTCCTCCCCCCGGAAGCTGCTGTATAAAGATCAGTGCCACATGGTCAGCCGGCCAGTTCACCGAAAGTTCAATGGCTAATAGGCTGGCTCTGTTGTGAGTATATTAAAACCGCTATTCTAATCCTACAAGCACGTGTCCGTAGAATTGTTGGTTCCAACAGGAAGGAACCACTGAGTTTGGAGTCCAGATTGTTGAAGGCATGGTGCAATTGGTGGAGTGATTATAATCGGGGTTGCACAAACGGTTGGAATTGGAGGAGCGCAGAGAATTCTAAGGGTTGTGGGCTGGAGGAGGTCACAGAGACAGGGAGGGACATGGCCATGGAATAACATGAACAGCATAGTTAGAAATTTAAAATTGAGATAATGCTGGACTATGAGCCAATGTGGGTGAAAGGGGACAGACGATCGAAGGACGAGACTCGATGAGCGGCACGGTGGCTCAGTGGTTAGCACTGCTGCCTCAGCACCTGGGACCCGGGTTCAATTCTGGCCTTGGGTCTGTGTGGAGTTTGCACTTTCTCCCTGTCCCTGCGTGCGTTTCCTCTGGGTGCTCCGCTTCCCTCCCACAGTCCAGCAATGTGCAACAAAGTGGATTGGCCATGATAAAATTGCCCCTTCGTGTCCAGAGATGAGCAGATTATGTGGGGCTACAGGGATAAGGCAGGGGAGTGGGTCTAGGTAGGGTCCTCTTTCAAGTTTCGCTGCAGACTCGATGGGCCGAATGACCACCTCCCATACCAGCCTCCCCGGACAGGCGCCGGAATGTGGCGACTAGGGGCTTTTCTCAGTAACTTCATTGAAGCCTATTCGTGACAATAAGCGATTTTCATTTCATTTCATTTCTGCACTGTAGGGATTCTATGATTCTATGTGAGTTAGAATACAGGCGGAAGAATTTGGGACAGGCGAAAGATCAGAGTCCAGTCAGGAGAACATTGGAATAGCGAAAGCTAAGCTGAGTTCGTATTGAGACTCTCACATTTTCAATTCTCCTTTCACGATTGGCAGTGTCTAGTTGTGGGAGGTGACACAGTAATGCCTCATAAACAATAATGAATGACGAGCAATTACGTTATTTTTGATGGTGCAATTTGAGGAAGAATGTTGGTCAGGATACCAGGAGAACTGTAACAGTAACAAGATTAATGAATCATGGAATGATACAGCACATTTGGCCCATCATATTTTTGCCAGCTCTTGGAAACAGCTGCTCAATTAGTCTCATCTCCCAGCTCTTTCCCATAGTCCGGCAAAACATTTCCCTTCAATTATTTATCCAATCCCATTGGAGTATTTATTGCCTCTCATGGATCAGGAGGTCAGCGTTGGTTTGGATCAAAATTGGTTTGAGGATTTAATAGCACAGATTTAATAACAGGGACAAAGGGACATAGGGGTGCTATGCATTTTTCTTACATATCGAGAGTGTAGTCAGCAAAACCATGTGGGCCCTTGGGCTTTGTAAATTGAGGTATTGAACACAACAAAAGAGAAGTTATATTGAATATTTATAAAGCCATGGTGAGGCCAAATTAGTGGATTGCATCAGTCCTGGTCACCATATTTTAAGAAGAATGTGAGGGTGCTTGAAAGGCTGCAGAGGGGATTTACTGGAACAATTCCAGGGACGAGGGAATTTAGCTACAATGTAAAGTTGGAGACACTGGTGTTGTTCTCCATGGAGCAAAGGAGACTGAGAGGAGATTTGATCAATGTGTACAAGGTTATGACAGGTTTAGAAAAGGTAGACAAAGCTATTCGCATTAGTTGATGGTACAGGAACTAGAGAACACAGGTCTAATAGAGATGTAGGAGAGATGTGAGGAAAAACGTTTGATACAATGAGTGGAAATACGAGCATACAAATTGGGAGCAGGTGCAGGCCATTCGGCCCCTTGAGCCTGTTCCGCCATTTCATTGGATTATGACTGATTTGATTGTAACCTCAACTCCACGTTCCCATCCAACCTCGCTAACCTTTCACCCCCTTTATTATCAAGAATCTCTCCATCTCAGCCTTAAAAATAATCAAGTCTCTGTTTTCACTGCCTTTTAAGCACAAGTGTCCCAGAGACTCACCACCCTCTGAGAGAAAAATATTCACCTCATCTCTTCCTTAAATAGGCAACCCCTTATTTCGAGACAGGGACCCCTAGTTTTAGATTCTCCCACAAGAAGAGATATCCTCCACATCAACCCTGTCAAGGCCCCTCAGGATCTTATATGATCAATAAAGTTGTCATTAAACTCCAGTGGATACAAGCCTAGCCTGTCCAACCTTTCCCATAAGACAACCTACACATTCAGCTATTAGTCTAATAAACCTTCTCTGAACTGCTTCCAATGCATTTACATCCTTCCTTAAATAAGGAGACCAAAACTGTACACAGTACTCCAGCTATGGGGTGGGATTTAACTGAATGAGAACAAATTCCCACAGTGAGTGAGTTTAACTGCATGTTTTCTGGTATTCGCAGCACCGCCAAAAACAACACTATAAAACAGCACCCAGTTCAGATAGGTGGCCTCAGCAGGGAACGTGTGGCCCAGGCCTCGTGTGGCCCTGTTTTGTGCACTGAGGGACCTCCGCTCATCGGAACTCATCAGTGTTGCGAGACGGCGTCCGGATCTCTGGAGTGACCGAAGCAACCCCCGACTCCCCCAAGCCCTAACATTCTGTGGGGTGCCCCCCCCCCAACCCCCAACCCCCCACCCGGATCCCACCAATACCTGCACAGGGCACCACAGACTGATCGCCATCGCAAACAAAATGCCAGCTTGGCACCTTGGCAGTTCCACACGGGCACCGTGGCAATGCCAGTCTGGCTGCCAGTGCCAGGGTGCCAGCTGCCAGTGCCAGAGTGTCCGGGTGACACCAACAGTGGTAGGGAACCAGCCTGCCCAAAGGGCATGCACCTGGGGCTATTCGATCCCTTGAGAGATCCCCATAAGTGGCAATCGGCTTGGTGCCCGCTTATGGATGCCTGTACTGAACGGCGTTCAGTACAGGCATCCATAAGCGGGCACCAAGTCAAATTATTTGCTGGACCTGCATATTAAGCTTTTGTGATTCATGCTCTAGGATCCCTCTACACCTCAGAGTTCTGCAATCTCTCAATGGGAATTGTCATTAAAGCCACCACACACCGCCGGGAAACCCACAGGCAAGGGTGTGCTGCCGGCAGGACTAGAGAATTCCAACCCATGGGTGCGATCGAGCGGCCATGCTGCTCCCAAAAAGCTGCATGGCAGACAGAAGCTGGACGACCCCCCCTCCCAGGATCTTCTCGGCTCACAACGCCTCACGAGGTCTAATGTCATCTCGCAAGACGTTGAGATGTAAATCCTGCCCATTGCCAGCGGGATCTTTTATTGGCAAATCTGTATATTAAAGCAAGACAGCTAGTCTCACTTTAATATGCTGTTTCCCAAGGTATCCAAGGCATTAGGATCTATCCGCTTTGCCTCGGAGACCTCGGTCCTGAGGCAGCGGTGGTGGCGCTGAGGGGAGTTGATAGATTGGGGCTGCCTTTAGAAATGGTGCTCCGATCCACGAATAGTCTTCCTGAACTCGCCAGTACAGGAAATGTCTTAAAGAGTGGCCTTGGCAGGGCAGCACGGTGGCCTAGTGGTTAGCACAACCGCCTCATGGCGCCGAGGTCCCAGGTTCGATCCCGGCTCTGGGTCACTGTCCGTGTGGAGTTTGCACATTCTCCCCGTGTCTGCCTGGGTTTCGCCCCCACAACCCAAAAATGTGCAGAGTAGGTGGATTGGCCACACTAAATTGCCCCTTAATTGGAAAAAATAATTGGGTAATCTAAATTTTAAAAAGACAAAAAAAAAAGAGTGGCCTCGGCGGGGAGTTCCTTGCCAAGGCCCAGAAAATGGCAAAGTGCTGTTGAATAGCAGGATCTTTCTCATCACTGCAGGCGCTGAAAAACACCCCGCTAAATGTGCCATTCAGCAGACTTTAACTTGAGTCCGCTGAATCACACCCAATGTGCTTCTCTTTTATTTTTCCAGCTAAAATGAATAATTTCACATTTTACTGCTTTTACAGATTTTTACTCACTCACTTAACCAGTGAAGAGTGCTTAATCCTTATGCCCTCTTCACATCTTACTTTCCTAGCTATTGTTGTGTCATCAGCAAATTTAGCTATTATCCCTTAGGTCCCATTGTAATAAGTTGAGGTCCCAGCACTGATCCCTGTGGCACACCACTCGTTACATCTTGCCAACCAGAAAAAGACCATTATTTGCCTGCCCTCTATTCCCTACTACCTAGCCAATCGTCAATCCATGGCAAAATATTACCCCCTATACCATGAGTTGTTACTTTTCGCTAACCTTTAATGTGGCACCTGATCAAATGCCTTGTGGAAATCGGAGCCCGGTACATCCACCGGTTCCCCTTTATCCACAGCACATGTTACTTCTTCAAAGAACTCTTGGTTAAACGTGATTTCCCTATTACTAAACTATGTTCACTCTGCCTGATTAGCTTGAATTTTTCCAATGCCCTGCTACAACATCTTTCATAATTGCTTCCAACATTTTCCCTGTGACAGATGTTAAGTTAACTGGCCTGCAGTTTTCTGATTTTTATCTCCTTACTTTTTGGATAAAATAATTATGTTTGCTATTTCCCAATCTAATGGAACCTTTCTGAACTCTAAGGAATTTTGGAAAATTAAAACCATCACATTAACTATCTCACTTGCCACTTGTAAAAAAAATAAATTTAGAGTACCCAATTATTTTTTTTCCAATTAAGTGGCAATTTAGCGTGGCCAATCCACCTAACTTGCACATTTCTGTGAGGGTGAAACCCACACAGGCACGGGGAGAATGTGCAAACTCCACACAGATAGTGACCCAGGGCAGGGATTTGAACCCTGGTCCTCAGTGCTGTAGTCCCAGAGCTAACCACTGCGCCACGTGCCGCCCTACCCATTTCCTGATTTACCGCTATTTCTGAGATGTTACTTGTATCCTGTATAGTGAAGACTGATGTAACATACCTGTTCAATTCATCTGCCATCTTGTTATTTTCCTTTATTAATTTCCTGGACACACTTTCTATAAGACTCATGCTCAATTTGTTAACTCTTTTCTTTTTTGAACATCTGTGGAAACTCTTATATATGTTTCTAGTTACCTTTCTCTCATTCTCTATTTTCTCTCCCTTTTCAATCTTTTAGTTCAACATTTGGGGCAGCACGGTAGCATGGTGGTTAGCATAAATGCTTCACAGCTCCAGGGTCCCAGGTTCGATTCCTGGCTGGGTCACTGTCTGTGCGGAGTCTGCACGTCCTCCCCGTGTGTGCATGGGTTTCCTCCGGGTGCTCCGGTTTCCTCCCACAGTCCAAAGATGTGCGGGTTAGGTGGATTGGCCATGCTAAATTGCCCATAGTGTCCTAAAAAGTAAGGTTAGGGGGGGGTTGTTGGGTTATGGGTATAGGGTGGATTTGTGGGTTTGAGTAGGGTGATCATTGCTCGGCACAACATTGAGGGCCGAAGGGCCTGTTCTGTGCTGTACTGTTCTATGTTCTATTTGCTGTTTTTTATATTCTGACCTGCCACCCATCTTTGCGCAATCATATGTTTATTTTTCAGGTTGGTACGATCTTTATCTTTTTTAATTAATCAAGGATGGTGGGTCTTTCCCTTGGAATTGTTCTATCTCATTGGAATGTATCTGTTCTGTGTATTCTGAAATATCCCCTTTAAATGTCTGTCACTGCATCTCAATTGACCTATCCCTTAACCTCATTTGCCAGGTTCACTTGAACTAGCTCTGCTTTCATGCTGTCATAAGTGTCCATACTTAAGTTTAAAATACATGGGTTGGATTCTCTGCTGATGGGATTCTCCGTTGCGCCAGCAGCGTACCCATGCCCGGGGATTTCCCAATGGCGTGGGGCTGCCCACAATGGGAAATCCTCCATTGGTCAGCTGGCGGGATGGAGAATCTCGTTGCCAGTGGGGGGCGTGCCGCACCAGAAAACCGGCGCGGCGGGATGGAGAATCCCGCCCCTAGTCTTAGGCCCATTCCTCTCTCCCTCAAACTGAACGTAAAACGCAATCATATTATGACCTGGAACTCACTGCCTTTGTGGGTAGTGGAAGCCGAGATGATGAATCATTTCAGAAGGAGATTTGATGGACACTTGAGGGAAATAAATTTGCACAGTTATGGAGAAAAGGGACTGGTTAGTTTGCTCTACAGAGAGCCACCATGGATTTGAAGGGCTGAAATGTCCTCCTTTTCTGCTCTCGGCCTTTATGACTCTAATTCCCTTTTGAAAGATACTATTGCATCTGATTCCACTGTCCTTTCAGACGCAGCATTAGAGAACACAACTGTGGCAATGGTTTTTGGCTCCATCATGGCGGATTTTCCAGCAGTGGAGGTGGCTCGCCATTGGCCACTGGCGGGATCTTCTGTTCCCACTGATGGCCATTTGTATTGCTTGCTGGCCTCGTCACTGGTGAACCCACTGTGGGGGTTGCCTTTGGCAGGACCAGAAGACGCCGCCGGGGGAAGGGCCATAAATCCCGACATGTGCGTACAAAACAAATTCTCAAAGGTCACCTCTAGTTCTTTTATCAATCACTTAAATCCTTTGGTTACTGACCCCTTTGTGACTGCAAAATGTTTCTCTCTATTTACCCTATCAAAAGCCTTTATGATCTTTAAATCTTCCAGCACCATAGTGGCACAGTGGTTAGCACTGCTGCAGGGATCCAGGTTTGATTCTGAGCATGGGTGACTGCACGTTCTCCCCATATCTGCATGGGTTTCCTCCTGGTGCTCTGGTTTCCCCCTGCAGTCTAAAGGCGTGCAGGCTAGGTGGATTGGCCATGCTAAATTGCCCCTTAGTTCCCAAAGATGCGCAAGTTAGGGTATGGGGATAAGGCAGGGGATTAGGCCCAGGTGGAGTACTCTTTCAGAGGGTTGGTCCAGGCCCTATGGGCCAAATAGCTTGCTTCTGCACTGTAATGATTCTATGTGCTCTACGCAGAACAATTCCAGCTTTTCCTGTCTCTGAATCTTTTATCCCTGGAGCATTCCAATAAATTTCTTCTGTGCCCTCTCTAAGACCTTGACACCCAGCTAAAAGTGTGGTGCCCTTTAACACTCAATTGGATGGTGTACAGGCACATGGAACTTCAGTTTAATATACCACCAGCTGGTAACACCTCAAACAGTGCAACATTTCCTTGGCACACCACATAGGAAATTTCAGATGAAGTGCCCGTTCCTTCTCTTTCTGTCATTTTTCGTTCATTCGCTATTTCTTTACATGATTCACTTTTCCATCCATTTTTAAGTGTTGCCTTTCTCATTTTGTTACTGCTTCATTTAATTCATCGCACCCCTGTACATTTCAATGCAGACAAGTACAATTCAAGAAAATATGCCAAAAGTGCTAAATCCAGAACAACCCATTACTGCTGCTTCCGGACAATGTTTCTCACGTTTCCAGTTCATTCATATGAAAGCAATTCAACATTTGAAGAAACAAAACATCTTTCAAAAGGACCACAAACCGTGGTTTTCTAGTAAAAATTAGGCAGCTTCTGGGTGGACAGAAATCAACAGGAAACATTAACAAAAATCCAAACCTTTGTTCATCTTTAATTTGTTGCATGTGTGCACCAACCCTTATTGCGAAATGGTCGGTAGCATGGCAACAGTCGGCTCCCTGAAGACTCGGCCTATGGAGCAGTCTCTCACTGTTTCACTCCATCGGGCAGTTAGTGACTTATCACTAACCAGAGTTCAACTGAGACGTTCAACTGAGAGACAAAATACCAGTATTTTGAGAAAGTAGTTGACAAAACAACTAGGACCGGCTAGGTGCTGTGCCATGGGGGTTGGTAGGGGCATGCTGTGCCATGGGGGTTGGTAGGGGCATGCGTCACGAATGTGACTCCACCACTCTCTGAGCTCTCGTCCCGCCACGTGGGAAGGGGAAAGGAGAAATCAAGGAACAAGCTGTTGTCAGATCACACTGGACCACATTCCCAAGCTCATCTATATGAAGAAAGGAAGGGAAGACATGCATTTCAAACCGTCTTGCTTTGTGAGAAGCAGTGGGCGGAATTCTCCATTACCCGACGCCAAAATTGTAATTGGCGATCAGGTATGGAATTGATTCCGACGCTGGAATCGGGGCCGGCGCCTGTTTGATGCCGGTTTGCGATTCTCCGCGCCCTGAAATCCGGTGTCACCATGACGCGCGCCATGCGCAGCCGCAATGCCGTTGGCGTATCATTGGCCGCCTCACTCACGATGCTCCGCCCCCAATGGGCCGAGTTCCCGACTGCACGGGACACGTGTCCTCACACAAATCGTGAACCCGGCATGGCAGTGTGGACTGTGCGATCTTCCCTTCTCTTCAAAATATGCTTCAGGATCTGTTACATCCACCTGACACAGAAATCAGAGGATGGTTCATAGGTTGACAGCATACTAGCTATCAGGGCCGTGCCATTTCTCACAAGTAATAGTCTTTGCTCAATTTCTGGTGGGAAAGACCTGAGGGTGAATGTTGGATGTTAAGTGGGGTACCATTTAAACATAGCCGATTAGATTGTTTAGATTTAGAAGGTTTAGAACAGTACAGCCCCTTCGGCCCTCAATGTTGTGCCGAGCAATGATCACCCTACTCAAACCCACGTATACCTATCCCAGTAACCCAACAACCCCCATTAACCTTATTATTTTTTAGGACACTAAGGGCAATTTAGCCTGACCAATCCACCTAACCCGCACATCTTTGGACTGTGGGAGGAAACCGGAGCACCCGGAGGAAACCCACGCACACACGGGGAGGATGTGCAGACTCCGCACAGACAGTGACCCAGCCGGGAATCGAACCTGGGACCCTGGAGCTGTGAAGCATTTATGCTAACCACCATGCTACCGTGTTACCCGTGTTATTGTGTAAAGTTTAAATATGATGCAGGGTGAAAATCTCTTCCAGGACCAATCAGCCCTTCTTGACATACAGTTCTGATGAGCTTGATTGGCCTTTTTCCATCTTTTAACTTAAATTCTTTTGTTCAACCCTCCTCAGATTGTTCTTGAATATATTTGTGAAATGACAGCTTTATTCAAAGAACGCAAACTAACCTCTTTAGAGATAACAAGGTTGCTGTGGTTTTTTGAAGGCTAGAAATTCCTTTTGTGTTTTTTAAATTTTTGAATTCATTTTTATGGAATATAGGTATCATTGCCTAGGTCAGCATTTGTTCCTCATCCCTAATTGAGAAAGTGGTGGTGAGCTGCAGGCCATGTGGCGTATGAACACCCACTGTGCTATTAGGGAACGTGGCCACTTCAGCTCACTTGACTCGACAGCTGGTTTGTGATTCAGAGCAAGATCATCAGCGCAGGTTCAATTCCTGTACCAGCAGAGGTTATTCATGCAGGCCCACTTTCCCGACCCTGCCTCTCACCTGAAGTATGGTGATCCTCAGGTTAAATCACTACCAGTTAGCTCTCCCCCTCAAAAGGGAAAGCAGTCTATGATGTTCTGGGACGATGACGACTTTACCTTTTACCGCAGGAAGGAGTTTCAGGATTTTGACCCAGCGACAGTGAAGGAATGGCGATATATTTCCAAGTCAGGATGGTGAGTGATTTGGAGGGGAGCTTCCTAGTGGTGGTGTTCCCAGGTAATCTGCCGCTCTTGTCCTTCTAGATGATTGTAGTCATCTGTTTTTTTTATAAACTTAGAGTACCCAATTCATTTTTTTTCAAATTAAGGGCAATTTAGCATGGTCAATCCACCTAGCTTGCACATTTTTGGGTTGTGGGGGCGAAACCCACGCAAACATGGGGAATATGTGCAAACTCCACACGGACAGTGACCCAGAGCCAGGATCGAACCTAGGACCTCGGCACCATGAGGCCTCAGTGCTAACCGACTGCGCCACCGTGCTGCCCAGATGATTGTAGTCATGAGTTTGGAAGGTGTTGCCAAATGAACCTTGGTGAGTTCCTGCAATGCACCTTGTAGATGGTACACATGGTTGCCACTGTGTGTCAGTGGTGGAGGGAGTGAATGCTTGGGGAAGGGGTGCTAATCAAATGGGCTGCTTTGTCCTGGATGATGTCAAGCTTCTTGAGTGTTGATGGAGCTGCCGCTCTTGTCTTTCTAGCTAGTCATGATTCCAGTCAGTGTTAAGCCTTTGACCATTATATATTTTTTTAAATAGGCAGTCGGTCGTGGTCACATATGGGTCGATTAAATTCACCTACAACATGTCAATTATCCTCACTGGGAGAGGTCTCAGACAATGTCCTTGATAATATATAGAAGGGAGGGCCGGCTGAGCCTGCAGGTTCAGCCATGTCCCACAGAGTGGTCAGTAGAACACTGAACACTGACATGAACATTCAATAAAGAGTGAACAAAAGAAACATAGGCAGGATTCTCTATTCCGGAATCTATGTCTTCCCTCCAGCAGAGAATCAGGACTGGTCCCTGCTGGCGCTAGGTGCGGCAGCTGGGTGTGAGTTACACTCCCGCGTAATGCAAATATGTGCAGAGCGGCAAGTGCATTGGATTCCCATCACTCTATGGCTAGGGCCACTCTTCAGAACGGGCGCCCAGATCCCAAAATCTAGTGGTAGGCCCTCCCCCTCCACCAGCAATGCAAATGCTGATCCCCGCCACCCCTGCATCTTCCCTCCCACTATGGGAATAACGGGTAACTACCACCCACACCATGTACAAACGAGGGCAGCATGATCCCCCTCCACCTGTTCCCCAGCCCCACCTTCAGCCACCCCCTTCAACAAACACCCCCTCAGCACTCCGCACCCCTCCTCTCTCCCATCCTTTAGCCACCACCCTTCAGTCACTGCCCCTGGCTAAGTGGTTTAACCTCTGCTTTTGTAATTGCAGAAATCACTTAGCATCGTTGAAGTGGCCAGGAGCTGTCAATCATAGCAAGAGTGTTTAGAAACATTGCGGTTAGGATCAATGGAGGGTACTTGAGATGCATTCAAGGGTGAAGGGAATGATAAATAAACAAATCTCCTGGCAGCTGTGCCCGAAGCATTAAGCTGTCAATCACAGGCTAGTGAAAGGTACTGTTCTGTTAAATTGAATAGATGCTTCGCATTTCAAAGGATCTCAGGGGATTTGAAGTCATTTCAAGTGTTGACAGATTTCTGAGAAGGCTCTGAAACTTCAAAAAGCTGCAGTTTCAAAGGCATAGGGCTGAAGGAGCAAATGTTAGGAAAGGGGAAGTGTTCCTGCACTGAATCTTCACTGAACTGCTCATCAACTGTCAGGCAGTGCAGTTCAGGGTGAGGAGGACACTTCAGAGTTTAAAAACAAAGATAAAAGCAAATTACAGCTGGATGCTGGAAACTGAAACAAAAAGAGAAAACACAGGACAATCTCTTTTTAAAATAAATTTAGAGTACCCAATTTAATTTTTATCCAATTAAGCGGAAATTTAGCATGTCCAATCCACCTAGCCTGCACATCTTTAGGTTGTGGGAGCGAAACCCACGCAAACACGGGGGGAATGTGTAAACTCCACACGGACAGTGACCCAGAGCTGGGATCGAACCTAGGACCTCGGCGCCGTGAGGCATCAGGGCTAACCCACTGTGCCACCGTGCTGCCCATAATACTGGACAATCTCAACAGATCTGACAGCATCAGTGGAGAGAAAAGGGAGCTATTCTTTTGAGTCTGGATCACTCTTTGTCAAAGCCAGAGTTTAAAATGTCTTGATCAGAATGATGCTGTTGAACAAAGCGTTAACTGAGGTCACCATGCATGAAGTGATCTTCAGGTTGCCCAGGGCTGCAAGGGACAGTCAACACATAGGACCGTCCCAGGGTCAAGCTCTCACACACAGCTCTCATTCACTCAACGTCCAGGGCCCTTGGGGAACTGCCCTATGCAGCCTGGCAGCAGCAGAGGGACAGATTAATAAAAAGGTGATCTCCTTGACCCTCACCCCCCTTGGGATCCACTACGCACGGCTTTACTTGACCATACTTACAACAAAGCCTCGCCCGGTGGATTTTCCGCTGTGGGGGTTTCCCATCTGGCACCAATCCTGTTATTCAGCCGACACTCCATTTTCTGCCCGGCCTGGAATTCCAATCGCAGCGGTGGAGAACAGAAGCTCCTGGCCATAAAATTGTTTCTTCCACAATAAGGGAAATGACCGTAATCCCCCAGTAATTATCAATGCGTGCCAACCTCGAGGCGGTCAAGTACATTTAGCTTTCTTTTTTTTAGATTTAGAATACCCAATTCATTTTTTCCAATTTAGGGGCAATTTGTCATGCCCAATCCACCAAGCCTGCACATCTTTGGGTTGTGGGAGCAAAACCCACGCATACGCGGAGAGAATGTGCAAACTCCACACGGACAGTGACCCAGGGCCAGGATCAAACCAGGGACTCTGGTGCCATGAGGCAGCAATTCCAACCATTGCGCCACCGTGTTGCCCTGTATGTTTAGCTTTCTTTTTTTTTAACAGACAATTTTATTGAGGTATTTTTGGCATTGTAAACAGTAACAATATGCATTAGTGTGCAGATACCAATTACAAAAAACATAGTGCAAATAACAGTACCACTCTCGCAGATAGACCCGCCTATTCTTCCCCCCTACTCTACACTATTCTACACCCCTCCACCACCCCCCCTGCTGACGATTAGTTCCCCGCGAAGAAGTCGATGAATGGTTGCCACCTCCGGGCGGACCCCGATAGTGATCCTCGTAAGGCGCACTTGATTTTTTTTCCAAGCCGAGAAAGCTTGCCATGCCCGACAGCCATACTTCGGTCCTTGGGGGCTTTGAGACCCTCCAGGCCAACAGTATTCATCGCCGGGTTATCAGGGAAGCAAAGGCCACAACGTCGGCCTATATCCCGTCCTGTACTCCCGGGTCTTCCGACACCCCAAAAATCGCCACCTCTGGACTCATCGCCACCCTTGTTTTCAGTACCCGGGATATAACATCCGCAAATCCCTGCCAGTATCCCCTGAATTTTCGACACGCCCAAAACATGTGGACATGGTTCGCTGGTCCTCCCCCACATCTAGCACACCTGTCCTCCAGCCCAAAGAATTTGCTCATCCAGGCCACCGACATGTGGGCCAGGTGAACCACCTTGAACTGAATCAGGCCGAGAGCCTGGCACATGTTGCGGTTCCATTTACCCCCCTCAGAGCGTCTGCCCATACGCCTCCCTCAAACTCCCCACCAAGCTCCTCCTCCCACTTGAGTTTCAGTTCCTATGTATATTTAGCTTTCTAAGTGAATTAATGCGTGTGTTGGTTTATTGTGGTTAGTGTTAGTGCTAAACATGGGGCTGGATTCCCTGATTTTGAGGCTCTGTCAAGACGAAGCATCTGGTCTTACAACCAAAAAGCCTGTGTCGCCCTCGCACCGATGTTTCGCCCTCGATTTCGGCATAAAAACGGATTGTCCTCCCAACCGCCGAATGCGATTTTGGTGTTGGCAGTCGGAGATCCCGCCCTCAGTCTCTCACATACACTCAGTCACATCGGGTCTGAGGGTGGTGACTCATACACATACACACACACTAGGTCTCTTGTTTTAACTCCCGCACACACACTCATTCAGTCTCTCACACGTACATACACATACTTACTCAGATTCTCTCATTCCCTTACGCACTCAGTCTCTCTCACTCCCACACACTCTCACTCAGTCAGCCCCTCACTCCCACACACTCACTGCAGCACAATCCTCTCCCCTTCCCAAACCTGCCAAAACGTTCCCCTCCTCTGCCCACCAAAACTTCACCCTACCTGAATATGATGTGACCTCATCTCTCTGGATTCAATGTGACCTCAGCTCCACGGACAATATCTGACTTCACCCTTCATGGAATCAGTGTGACCTCACTCTCCCTGGATTCCATGTGACCTCACCCTCCCTGGAATCAGTGTGACCTCACTCTTCCTGGATTCAATGTGACCTCACCGTCCGTGGATTAAATGTGACCTCACTCT
The DNA here is from genome assembly GCF_902713615.1 of Scyliorhinus canicula. NCBI lineage: Eukaryota > Metazoa > Chordata > Chondrichthyes > Carcharhiniformes > Scyliorhinidae > Scyliorhinus > Scyliorhinus canicula. The sequence goes on from NC_052146.1 coordinate 115,834,717, forward strand.
CCCTGGATTCGATGTGACCTCACCCTCCTTGGATTCGATGTGACCTCACCCTCCCTGGATTCAATGTGACCTCACTCTCCCTGGATTAGATGTGACCTCACCATCCCTGGATTCAATATGACCTCACCCTCCCTGGATTCAATGTGACCTCACCATCCCTGGATTCGATGTGACCTCACCCTCCTTGGATTCGATGTGACCTCACCCTCCCTGGATTCAATGTGACCTCACTCTCCCTGGATTAGATGTGACCTCACCATCCCTGGATTCAATATGACCTCACCCTCCCTGGATTCAATGTGACCTCACCATCCCTGGATTCAATGTGACCTCACCATCCCTGGATTCAATGTGACCTCACCCTCCCTGGATTCGATGTGACCTCACCATCCCTGGATTCAATGTGACCTCACTCTCCCTGGATTAGATGTGACCTCACCCTCCCTGGATTCAATGTGACCTCACTCTCCCTGGATTAGATGTGACATCACTATCCCTGGATTCAATGTGACCTCACTCTCCCTGGATTCAATGTGACCTCACTCTCCCTGGATTAGATGTGACCTCACCATCCCTGGATTCAATGTGACCTCACTCTCCCTGGATTAGATGTGACATCACTATCCCTGGATTCAATGTGACCTCACTCTCCCTGGATTCAATGTGACCTCACTCTCCCTGGATTAGATGTGACATCACCATCCCTGGATTCAATGTTACCTCACTCTCCCTGGATTCAATGTGACCTCACCCTCCCTGGATTAGATGTGACCTCACCATCCCTGGATTCGATGTGATCTCACTCTCCCTGGATTAGATGTGACATCACCACCCCTGGATTCGATGTGAACTCACCCTCCCAGGATTTTGTGTGTCTTCACCCTCCCTGGATTCGATGTGACCTCACCCTCCCTGGATTCGATGTGACCTCACCCTCCCTGGATTCAATGTGACCTCACCCTCCCTGGATTCAATGTAACTTCACCCTCCCTGGATTCGATGTGACCTCACCCTCCCTGGATTCAATGTGACCTCACTCTCCCTGGAATCAGTGTGACCTCACCCTCCCTGGATTTGATGTGACCTCACTCTCTCTGGATTCCATGTGACCTCACCCTCCCTGGATTCAGTGTGAACTCACCCTCCCTGGAATCAGTGTGACCTCACCCTCCCTGGATTTGATGTGACCTCACTCTCCCTGGATTCAATGTGACGTCACCCTCCCTGGATTTGATCTGACCTCACCCTCCCTGGATTTGATGTGACCTCACTCTCCCTGGATTCAATGTGACTTCACCCTCCCTGGATTTGATCTGACCTCACCCTCCCTGGATTTGATCTGACCTCACTCTCCCTGGATTCAATGTGACTTCACCCTCCCTGGATTTGATCTGACCTCACCCTCCCTAGATTTGATGTGACCTCACCCTCCCTGGATTTGATGTGACCTCACTCTCCCTGGAATCATGTGACCTCACTCTCCCTGGATTAGATGTGACCTCACGATCCCTGGATTCAATGTGACCTCACTCTCCCTGGATTCGATGTGACCTCACCCTCCCTGGATTCGATGTGACCTCACCCTCCCTGGATTCAATGTGACCTCACTCTCCCTGGAATCAGTGTGACCTCACCCTCCCTGGATTTGATGTGACCTCACTCTCTCTGGATTCCATGTGACCTCACCCTCCCTGGATTCAGTGTGAACTCACCCTCCCTGGAATCAGTGTGACCTCACCCTCCCTGGATTTGATGTGACCTCACTCTCCCTGGATTCAATGTGACGTCACCCTCCCTGGATTTGATCTGACCTCACCCTCCCTGGATTTGATGTGACCTCACTCTCCCTGGATTCAATGTGACTTCACCCTCCCTGGATTTGATCTGACCTCACCCTCCCTGGATTTGATCTGACCTCACTCTCCCTGGATTCAATGTGACTTCACCCTCCCTGGATTTGATCTGACCTCACCCTCCCTAGATTTGATGTGACCTCACCCTCCCTGGATTTGATGTGACCTCACTCTCCCTGGAATCATGTGACCTCACTCTCCCTGGATTAGATGTGACCTCACGATCCCTGGATTCAATGTGACCTCACCCTCCCTGGATTAGATGTGACCTCACCATCCCTGGATTCGATGTGATCTCACTCTCCCTGGATTAGATGTGACATCACCACCCCTGGATTCGATGTGAACTCACCCTCCCAGGATTTTGTGTGACTTCACTCTCCCTGGATTCGATGTGACCTCACCCTCCCTGGATTCGATGTGACCTCACCCTCCCTGGATTCAATGTGACCTCACCCTCCCTGGATTCAATGTGACTTCACCCTCCCTGGATTCGATGTGACCTCACCCTCCCTGGATTCAATGTGACCTCACTCTCCCTGGAATCAGTGTGACCTCACCCTCCCTGGATTTGATGTGACCTCACTCTCTCTGGATTCCATGTGACCTCACCTTCCCTGGATTCAGTGTGAACTCACCCTCCCTGGAATCAGTGTGACCTCACCCTCCCTGGATTTGATGTGACCTCACTCTCCCTGGATTCAATGTGACTTCACCCTCCCTGGATTTGATCTGACCTCACCCTCCCTGGATTTGATGTGACCTCACTCTCCCTGGAATCAATGTGACTTCACCCTCCCGGGATTTGATCTGACCTCACCCTCCCTGGATTTGATGTGACCTCACGCTCCCTGGAATCATGTGACCTCACCCTCCCTGGATTCAATGTGACCTCACTCTTCCTGGATTCAGTGTGACCTCACCATCTGTGGATTCAATGTGAACTCACTCTCCCTGGATTCGATGTGACCTCACCCTCCTTGGATTCGATGTGACCTCACTCTTCCTGGATTCAATGTGACCTCACTCTCCCTGGATTAGATGTGACCTCACCATCCCTGGATTCAATATGACCTCACCCTCCCTGGATTCAATGTGACCTCACCATCCCTGGTTTCAATGTGACCTCACTCTTCCTGGATTCAGTGTGACCTCACCCTCCCTGGATTCAATGTGACCTCACCCTCCCTGGATTCAATGTGACCTCACTCTCCCTGGATTCGATGTGACCTCACCCTCCCTGGATTCAATGTGACCTCACCCTCCCTGGATTCAATGTGACTTCACCCTCCCTGGATTCGATGTGACCTCACCCTCCCTGGATTTGATGTGACCTCACTCTCCCTGGATTCAATGTGACTTCACCCTCCCTGGATTTGATCTGACCTCACTCTCCCTGGATTTGATCTGGCCTCACCCTCCCTAGATTTGATGTGACCGCACCCTCCCTGGATTCGATGTAACCTCACTCTCCCTGGAATCATGTGACCTCACCCTCCCTGGATTTGATGTGACCTCACTCTCTCTGGATTCCATGTGACCTCACCCTCTCTGGATTCGATGTAACCTCACTCTCCCTGGAATCATGTGACCTCACCCTCCCTGGATTTGATGTGACCTCACTCTCTCTGGATTCCATGTGACCTCACCCTCCCTGGATTCAGTGTGAACTCACCCTCCCTGGAATCAGTGTGACCTCACCCTCCCTGGATTGGATGTGACCTCACCCTCCCTGGATTCAATGTGACTTCACTCTCCCTGGATTTGATCTGACCTCACCCTCCCTGGATTGGATGTGACCTCACTCTCCCTGGATTCAATGTGACTTCACCCTCCCTGGATTTGATCTGACCTCACCCTCCCTGGATTCAGTGTGACCTCACCTTCCCTGGAATTGATGTGATCTCACCCTCCCTGGATTCAGTGTGAGCTCATCATCCTCAGGCCCGATGTGACTTCAGCCTCCCTGGGTACGAGGTGACCTCATCTGCTTCACCGTTACATTGATGACTATTCTGGTGCCGCTTAATGCTCTCGCCCGGACGTGGAAAAATTCAGATAATTCACTTCCAGTTTCCACCCCTCCATCACTTTTACCTGGTGCATCTCAGACACTTCCCTTCCCTTCCTTGATCTTTCTGTCTCCATTTCTTTTAAAAAAATAAATTTAGAGTACCCAATTCATTTTTTTTTCCAATTAAGGGGCAATTTAGCATGGCCAATCCACCTAGACTGCATATCTTTGGGTTGTGGGGGCGACTGTCTCCATTTCTGGCAATAGACTATGCACTAATATCCACTACAAGCCCACTGACTCCCACAGCTATCTGGACTACAGCTCTTCACACCCTACACCCTGGAAGGACTCCATCCCTTTCTCTCAGCTCCTTCGCTTCCATCGCATTTGATGCCACTTTCGAAAGTGGTGCTTTGAAAATGTGTTCCTTCTTCCTCAACTGTGATTTCCTAATTACAGTTGTTGACAGGGTCCTCAACAGTGTGCGGTCCATCTCCCGCGCCACTACCCTCACCCATTCCCCTCCCTCCCAGAACACGGATAGAGTCCTCCTCATTCTCACATTTCACCCCACCATCCTCCGTATGCAAAGCATAATCGTCCGCCATTTTCACCAACTCCAGCGTGATGCCACCACCAAACATATCTTCCCTTCACTCCCTTTGTCAGCATTCCACAGAGACCGTTCCCTACGAGATAATCTAGTCCACTCCTCCACCATTCCCAACACCTCTCCCATGGCAACCTTCTCATGCAATCGCAGAAGGTGTAACACCTGCCCCATTACATCCCAGGCCCAAAACATTCACTCCAGGATAAGAAGCGTTTCACTTGCACCTCTTTCAATCTGGTCTATTGCATTCGCTGCTCCCAATGTGGTCTCCTCTATGTCACAGAGATTAAATGTAGACTGGATGATCACTTTACTGGACACCTTTGGTCTGTGCGCATTCAGGACCCTGACCTTCCCGTTGCTTGCCATTTTAACACAATACCCTACTTCCATGCCCACATGTCTGTCCTTGGCCTGCTGCAATGTTTCAGTGAAGCTCAACGCAAACTGGAGGAACAACATCTCATCTTCCGGTTAGGCATGTTACAGCCTTCCAGTCTCAACAACTTCAGATGATTAGCTCTACCCCAGTCTCAACCCCTTTGTTTTAATTCCATTTCATTTTAACTGACCTTTTATTTCTTTCTTTATATATATTTTCCCCCCACTCTTTCCCCTCATCTTATTCCCCTTTCCTTACCTTTTCTGCCCTTTGCTTCCCCCTTCACCCTTTTTCTCATTTTACCGCTCTTCCACACATGTTCCCACTCTCCCCATATTTACATCTGTCACAGCTTACCCTCTGATGTTAGTTTCTCTGCTGTTTGCCCTTTCACACCTTTTATTCGCTATGGGAACTGGCATTAGCACTCTTTCCCCTTGGTTTCTGTGGCTATGACTCAGCTTTCATTCCCTCATCCTACAGTATAAATATATCCCACTTTCTCTGCCTTTTAGCTTTGACAAAGGGTTATCTGGACTCGAAACGTTAGCTCTTATCTCTCCTTACAGATGCTGCCAGACCTGCTGATGTTTTCCAGCATTCTCTCTTTTGGTTATCTCCTTCTTTGGCCTGGCTCAACTTTTGTCTGATTTATGCTCCTATGAAATGGGGCATTTTACAATGTTAAAGGCATTATATCGATGCTGTTGTGTTGAATGGAAAGTCAACACAGGGTAAGGATGAGAAGAAAGATTCTGGGGTTTAAATAATTTCCTGAATTTGTAAGTGCCGTTGGATGAAGGTAGAAAAAGGCAAAAGCAGGGTTCTTAAGTAAATCATAGAATCACAGAATTGTTATGATGTAGAAGGAAGCCATTTAGGTCTGCACAGTTCTCCAAAAGAGCATTGTGGCTCAGTGCCAATCCCCTGCTTTTCCCCACACCCCTGCACATTATTTATATTGAAGCAAACACCAATGCCCTCTTGAATGCATCGATTGAGCCTGCCGCCACCATACTTCCAGGCAGTGTATTCCAGACCCGGGCCATTTGTTGTGTGTAAAAGTTTGTTCACACTTTACACTGGCACCATCGAGCCATACACTGAAAATGCCCTTGGATTCCCTCAGTAACTTTGACGAAAAGTTACGTGAATTCCATTTATTTGCGTGAAGAGGATTTTCAGCCAAGTTATGCAAACAAGTTGCAGGGACCCTGAGGAAACGGACCTCACAGGTACAGGAATGAAAAACTTAAGACTGAATTTGGAGATAACCTATGAAGCCACCATTTAGAATGATTTTTGGGTGTCCATTGCAGAAAGGATCGGAAGCCAAAGTGCAGAGCAGATACACCAGAATGACACTGGGAATAAGGAACCATGGGCGCGATTCCCTGGCCTCCTAGCCCTCGAGCGACAGCGTGACGAGGCCGGTGAATATCGGGAGCGGCCAAAACGAACACCGCTTTGGGCACCAAATAGGTTGTGATGCAATCGGCTTGCCCCGTCGGCGAAATCAGGATCTCACCGTAGCGTGGCGAGAAACCAATTATCACCATTTAAGCCCGATTTCCATACAATTAATGGGAGCCTCTTCATATCCAACAGCCTCCCCAGCAAGTGGTTACACTCATGCCGATTAGTACTCCTTTTGAAAAACGTGAACCTGGCGGAAGGGCTTCTGTAGGGAGCCAAGGAGGTGAGTAGCCATCTTTGCTCACCGGCAAAGAGCCCGGGGGTACTGGGCTTGCTGACCCAGTGCCCGGCAGGGAATGGGGTGGGGCACCCTCGGGTGGAGGGGGCACCCTCGGATGGGTGGGCCACCATGGTAGGCGGGGATCTGCTGGGGATCAACCGTGCGCGGCTCCAACATGCCAACCCCTGGATCATGTGTACTTGTCCCTACCCATCTGCCCCACTGACCACCCATAACGCCCCCACCAACTGCTGAGGCCTCTGGCCCTGTGGCTGAAGGCTATTGTTGAATTGGCAATCGTAGTTAAGTGAGCATTTTACTCATCCCAAGTTTTTTCCCATGAGTGGGAGAGCTACAAGCTTGTGGCCGTTATTGCCCAGCATCCCAATCAGACCGCGATGCCTGGACATTATGTCTGAACACTGTGGAAAGCAACACCGCACACGCAGCAGCCAACATTCGAACACCCAGGGGATGGGACGCAGCTCCGAGGACATGTCCATGGCCAGGGAGTGAGTGAGTGCAATGGGGCGGGGACCAAGCTCGGTCCAGGTAACGTTACGTGTGGGTGTCAGGGGCACATGGCCTGGGATCTGTTAAGGGAGGGCCTGCTGCAGCTGGGATTGTGTGGGCTGGATATGCTGGGTATGAGGGGAGGGGGAGGGGGGAGATCAATGGGGAAGCTATTGCTGTTTGCCAGTCTCAAACCCTCTCCCAATTCCTTACAGATATCGAATGGTACGGACAGTATTTTGGACCCCACAGAACAGGCGATTGCAGAAGAGCTTCTCCTGTGGAGACAGAGGGGGCATCGTTAGCCACACGAGAGGTTCACAGTGGTGGGAGGGCAGTGGTGAAGGAAGGGTTGGGGGGGGGGGGGGAAAGTCTTGAGCGGATATCGTGGTTGGTGTAAACTCAACCATGCTGCCCAGTGAAGGCCATTGACCTTCCTGCGGCACTAGAGGCCAGTCCTTCTGGTCAGGCCGTCCAAGCTGACATTCCAGACGTCATCAGCTGCCCTGTGGCTCACTCTCCGAGACCCTTGGTGGAACAGGACATTCCCTCCTGGCCTCCATCACATCGAGGAGCCTCCCCAGGTCTGCATCCCCGAATCTTGGGATCGGTTGTCTCGGCGGCATGGCTGTGAGCTGAGTGGGGCTGGCTGTGCAAGTGCTGTTCAAGTGCTGCTTGACCTTGTTTGCGGTGTGATTGGGGGGGGGGGGGGGGGGGGGCGCTGGTGAGCGCGATCACGGCGAATTGGTTGGTGGGCCTTTATTTGCGGCATGAAGCCCATCACGCCTCGTTCAGTGGACCAATTACCTTTGAATAGCATTGCTGGTCTCGCCAGTCTGAGTGCAGTTCCCGCTCGCTGCAACGATCAGAAATCTTTCTGGAGAATCGCGGCCCATAGTTCTGAGGAGAGTCTTGAAGTCAAATTATTCTGTGTACAACCACATATTCCAATTTTTATTTCACGACACAATTAATATTCTGAATCAGAATGTATTGTGTTCAGTAAATTGGCTGGACGTGACGGATCAAATCGCTTCCTTTCATTCTGTACACTGACTGCTGCAGAAAAAATTTCCAACGTACATTTGCCTTTTAAGACCATCTCCCAACTCGTGAAGATGTAACAGCTGTGTAGAATTAAGAGCAAGGATTTTTCGATTGCTTTCATTGGAGATTTACATGTGATTCCAATTAATTCCAGAGTATCGCACAGCACCATAGCTCACTGAAACCATTGACAGAAATGTAATTGAGCTGGCAGAGAAAACCACACTGCAGGAAGATGTGCTGGGATTGCATGGAGGACTAATTGAGGTGTGCGTGCGGACATTTATTGTGCATCCTCAGTCAGGAAGAATTCATGGCTTAGAAATTTGAAGGCGTGTAAGGAACCAATGAGCAAGTGTGGGCCGGCGGTCTGCCAACTTGGTAAAGGCCGCTATAAAGGGCAGCACGGTATCATAGTGGTTAGCACAGTTGCTTCACAGCTCCAGGGTCCCAGGTTCGGTTCCCGGCTGGGTCACTGTCTGTGCGGAGTTTGTACGTTCTCCCCGTGTGTACGTGGGTTTCCTCCGGGTGCTCCGGTTTCCTCCCACAGTCCAAAGATGTGTAGGTTCGGTGGATTGGCCATGCTAAATTGCCCTTAGTGTTCAAAGGTTAGGTGGGGTTACTGGGTTATGGGGATAGGGTGGAGGCGTGGGCGTATGTAGGGTGCTCTTTCCAAGGGCCAGTGCAGACTCGATGGGCCGAATGGCCTCCTTCTGCACTGTAAATTCTATGATTCCATGATATAGGAGCCCCAGGCCCACCTTGGAAGCCATTCCTCCAGATTGTCCTGGAATCTCCAGCATTCAAAGAATCTGCTGAAGAGTCCTTGGAGCAACCACAGAGAAAAATCGCAGACTGCATCTTCTGGCTGGATTAGCAAATAAACAGCTGGACATGTCATACTCAGGATGTACTGCAGCCCTGGTGCATGCACATGATAGTACAACCAGGTGATGGATGGCTTACCTCAGCCCACCTTGCAATACCTCACCTTCAGCAATACTTTTTCAGTGGTTGGTAATCTTTTGTCCTGTGCCATTCTCTATTACAAGGCTCAATGGACAGAATCTTATTGAGGAGTCAGGGGTCTCGCCTGCTGGCTGGAGAGCCTTTGAAGGGCCAATGCTGCCTCTAAATGGGAAGGTCCGCCAAACCACATGCCAATCAGGCAGTGCTGAGGCCAACAGCAGGTCTTCCCCTTGATTCGAAACCCCGAGGGCAGAGGTCTCGACTGCCGAGAGCTGCTGTCTAATCAGACACCGGCAGCTCTTGTGCTCAGCAGCACCATTGTGGAAGCTGTGGCTGCTGCTGGAAGGATAGGCACCATGGGCGGGTTTCTCCAAAACGGCGGCTAAGTGTTGACGCCGGCGTAAACATCGGTGCGTTTCACGCCAGCACCAACGGGCCCCTTGGCCCAGCAATTCCGTGGCCCACAGGGGCCCAGCAGGGCACTGCAGTGCTCCATGCAGCTCCGGCTGCTGATACCGGGTCCTGCACTTCCGGCCGCGGGTCTGTGCGTGCGCGCGGCGGCCGCCTGTAGTGGTGGCCCCACACAACATGGCGGACCCACCCAGCGGGCCGGCCCCAACAATATAGGCCCCCACTAAATCACGCGCGCCCGCTGATCGGTGGCCCCCAATCGCGAGCCTGGCCGTCCTGGAGGACTGCCCCGGTGATGGATCCCCCCCACCAGGGCAGCCGTGGACTGAGGACGATTTCGGCGCGGAGGCTCGGGGAATCCTGCCCCAGGTCACAGGTCAAGGCTATAAGGGTGACTCGCAAGGTGGGGACGGAGAGAGGGGTGCAAGGAAGGTGCCAGCACTGAGGGCAGGAGGTTGACTCTGCGGGGCCCCTCTTCCCAATGTCCAGTCTCTCAATCAGGGTTGATCCCTTTGATTGATGGACTCTCCCCTAGACGTGGTAAGCTGGCTGTAGTCTTACCTTTCAGTCAATCGACATGACAACAGGCTTTCCTACATTTGGGTTAATTTTTTCTTTGCTCCGACACATCTTTATTTCTTGAACAACAAAGAACGCTACACCATTCTGCTCCAAAAACAGACTCATTAAACATTGTTTTCAACAATTCCCTTTTGAGGAAAACGGCCTCTTTATCTCAGATTATGCTCATCCTCCAAATAAAAGGGAGTCAATCCATGCTGGGACATGGTTCCAGAATGCAGCTGGTGGTGGACTGAGGCCCTGAAGTGGTCATTAATTGGCCACTTAAGAGCCTCAATTGGTGGCGGGGCAGGAAGGCCGACCATGTGTCTACCCAAAATTTAATTTAGGCAGTGGTGGGAATGTGGTAGGGTTCTGGTATGCAACCATCTTGTCTACCATCAGCCTACGCAATTGCCTTTCCCACCTCCAAAGCTCACCACCAGCGAGAACACAAAATTCCAGTTCCCAATTTCATGACTACTGAATTTCCCAGCAACTCACTCGATTGTCGAGTCTAACTTCTCCAAATACAAAAACAAAGTCACTTAGCATCTGACCATGTTGCTCAGCACAGCACAAAAATCTTTCGTTTTAGTGATTAAACTGAAGCACCTGCCCATCTGCCATACTATGGGGTCTGAGTCAGGGGTATGGGATCTGAAGGCAGTGGGCCACCCATCATCAGGTTTCACGTACCCTCCCCCACCTTTTCCTTCACCAAAAAACACACCCATTGTGGTGGTGGGGAGGGTTCAAGTCGAGGCCATTGTATACAGTAGTCGAATAAAATAGTGCTTCACACTCATCGGGCAGTGTTGCTCTGATAGAAGAGACATTCTTAACACCTCCATTTCCATTCAACTTGTTACAAGCACAGCTTAACTGGAGTACCCTGCCTGAATATAGGCCCAAGAACATTCACAAATCATCATAGAATCATCATAGAATTTACAGTGCAGAAGGAGGCCATTCGGCCCATCAAGTCTGCACCGGCTCTTGGAAAGAGCACCCTACCCAAGCCCACACCTCCACCCTATCCCCATAACCCAGTAACCCTACCCAACACTAAGGGCAATTTTGGACACTAAGGGCAATTTAGCATGGCCAATCCACCTAACTTGCACATCTTTGGACTGTGGGAGGAAGCCGGAGCACCCGGAGGAAACCCACGCACACACGGGGAGAATGTGCGGACTCCGCACAGACAGTGAACCAAGCCGGGTATCAAACCTGTGACCCTGGAGCTGTGAAGCAATTGTGCTAACCATTGTGCTGCCGTGCTGCCCTACTAAATAGATACAGAGAGTCTGTGTCTGAGGGAATAATGTCAGTAATGTTGGCTGATAAGGCGGGTGAACAGTACATGAAGCAGAGATGGTCTGAAATGAAACACACCATGCCTATGCACAGGGCCCTGACCAATGGGGCGGCCCCATGCTGACTTGTATCTGTGGGCATTTCTTGCCACCAATCAGAGCCTGAGAGTGGGAAAACAATGATCCAAAGTTGCTGAGGTGACTAGGAGGGAGAGATTCAGCATGCACGGTGAAGATTTCCTGTGTTTTTGCAAAAAAGCAGCAGGTGTCTCAATCTCGACCCAGGGCACAGGAGGGCAGGCCATAACCAGGCAACAAACAGTGAGACAAAGTAGCCGAGCGAGGTGAAACATGAGGTGCCGGTTATCAAGGCGAGCAGCGTGGTACATCGACCTCAGGCATGGGCTAAGGAGGGCTGGGTAGGCAAGACCATAGTCAGGCAGCCTGAGCCAGCAGCAAGGAGACATTGAGGGGAGCAGGGGCAATTCAGCCCTCAGGCCAGGGCTGAGGAGGGTTGAGTAGGCCTCAACCAGGCACCTGAGGCAAAGTAATTGAGGGGAACAGCAGGATGACTCAACTCCAAGGCCCGTGCTGAGGAGAGCTGGGTAGATGAGGCCATAGCCAGGCAGCTAGTTGCAAGGCAAGATCATTAAATAAGATGAGATACCAGGTGCCAGTCGCCGAAGCGAGCAGGGGCGACTCGACCCCCAGGCCAGGGTTGAGGAGGGCTGGGCAGGTGAGACCATAGCCAGGCATCCTGAGCCATCAGTGAGGCAAGTTATGGAGACTGGCACAGTAGTTAGCACTGCTGCATCACAGCATCAGGAATCTGGTTTCGATTCCGCCCTTGGGTGACTGTGTGAAGTTTGCACTTCCTCCCCATGTCTGTGTGGGGTTCCTTAAGGTGTTCCGGTTTTCTCCCAAGGTGTGCAGGTTAGGTGGATTGACCATGCTAAATTGTATCTTGGTGTCCAAAATGGGCGGCACGGTAGCTCAGTAGTTAGCACTGCTGCTTCATAGCGCCAGGGTCCCAGGTTCGATTCCCGGCTTGGGTCACTGTCCGTGCGGAGTCTGCACATTCTGCCCGTGTCTGCGTGGGTTTCCTCCGGGTCCTCCGGTTTCCTCCCACAAGTCTCAAAGACGTGATGTTAGGTGAATTGGACATTTTGAATTCTGCCTCAGTGTACCCGAACAGGTACCTGAATGTGCCGACCAGTAGATATTCACAGTAACATCATTACTTGTAAGCCTACTTGTGACAATAATAAAGATTATTATTAAAAGATGTGTAGATTAGATAATGTTGTGGGGTTATGGGGATAGGGCGTGATGCTAGGTAGGCTGCTCTTTCAGCTGGTCAGTGCAGACCCGATGGGCCGAATGGCCTCTTTCTACACTGTAGGCGTTCTATTGTTCTCTGGACCCCCAGGCCAGGCTGAAGAACGCTGGGCAGGCCATAGCCAGGCAGCCTGCAGCAAGGTGAGGTTATCAAGGTGAGTTGCGAAATGGGACAAAATCGGAATGGGGCTGTTGGAACCAACAATTCTACGGACACGTGCTTGTAGGATTAGAATAGCGGTTTTAATATACACACAACAGAGCCAGCCTGTTAGCCATTGAACTTTCGGTGAACTGGCCGGCTGACCATGTGGCACTGATCTTTATACAGCAGCTCCAGGGGAGGAGTCCTGGGCGGAGCCAAGGGAGAAGCCCAGTACAATTCTCGAGCATTCCCAGAGCTACTCCCCCTGGTGGTCAGGTAGTGCAACTGCACTTACAATATATATATATTTTTTTAAATTTAGATTACCCAATTATTTTTTCCAATTAAGGGACAATTTAGCGTGGCCAATCCACCTACTCTGCACATTTTTGGGTTGTGGGGGCGAAACCCACACAGACACGGGGAGAATGTGCAAACTCCACACGGACAGTGACCCAGAGCCGGGATTGAACCTGGGACCTCAGCGCCGTGAGGCGGTTGTGCTAACCACTAGGCCACCATGCTGCCCTGCACTTACAATATAGACACATGTATGCAGTATACAGATTATAATCCAGTGTGAATCACATTCACCACAGGGGCCAAAACTGGAAGAATGGACAAAGCTGGGATAGGGAAAACCTGCGAAGGGGATAACATTGCGAGAGCGAATAAAACTGGGAGTCAGGGGTCAAAACTGGGAATGAAAGTCAAAGCTGGAATGAGTAAAGTTGAGAGAAGTGAGAAACTTGTGATCGGGAGCAAAGCTTGGATGGGGATAAAATTGGGATAGGGCGGGCAGATTGGGAAGGGGGCAAAGCTGCTACTGAGGCCACATTGGTAGGGGGCAAAGCTGAAGAAGGGAGCAAAGCTGAGGGGGGGGGGGGCAAAACTGGAGGGGGAACAAAACTGGAGGTGGAGCAAAGCTGTGGCGTGGGCAAAGCTGGAGGAGGAACAAAGATGGAGGGGGAAGCAAAGCTGAAGAAGGGGGCAGAGCTGGAGAAGGAACAAAGATGGAGGGGGGAAGCAAAGCTGGGAGGCACGTTTTTGCAAGTTAAAAAACATTAAAGCAATTAAGCAGTGATCAATTTATTTTTTTGTGGCTTCCTTGACTCACTGTGAGAGTGAGTCATTTTGGAATTCCAGGAGGCTGAGTTAAAGGTCACTGGATTGGTCTTGGAGATGTTTGCTCTGTGTAAATTCTTGCTGTGCCCAGGGACATAGCCTCAGGCATTCAGAACACAGAAGTATTGAGTCCAAAATGTAAAGGCGCAGTGCACAACTGAGCAGTAGAGGAGCCATCCCTGAAAGTAAGAACACAGAGCTGAGTCTGTAAGGGGAGGACACTTTGGAGGACTCCTGCAAGGGGAGGAAAAGGTGGTGGCAGCATGGGAATTATCCACCCTGTCCTTTTTCACCCTTGCGCACTGGAGGGGATGGGCTGGTTGGATTTGCAGACCTCAGTTGAACCTACTGACGCCACCGAATGGTCTTGTGTGACGGCAGAGGAATCGTCTCCCTGGACCTTGGAATGTCTATTGGAACTGGAGCAACAGAAATTCAGACACCGGAGAAAAAAACTGGACCAGGTGGGTTAGCCCTGTTGCCTCATGGCGCCGAGGTCCCAGGTTCGATCCCGGCTCTGGGTCACTGTCCATGTGGAGTTTGCACATTCTCCCCGTGGTTGCGTGGGCTTCACCCCCACAACCCAATGATGTGCAGGTTAGGTGGATTGGCCACGTTAACTTGCCCCTTAATTGAAAAATATTGATTGGGTACTCTCAATTTATATTTTAAAAAAACTGGACCAGCTCCACTGGGGAGAACTCCCCTGGCTTCCTTCAAAATTCTGTCATGTGATCTTTCATTCCTACTAAATGGTCAAATGGAGCTTCAGTTTAAAGCATTACCTGGAAGGTGGCATTTATTTTTAAAAAAATTTCCAATTGAGGGGCAATTTAGCATGGCCAATCCACCTATCCTGCATATCGTTGGGTTGTGGGGGTGAGACCCACACAGACATGGGGAGAATGTGCAAACTCCACACGGACAGTGACACGGACAGTGACACGGGGCTGGGACCGAACCTGGGACCTTGGCACCGTGAGGCAGCAGTGCTAACCACTGTGCCATCGTACCGCCAGGAAGATGAATTGATTTTAAAAAAAAATAAATTTAGATTACCCAATTATTTTTTCCAATTAAGGGGCACTTTAGTAGGCCAATCCACCTACTCTGCACATTTTTGGGTTGTGGGGGCGAAACCCACGCAGACACGGGGAGAATGTACAAACTCCACACGGACAGTGACCCAGAGCCGGGATTGAACCTGGGACCTCAGCGCCGTGAGGCGGTTGTGCTAACCACTAGGCCACCGTGCTGCCCTAGGAAGATGCATTGATGACAGTGCAGCACTTCTTCAGTACTGCACGGGGAGTATCAGGTCTCAGAGTCTTGAAACTTAAAAGGCCTGATGAAAACACCAATTGTTCTTCCTTTAAATGCACCAGACAATGGGTGGGATTTTCAAACCCCTTCCCCCGCCACAGTGTTTTGCGGCAGTGGAGGTGCCCTGGGGGCGGCGGGATCCTCTGGTCTCGCCACTGTCAACGGTGTTTCGCGATATTTACACCCTCTGCCGTCAGGGAATGTTCAGAAAATCCCGCCCAATACCTTTACTCACTGAACTTACAGAAAATGCCATTTGGCATGGTGAAGCCTGGATGATGAGGGGATGGAGCGTGATTTCCCTGCAGACAGGCAACACAACAGAAAATTATCTTCATCTAGCATTCTCATGTACATTGTTTGGAAAGGGTCCTCCCGTGGGAACCGCTGGCTATTTTGTCTTTAAATCACACCCAGAATAATGATACCAATAGCAGTCACAGCAGAGCTCAGTTTACAAAGCCCAGTTCCAGAAACAAATCTTGTGACCCGTTTCTGGTTTAGTAACAACAGCAGCACATTTACACATTGAAGAACATGGGGCCAAACAACTCTGAGAACAGGAATAATAATGTTAATTGTTGGCAATGCCCGATTCATAACTCCAAGTCTATGAATTATCCAAAGCTTACTGCAAAATAACTTCAGACAATCTAAAGCTGTGCTTAAGTGGTATTAGTCACTGATGTTTTGTACATAGCCACATTCCATTGCGGAGTGAAGATCTTTTTAATTTATTTACATACGTCTGCGCGGTGAAACGCAACTTGCATCCCAAGGTGCGGCCCATGTTCCGCTTGCCCATGAGCTATTTTAGCCCGGCTTCCCTTGCCTACTTGTGTGTGGTGCTGGCGTTGAACGTCAGCTGTATATATAACACAGGCTGGGAGGTGTGGGATGGTTGCTGCTCAATGAGTCCTCCGGTCCCGGCTAGTTTCCCTATCCGTGGATTGGAGGGTAGCAAATGTGGCTGCACTGCTCATGAAATAAGTGAGAAGGAAAACAGTGAACTACAGGCCAATTAGCCTAACATCAATAGTTGGGAAAATGATGGAATCTACTATTAGGAATGTGATAAAAGGGCACTTGGCAAATCACATCATGATGAGGCAGTCAGATTGGCTTGATGAAAGGGGAATCATGGTTGGCAAATTTATTAGCGCTGTTTGACGATGTACGTAGAAGGATAGATGAGGTGAAACCATAGACTTTCAGAAAGCACTCGAGAAGGTGTCACTCAAGAGATTGTTACACAAGGGCAGCACGGTGGCGCAGTGGTTAGCATTGCTGCCTACGGCGCTGAGGACCCGGGTTCGAATCCCGGCCCTGGGTCACTGTCCGTGTGGAGTTTGCACATTCTCCCCGTGTCTGCGTGGGTTTCACCCCCACAACCCAAAAGATGTGCAGGATAGGTAGATTGGCCACTCTAAATTGCCCCTTAATTGGAAAAAATTATTGGGTACTCTAAATTTATAAAAAAAAAGAGATTGTTACACATGATTAGGGCTCATGGGATTGAACATCGAGGACACAGAGGATTGCTTGATGGACAGAAAACAGAGGGTAGGAATAAACAAGACATTTTCAAGTTGGCAAGGTGTAATGATCGTGGAGACCCAAGCACTGATATCTGTGGATGTTTACAAACTGTATCAATGGCTGAGATGAGGGCACAGGGTGTGTTTGCCTGTAACATCCACAAATCAGCGGGAAGCAATGGCCCGCCGATACTGAGTGAGAAAAGTATGCACTTACCTGCGCTCAAACACTGCTGTGAACGTTCCAACAGTGGCTGCAGCCTTGGCCTGCGATGGGAACCTCTGTGCAGGCCCCAGCATTTGAATGTAGCCGTCACCCCCTTAAGATGGGGAAACTAATGTTATTGGATCGTTTGAAGTCATTTTCAATTTAATTTTTTATGATTGAAGATGATTATTATTTAATATTTGTAAGTAAACGTAGGTTTCATTGTTTGTTTTAAATCTGCAAAACTATTTAAAACTGCACTATATATTACTTGGCATGCTTAAATATATTTAGGATATAGCAACTAAAAATTTAGTTTGGAAGAAAAGAAGTCAGAACTGCTCGGAATACTTTTTGTAAAAATTTAGAGTACCCAATTATTTTTTTCCAATTAAGGGGCAATTTAGCGTGGCCAATCCACCTAACCTGCACATCTTTGGGTTGTGGGGACGGAACCCACGCAGACACGGGGAGAATCTGCAAACTCCACACGGACAGTGACCCAGAGCCAGGATTGAACCTGGGACCTCGGCGCCGTGAGGCAGCAGGGCTAACCCACAGCGCCACCGTGCTGCCCTACTTCTCAGAATACTAACAGTGGCGATTCTTGAAGCAGGACACAATGTAAATAACACCGTCTCCTTACAGACCTGCAGAACGGGGTCATAAAAAGATGGTTCTGACCTGGCCATAAAATTGAAAGCCCCAAGGTTTTTGTCTTAGCTGTCACTATCCTTGTAGCACCTGGGGCGGGATTTTCCGTCAGCTGATGCCGAAATCGGAAAAAGCGATTGGGTGGACAATCGGTTCTGATGGCATACTTGCGGTGGGTGCCAGCTTTACGCCAAATCGCAGTAATTCTTTGCCTCAACAGCTGCGTCAATATGTTCCAGAATTGCGTGTACAGTAAACACCCTTGGCATATCATTAGCGGGCCCGACCCAGTAATCTCCGGGGCCTCCGCGATTCTCCGCCTCCAATTGGCCAAATTCCCGACGGCGAGGTTCACTTATGCTTTTACAAATTATGAAACCGGCATCATGGCCAATGAGAGAGAGAGAGAGAGAGAGGAGGTAGGACACGGAGAGGCACGATTGTCGTCTGCCCGGCTGGACACTGGCTGTGCTGGCGGGGGCTGGGGGGCCCTGCCAGGGCCGGGGCAGGGTGACAAGGGAATGGACCGTGTGAACAGGGTGACCCTCCCAAGGACTGGGGTGATGTCCAGGCACGGACCACCATTGCCGCAGCCTGCAAGGCAGCCATCTTGCTCCGCACCCCGCTGACCACCCACCTTGGCCCTTGGTTCTGCAGAGTGACACCAGCCGTATGGGTGGCCCACCCCGTACCCAGCCTCCACCATCCACCCCACCACCCTGGCAACCCACCCTTCATCACACTAGCCCGGAACTCATCCTTTGCCTCTCACTGCATAGGCAGCGCCAGCCGACAGTAGCCCGGGCAGCAAGGACGGGCACCATGGCCAGAGTTCCCCCCCCCTCCCAATCCCCCACCGACGGGGCCAGGGGTGGGGGGGGGGGGGGGACCAGAGTCCGCAGTGCCAACAGGTGGCACCAGGTGACCTGTTAGACCATAAGACAGAGGAGCTAGAATTAGACCACTTGGCCCATCGAGTCTGCTTCGCCATTCAATAATGGCTGATGTTTTTCTCATCCCCATTCTCCTGCCTTTTCCTCCATAACCCCTGATCCCCTTATTAATCAAGAACCTATCTATCACTGTCTTAAAGACACTCAGTGACCTGGTTGGGCATGGGGTATGCATCATGCTAACATATTTGCCCTTCACCCCCTCCTGGATATTGGAATTCAACCAGCAATGGCGACCTCCTTCCTAGTCGCAGCAGCCGGGGGGTGCCCTGCGGCTGTACGAGCTGGAGCTGCTCGAGGAGGAGGAGGTGCAAAGGAGGCCTCGCGAAGCAGCAGCGCCGGTTGTTTGAGGACATGCCGGACAGGGCATGTCATTGAAAACACCGGCTGAGCAGTGAGATAGTGTGACCTATCTGCCAGGTCATGGTGCAACTGACACCGCGGGGGAATGGGGGAGGACATGTTTTGTTGTATTTCTGTATATAGGGGAGGGAGGGTGGGAAGGGAGGGGAAGCAGGGGAGGGAAGGGTGGAAGGGACGGAGGGGAGGGGAGAGGGCTCAGTATTCAAAAGCAGCCACCAGGCGAACCCGAACTGTGTTTGCATCACCTGAAGCCTGCACTTGCTCACAACTATGCAGCTAACACACAACTATACAGCTTGTACAAAGTTTCCCCCTTTGCACCCCCCACTTTCCTCCCTCTTCCCCACCTCCCCATCTCGCAACAAACAACTCCTCAAATACGGTCACGAACATCCCCTACCTTGCCTCATATAAGTCATATAAGTCACCCAGCCAGGCCGCTACCCCCGTTGGCATTGCTGACCACCACTCCAATAAAATTTGCCACCAGGTAATCAGAGAGGCGAAGGCCACAACATCGCCCTTCCTCTCCTCCATCAGCTCTGGCTTCTCCTATATATCAAATATCGGCACTAAACGGTCTGGCTCAACCTCCTCCCCACTATCCTTGGTAGCACCACAAACACTCCCACCCAGAATCTCTCCCAACCTTTCACAGCCCCAGAACATATGAGCGTGATTCGCTGGTCCCCACCCACACTTCTCACACTCGTCTACCACCCCCTGGAAGTACCCACTCATTCTTGCCCGGGTCATATGTACCCTGTCTGCCACCTTGAACTATATCAGGCTCATCCTTGCGCATGAGAAGGCCGCATTTACCCGTCGTAGCGCCTCACTCCATACTCCCTAGTTTATCTCCCCTCACAGCTCCCCATCCCACTTCTCCTTAATCTTCACCACCCACTCACCTCCCTATTCTCCAAACCACCTGTATATGTCCCCGATCCTGCCCTCCCCTTCTACATCCGGAAGCAACAGTCGCTCCTGCAGGGTGTATCTCGGTAACCTGGGGAACTCTTTCCAAACCTTCCGCGCGAAATCCCTTACTTGCAGGTCCCTAAACTCACTTCCTCTTGGGAGTTCTACCCTCTCCTTCAGTTCCTCTATACTAGTAAACCCTTTTTCCAGATACAAACCCCTTACCTTAACCAGCCCCACTTCTCTCCACTTACTATACATGCCATCTATTCCCCGCTGGCACAAAGCAGTGATTCTTTTAACTGCCTCTTTTTGGACTGCTCTCTAGCTTTCAGATGGGGTCTCTCTTCTGGGGGGCCTTTCTGACAGGGGTCTCTCTTCTGGGGGGCCTTTCTGACAGAGGTCTCTCTTCTGGGGGCCTTTATGACAAGGGTCTCTCTGCTCGGGGCCTTCCTGACAGGGGTCTCTCTTCTGGGGGTCTTTCTGACAGGGGTCTCTCTGCTCGGGGGCCTTCCTGACAGGGGTCTCTCTTCTGGGGGCCTTTCTGACAGGGATCTCTCTTCTGGGGGCCTTTCTGACAGGGGTCTCTCTTCTGGGGGCCTTTCTGACAGGGATCTCTCTTCTGGGGGCCTTTCTGACAGGGATCTCTCTGCTCGGGGCCCTCCTGACAGGGGTCTCTCTGCTGGGGGCCTTTGTGACAGGGGTTTCTCTGCTCGGGGCCTTCCTGACAGGGGTCTCTTTTCTGGCGGCCTTTCTGACAGGGGTCTCTCTTCTAGGGGCCTTTCTGACAGGGGTTTCTTTTCTAGGGGCCTTGCTCACAGGGGTTTCTCTTCTGGGGGCCTTTCTGACAGGGGTTTCTTTTCTAGGGGCCTTGCTGACAGGGGTCTCTCTCCTGGGGGTTCCTGACTGGGGTCACTTTTGGACCTGTGGGGGTGGAATCCCTTTATTTAGGGGGCTCTGGGGGGGTCCCTTTATTTAGGGGTCTTCATGGGTGGTCTCTTTACTTCGGGGCCTCTGTGGGGAGTCTCTTTATTTAGGGGTCTCCAGGGGGGTTTCCTTATTTAGGAAGCCTCTGGGGCAGGAGGGTCTTATTTAGGGGCTCCCTGGGGGGGGGTCCTTATTTAAGAAGTTGGGGAGGTTTCATATTGAGGAGGTTGGGGAGGTTCTTTATTTCGTGGTTCTCTGGCTGTGGGTCTGGTGGGGGGTGGGGTGGGCAGATCTTGCATTGCGGGGGAGTGGGAGGGGGGCCCTTGGATGGACTTTTGGGGCTACACACTTAGAGAGTTACTCCCTTGGTCTGCCGCAAGGTCCACCGCGTCAGGACCATGATTGCCAGGACCAGCAGTGATTCTTGCTCACGTCATTCTCAATCCACAGGACCAGAGAATCATGTGGGCCTGGAGAATATGGTGCTCGGATAAAACTGAGACTCCAGCTCTTGTACCCAATTTAAATTCTGTATGATGTCTATTGTTCGCGCTCCAGTATGGGTTTTTGTTCTCTTTGATTTCCCCCTAGAAAGATGACTTCCTGGTTGTCTGGTATTTTTCGTACAGCGTTTCTTTTAAAATATTTTTATTTTTGCTTTGCAAACGTAGACTTTTTTGAACATTATGCTGTGGAAAAATGACCAATCGTGCCGTAGCCATAGCACTGTGGGTTCGGTAGGACATTCTACGGGCCTGTGGAACTTCTTCCAGTGCAGCGAAGACTTTACAAAATGGCAGCAAAAAAAAAAGAGTTCCAGCTGGAAGCAAAGATCCCGGGCTGGATTCTCCACCATCGGGATGCTCTGTTTTGCTGGCAGCCTGGGGGTTTCCTGACAGCGTGGGGCTGCTGCTCCACAATGGGAAACCCCATTGACCGGCCGGCCAGCGTAATGGATAATCCCGCCGACGGGGTAAAGCAGAAATGTGGTGCGGCGGGGCGGAGAATCCCGCCCACACGTCTATTTACATAATTAACTATTTACCAAATGACAGAACATCAGGACAGAGCCAGTCCTTATACCTGGGATTCTTCCCACTCATCACTCTCAGAGTGTATAATTACACATACCTCTTACGTAAATGCTCAATAGCCATTATTAGAGTAGTGTTAGAGTTAACCCTTTACTCTATAAAATTGTCCACTTTGGGAGATAGGGTGGACGTGTTTCCACTGGTAGGAGAGACTAGAACCTAAGGGCACAGCCTCAGACTGAAGGGACGATCCTTTAAAACTGAGGTGAGGAGGAATATCTTCAGCCAGAGGGTGGTAATCTGTGGAACTCATTACCGCAGGAGGCTGTGGAGGCCAGATCACTGAGTGATCTTTAAGACAGAGATAGATGGTTCTTGATTAATAAGGGGATCAGGGATTATGGGGAGAAGGCAGGAGAATGGGGATGAGAAAAATATCAGCCATGATTGAATGGCGGAGCAGACTCGATGGGCCGAGTGGCCAAATTCTGCTCCTATGTCTTATGGTCTCATGGTCTTAGTCTAACATACTCCATTATGCTGCAACCTTCACTGCCAAGTGACCCTGCTGGGAAGTTGTATGTGTGAATATCTAGTGATGATTGTTGAGCTCTCTGTGATGCCCTCTACAGCCAAGTAGCTTGCAAGGTACTCGTCTGGTAGATTGGTTGCTAGACTGACATCTCTGCCAATTAGGCCTCCTCTCTAATGGTAACTGGTTATCACTGGACGAGTGGAGACATTTGGCAGTCATTTCACACAAAGAATGGTGGAAATGTGGAACTCGCTCTTCCAAAAGACTCCGGGAGACAACTGGAGCTTCTGGGACTGAGCTGGAAAGATTTCTGTTGAGTAAAAGTATAAAAGGATATGGAGAATAGATGGATAAATGGAGCGGTGGCACAGATCAGTCACAACCTGATTGAATGACAAAGCAGGTTCAAAGTACGGAGTGGCCTCCTCCTGTTCGTATTTTTCTATTGTAGCCATCCGGGATGGCCACTTCCAACTAGGTACAGAGAAACTTGCAAAGCCTAGTGGGTAAAATGGACAAGCCAATTTACTCAGAGCCTGAAATGCATATTTGTCAGCAAGAAGTCGAGACGGTATCGAAACTCCGTCCAATTAGCATGTTAATGAGGCCGAGCACTTGATGGCCCATCTTCCCCAAAACAAAGAACTGGTGCTTGAGCAACCGGGACAGTCCCAGACATTTCGGCGCCACTCCCTGTTCAAGGGAAATGCAAACAACGGGGTCAGTGACCGCTTGGGACACGCCCAGCCATTCAGATCCCCGCCCACTTATTGGCTAAGGAATCGAACGGAGTGATCAGGGATCACCCAATTAGTAAGGCCCAAATCGAAGGACCGCCCAAAAGAGCGCGAAAGCCCCCCCCCCCGAGTATAAGAGGAAGAGTTCACCATATGTTCGCTCTCTCTTGGTCCTGGTACCCCAGTCATGGCCATCGCAAGTGCAGCACACCAGAAGCAAGTCCAAGTTCAACGCTCGCTACCAGACGGATGAGCCTAGCTGAGCAGCAGTTACTCCTTCGAACCCGATAGATCCAGAATTGAACAGTGGCCACTGATTTCTGACCTAAGTCAGGTGCCCGAAGTTAAGTACAGGTTGTCTTAGTCGATAGGTGTAGTTAACTAGTAGTATTTATGTTGCATGACTAATTGTGTGTAAATAAAGTACCCTGACCTTGAACTAACTAACTGGTGTTTGGTTCTTTGATCGATAGCCGGTTGAAACTTGTGGTGGTATCATTTGATACCTGGCGACTCTAAGCATTAAGGCATAGATAGCACAGAAAGAAGGGCAAACTCACTGATTGCCATAATTGGAACAGAGCAACAGAAAAGACAAAGTAAAAGAAACTCACAACACAATATTTATGTGAACTGCTTGTAAAGTTGCCACTATGATGGGCACTACATTATCAGGAACTCATCCTTCCTGGGTGCCTGCCACTGCCCTGCCATGTCCCTGACCACCTACGGCCTCTGAGGAAGAGGAAGGTAATTGTGAACCACTATAAAACTCTGGTTCCACCTCAACTGATGTATTACTCCAATTTTGGGCTCCACGCGTTAGGAAGGATGTGAAGGGTGTAAATAGGTTTTGGGAGAATGTTTTTAGGGTGAGGAGCATTAGTTATATGAAGGGATTGGAGATGCTGGAGCTGCTGTCCTTAGAGAATAGAAGGTTGAGAGGAGACATGAGAGAAGTGTTCAAACTCATGAAGGGTCTAGACGGTACAGAAATTTCACCCATTGATGGAAGGGACATAAACCAGAGAACACGGATTGAAGGTGGTTGGCAATATAATCAATGGAGGACAACATGAGAAAAACCTTATTACACAATGAGTAGATAGGATTTAAAATGCACTAACTGGGAGTCCTGCAGGAAGATTCAATGGATAAATTGTATAAGATCCTAATGAGATTAAATTTGCAGGGTTACAGAGATTTAAATTTTTGTTTGTTATTATAAATTTAAAGTGCCCAATTCTTTCTTTTACAATTAAGGGGCAATTTAGTGTGGCCAATCCACCTACCCTGCACATTTTTGGTAATGGGGGTGAGACCCATCCAGACACAGAGAGAATGTGCAAACTCCACACAGTCAGTGACCCAAGACCAGGATGAAACCTGGGTCCTTAGCATCGAGAGACATCAGTGCTAATCTCTGCCCCACCGTGCTGCCCAGCGGGTTACAGAGATGAGGCAGTCGAGTAGGCTACCTGAGTCACTCTTACATAGAGCCAGTACAAATTATATGTCCAAAAGACCTCCTTCTATGGTGGCACGTGGCGCAGTGGTTAGCATTGGTGCCTGGAGCGCTGAGGGCCCAGGTTCGAATCCCGGCTCTGGGTCATTGTCCGTGTGGAGTTTGCGCATTCTCCCTGTGTCTGCGTCGGTTTCACCCCAACAACCCAAAGATGTGTAGATTAGGTGGATTGGCCACGCTAAATTGCCCTTAATTGGAAAATAAATAATTGGGTACTCCAAATTTTAAAAAAAGAAGAAAATAAAAAGCCTCCTTCTGTGTTGTCACCATTCTATGTTTCCATAGGCACAACAAACAGTTAGGACAATAAATAGTACGTCGCCTTTAAGTGGGTTGGAGCATAATAGTAAGGAAGTATTTCTGCAATTATAGGGGTTTTGTGTATCGTTTTGATCTCCTTTGTTTTGTTCAGTGTTTGATGTCCAGCAAGGAATCCACACAACTTTTTGTGACTTGTCCAAACCAGGATATTTATTAATACACATGTTGTAAGATAATGATCTGACACAGAACAAATTATCATGAAGTTTCTTTATACTCCCCTGGAACTATCTCCATGCATGACTGTCCTCCTGTATGTCTTATAACTTCCTGAGGATCACCGGCTCTTCCCGCACTTATAGCTCAGTGCGTTGTCACATGATCGCCGTCTTGCGACCGCATGGTGGAACTAGCCCGCCACCTGCTGGTTGGAGGTTGCACCATCAGCTATTTACAATATTGCTCACAGGCATATCACCACAGCCTTGTCTAAGGAAGAAGATATTGCCTTCGAGGAGGAGAATGAAGGTTCACTAGTATGAGCCCTGGGATAAAAGGGGCTGGAGTCTCCGGTCACCGTGCCAAAATCGCGTTCGGCGATCAGCCAGAGAATCAAAGTTTACGACCAAGTCGGGGGCGGCGCTGCTTTCGCAATGCTCCGTGTGGGTTTCTCATGGACTCATTTGTCGGGAACTCGGCATGGCGGCTGCGGACTCAGTCCAGCGGCGCCACAGTCGGGGGAGGGCCGACCCACGGGCGGGGGCGGGGGAATTTATTAGGGGCTGGGGGTTTTGTGGGGGTGGTCCGGGGTGTGCGAGCCAGCCGAAAGGCAATGTGCGAGCCATTTTGTGGACCGGGTCCGCGAGGTGCTGCCGCCATGTTGCATGGCGCGGCTGCCTTCCTGCTAGCTCCCAGCAAAACAGGGAATCGATGGCAGTTTTACGCCATTTTTTCTGGCCTAAAACAACAATGTTCCCACGCTGGCATGGGGACATAGCTCCATAATTGGAGAATCCAGCCAAGGTCTTCCCTATCAAGAAAAATTGAGTGGAATGGGTCTATATTTTCTGGAGCTTAGAAGAATGAGAGGTGGGCTAATTGAAACCTATGAAATTCTTCGAGGGTAGATGCTGACAGGCCATTTTCCCTGGCTGCAGAGTCTAGAACTAGGGGTCATAATGTTAAAATATTGGGTTGACCATTTAGGACTGAGATGAGGAGAGATTTTTTTCACTCTGAGGGCTGGTAATCTTTAGAATTTTCCATGATGCTCAGTCAATGAGTATATTCGAGACTGAGATCAATCGATTTTTGGAGCATTCGGGGAATTGTGGGTGATGGGGAAAGTGGAGTGTTGGAACCGACTTGAGACCCTTGGGGGCAGGCTGATTCCGCTCCCCATGTGTCTCGTGGAGTACGAGCTTCCCTGCTGAGGGGTGGAACCCACTTATCAGCGGGAGGGGAAACCAGAATATAGAAATCCGGCCCCAGTATGAGCCAGCGCGGGCAGTCCCCTATAAGATCGATGTACATAGTATTTTAGTTCCTCTGTGAATAAACATTTCATTTGCTACGCTTCCCGTGTGGCTGCCTCTGTGAACTCAGTATGGAGTTAAGGTAGAATTTTGGCCACGATCTTACCGAAGAGCAGGCTAGAGGGGCTGCATGGCCTACTCCAGCTATTTCTGTTCTTCTTATGATTGTAACAGCTGAAGCTGAAGACTCTGAGTGTGAAAATCTCACAATGGAGGCCCTCTGCCCTAAACACATCAGTAGAAGAGGAAGGAGGAACAGTGGAAGTGCAGAATTGTCAACAACAAACAGGGTGGAGTGCACAATGTCTGGGATGCAGAGGCATTGTGAAGTAGACTCTGCACAGAAAGTGAAGTCCAGGGAATGAGGTACAGATTAGAATCATAGAGTCCCTACAGTGCAGAAGGAGGCCATTCAGCCCATCGAGTCTGCACCTACCCTCTGAAAGAGCACCTAGTGTCAGGCCCTCACCCTATCCCTATAATCCAACCCAACCTTTTGGATACTAAGGACAATTTAGCATGGCCAATCCACCCAACCTGCGCATCTTTGGACTGTGGGAGGAACACTACTGCTAACCACTGTGCCACAGTGCCGCCCCATTGTGCAAGGAAGAGTTTCCAAATATCCAGGTTTGTCCTGGAGTCTCCAGGAATGAAATCTTAATCTTTAAGATACTGCAGCAAACGAATCTGAGAGAAAAATCACAGCGGTAGTTTTCCATAGAATCCCTACGGTACAGGAGGAGGCCATTTGGCTCATAGAGTCTGTGCCAAAAGAGCACCCCACCTCGAGCCCAATCTGTTCTCATAACCCTGTAACCCCACCTAACCTGTACATTCCTGGACACGAAGGGGCAATTTATCATGGCCAATCCACCTAACCTGCACGTCTTTGGACATGGGAGGAATCGAGAGCACCCGGAGGAAACCCATGTGAACACTGGGAGAATGTGCAAACTCCACACAGAAAGTCACCCAATGCTGGAATCGAACCCGGGTCCCGGGCACTTTGAGCCTAACCACTGTGCCACCATGCTGTCCCTTTGAAGACTCCGTTCAGTAGTTATGAGGATATTTGAGATAGGAATGAAGACGCTTTCACTTGATGGAGTGATTTGAGGAGGCAGGCCATGTGACGGAATCTCCAGGAATATTTCCAGCCAGTGTTGATGAACCTAATCTGGGAGTGGGTTTGGGGTTTTATGGTATGGTATGGGGGCTGGCAGTGGGGTCCAACATTCTTTCTACCTGAGGGTTTGCAGTTTTGAGTGCATGGGATTTCATGCTTGTGTGATTGCAGAAAGAACTCACTCACTGCTGGTGACATATGGATTGATGACATCAGGCTCCAAAAGCTTGGCACCCTTACATACTGCACCATTGTGACATTTGCCAATTCCCTATAACTACCATCTTCTGAGATTGCCAGTTTCTGCCCAGTGAGGAAGAATTGTGTGTCGCTCTGCACACTCCCAACTACTTAAACGCAATTCACGTATGATTACATTGCAAGGATCCGCCATGGTCTAATAATAATAATCTTTATTAGTGTCACAAGTAGGCTTACATTAACACTGCGATGAAGTTACTGTGAAAATCCCCTAGTCACCACACTCCGGCGCCTGTTCGGGTACACTGAGGGAGAATTCAGAACGTCCAATTCACCTAACAAGCACTTCTTTTGGGACTTGTGGAAGGAAACCGGATAACCCGGAGGAAACCCACGCAGGCACGGGGAGAATGTGTAGACTCCGCACAGACAATGCCCCAAATTGGGAAACGAACCTGGGACCCTGGAGCTGTGAAGCAACAGTGCTAACCACTGTGCTACAACGCTGCCCATCTAACTGAAGGGGGTGGGACAGCTTGGTGGGGCTGAATGGCCTAATGCTGCAGGTGCCCACTGTGGCTCAGTCGGTCACACTCTTGCCCCTGAGACAGAGGTCATGGGTTTGAATCCCAATCCAGTGACTTGAGCCCATTTTCCAGGATATCCCGGTGCTCTCCTGAGGAAGTGTAATGCCGACGAAGGTATGTCTTTCAGATGAACCGTTAAACGGGGGAGTTATCAGCGTTTTCATGCAGATGGCGCCAGGGACCTGGCAGAGTTTAAATTTATAAACAATATAAAAAGAAGTTCAAGATTGAGACCAACTTTAAATTAAACTGTCCTAAAAACTTCCAAACACCTGGTTTTATTCAAGGAATGAAAGCTGACAAAAGTATGTAACTGTCGGGCTATGTTAGTTTTACAACATTATTTCTCGTGTTACTGTCTGTGGCTGGCTAATCCAATTTGTCATTACTTTTCTTATCAAAACCATCTGCTGTTAGAAGATTGACTTCTCGCTAACCGCCTGCAAAGTATTTTTAGCTTGGGTGTAGCAAGGGCCCAGTTTGTAAGGCTTGATGCCATTGCCAGTGGATTCCAAGAAAACAAACACACTGTAAGTATGATCTCCAGATTACATTTCTCGTCAATGATATAATGAAGCATTTTCCTTAGCTGGTCCATGGCCTTTCCTACATTAAAGCTGCAACAGGTCAGAACTGCTTGCCAGAGTCATAACATGTTTTACTTTGGGGTTGTGGAGCGGGGGTCATATAAAGAGGCTGATTAGGTGATGTGAGAGGGAAGATTTTGC
The DNA here is from genome assembly GCF_902713615.1 of Scyliorhinus canicula. Classification (NCBI taxonomy): domain Eukaryota; kingdom Metazoa; phylum Chordata; class Chondrichthyes; order Carcharhiniformes; family Scyliorhinidae; genus Scyliorhinus; species Scyliorhinus canicula. Next base: position 115,863,865 of record NC_052146.1, read on the forward strand.
ACAGTGAGTGGTAATGACTTGGAATTGACTGCCAAACGGTTGGTGGAAGCAGGACCATCAATGATTTCAAAAGTAAATTGGATGGGCACTTAAGGGAAATAAACTTGCAATGCTACGAGGGTAGAGCAGGGCAAACTGGGACTAACTGGATTGTTCTACAGTGAACAAGCATGAACTTGATTGGCTGAATGGCCTCCTTTGTGCCATCATGACTATGACTTTCTGACTCAAGTCACAAGCACGTTTTAATAATCTTTATTGTCACAAGTAGGCTTACATTAACACTGCAATGAAGTTACTGTGAAAAGCCCCTTGTCGCCACATTCTGGCACCTGTTCGGGTACACAGAGGGAGATTTCAGAATGTCCAATTCACCTAACAGCACGTCTTTCAGGACTTGTGGGGGGAAAGAAACCAGAAGAAACCCACACAGACACAGGGAGAACGTGTAGACTGCACACAGACAGTGAACCAAGCGGGAATCGAATCTGTGACCCTGGAGCTGTAAAGAAACAGTGCTATCCACTGTGCTGCCATGCCACTCATCTGCATACAGAAGTAACAGGGACAATTTTCCATGGCATACGGTTTATGCTTTTCTGGCCATTTTGGGATCCTATATTTGGCAGCTTTGTCTCTGAAGTGGGACTGGTTCTGCAAGTCCTTCACCCTTCTCTCCAGGACTTTTGCTGCCTATATTTGGGTGCGCAAGTAGTTTGCATTCAAATATTTCATTTATCTACAGGATCTGGGTTTGTTGCTTTGTGGTTTCAAACCCAGTGACCTCTCTCTATCTAAACTTGATCTCTGTGCCCATCAATACTACAGAATGGTCAACACACACCATCGAGAAGCATGGTGGAGAAGAGTGGGAGACAATAGTACTGAATTAAATATCACACAGTATTTTATGAATTGGTCTAAACAGGGGAAAATGTACCAAAACATTGTTTAATTTTGACTTATAATTGCTGGCTCATGACAGAGGTCATGTGGGTCATATGACTGGTGATGCTGTTGACTGTGATGGCTGACAATCAGCAAACGGTAAGAGCTGAGCCAATCCAGTGGATAAATCGATGGTGTTGGGGGAAGTACAGTAAGAGGTCTTACAACACCAGGTTAAAGTCCAACAGGTTTGTTTCGAATCACTAGCTTAAGGAGCACAGCTCCTTCCTCAGTTGAATGAAGAAGTGGGTTCCAGAAACATGTATATAGACAAAGTCAATGATGCAAGACGATACTTTGAATGCGAGTCTTTGCAGGTAATTAAGTCTTTATAGGTCCAGACGGAGCAACTGGAGAGAGGGATAATCACAAGTTAAAGAGGTGTGAATTGCCTCAAGCCAGGACAGTTGGGTGGATTTCGCAAGCCCAGGCCAGGTGGTGGGGGGGGGGGGTGAATGGAATGCGACATGAATCCAAGGTCCCGGTTGAGGCCGTACTCATGTGTGCGGAACCTGGCTATACGTTTCTGCTCGGTGATTCTGTGTTGTCACGCGCCCTGAAGGCTGCCTTGGCGAACGTTTACCCCGAAGATCAGAGGCTAAGTGCCCTTGACTGCTGAAGTGTTCCCAGACTGGAAGGAAACATTCCTGCCTGACGATTGTCGCGCGATGTCCGTTCATCTGTTGTCGCAGCGTCTGCATGGTCTCGCCAATGTACCACGCTGGGGGAAGCTGCAGAGAGGCATCAGCCTTGAAACCTTCTGGCAAATTCCTCAGAAGTTGCAGACCTTTGGTTGTGAACCACTGCTCCATGTTGTCCCATCGGATACTCCCAGGTCTGCTGCAGAAAAGATGGGAAACAGAGTAAAACGGAGTCTGTATTATCGCATCAAACACTCCAAGGGACAGGTGAGGGGTTAGATATAGAGTATAGTCGAGTCTATATCGTCCGAATAAACGTAACAAGAACTAGTATAGCAAAGGTCAGATATAGAGTAAAATTCCCCCTGCACTGTCCCATTACACAAGGTCAGATATAATCCGTGTTAGATACAGAGTAAAGCTCCCTCTGTGTCCTTATTTTCACAGTAACTTTGTTGCAATGTTAATGTAAGCTTACTTGTGACAATAATAAAGCTTATTATGATAATTATTATCTGGTTGAACTCTAACTTTAGAAAGATGTCCAAAACGACACCATATTGCTATTTACATTTCCCTAATCTTTCTCGAGTGAGATTAGCTTTAAATTTATTTGTGGCAGCACAGTGGCGCAGTGGTTAGCACTGCAGCCTCTTGGAGCCGAGGTCCCTGGTTCGATTCCAGCTCTGGATCACTGTTCGTGTGGAGTTTGCACATTCTCCCCGTGTTTGTGTGGGTTTCGCCCCCACAACCCAAAGATGTGCAGGGTAGGTGGATTGGCCATGCTAAATCACCTCTTAATTAGAAAAAATGAATTGGGTACTTTAAATTTACATTAAAAAAGGTTCAATTTGGCACAGTGGTTAGCATTGCTGCCTACGGCGCTGAGGACCCGGGTTCAAATCCCGGCCCTGGGTCATTGTCCGTGAGGAGTTTGCACATTCTCCCCGTGTCTGCGTGGGTTTCGCCCCCACAACCCAAAGATGTGCAGGATAGGTGGATCGGCCATGCTAAATTGCCCCTTAATCGGAAAAAATAATTGGGTACTCTAAATTTATTTTTAAAAGGTTTATTTGTGAATTGACCTCTTTTACATCATGAATTGTGGGTATTTTAATGTAGGACTGTTAGGGCAGCAAGGAGAGAGATCTTTGACCCAGGTCCTTGCCGGGTTTGAATACAAATTTTGGTTCAGTCTGAAAGGTTCATAGGGATATGTTAATATAGCGATTATTTTTCTGGACTAATAATCCGTGGAAGGTGAGTTTAACTCCGAACTGTCAGTTTGAGAATTTCAATTCTGTTTGAAGAAAAATTTGGGTCTTAATAAAAGTGACCATGAAGTTTCAGGATTATCATAAAAATCCAGCTGGTTTGCTAATGTCCTTCGCAGAAGGAAACCTGTCATCTTTTCTCTGGTTGGTTCTCAACTGAAGTCACTCCAAAAATAATTACACATAACTTGTAGCACAGAAACAGACCACAAGACTTGTTTTGTTTCCTGTACTTAGTGGGGTCATTGGCATTGCCTTGCTTCTTCTCTGACTTTATTCAGGTTCACCTCAATCCATGTCTCAATGTTATCCACCCATTTAATTTTTCCTCTTCATCTTCTGCGTTTACTCCCAACCTCTCCTTCAGTTGTTGCCAGGACACCTAGCCTATGCTGGTGTTGACTTCTCCCAGCCGACCTCATCTCACTGATTATCGACATATCCTTCTGTTCCTATCCCACTTGTGTACTTATGATTCCCCTGCATCAATGAATGTCCATCACTATCTTTTCAGGGAAATTAAGGATGGGCGATAAATGCTGCTCTTACTAACGAGATTGAAATAAAAATGGTTCATGGTAGCACAGTGGTTAGCATTACTGCTTCACAGCTCCAGGGTCCCAGATTCGATTCCCGGTTTGGGTCACTGTCTGTGTGGAGTCTGTACGTTCTCCCTGCGTCTGCGTGGGTTTCCTCCGGGTGCTCCCGTTTCCTCTCACAAGTCCCGAAAGACGTGCTTGTTCGGTGAATTAGACATTCTGAATTCTTCCTCAGTGTGCCCGAACAGGCGATGTAGTGTGGCGACAAGGGGATTTTCACAGTAACTTCCTTGCAGTGTTAATGTAAGCCTACTTGTGACAATAATAAAGATTATTATAAATGTGACTCTGTGCCCCCATTTCTTTCAACAGTCATTTTCCCCATCCTGTGGTGGGACTTGGCCATATTGGGGGTCAGTCCCATGAGGTCTGATCAACCACCAATACCTCTCAGAGATGCTAACATTTATGTGAGCTTAACTGGTGAATGGATGACTTTCAATGGGGGCTTCTCTGACCATAACTTGGGTCAAATTGTAATTATGGAATTTTTAGTGTGAATCTTCCAACAGAGTTCAGACAGTCGAGTGGGAGTATTCCCTGAGGAGAAATTCACACTCCAAATGTCCAGGTTTCGCAATTTAACTATACCAATGCTCTCCTGCTGTCTTTCCACCTTGCACCCTTCATGAACATGAACACATCCTGCACCTCTCTTTCCTCTTGAGGATTCTCCATGACACCTAGCTCTTATGCTAAGGGCATTTTATGTATGCCAGTTGTTGTTTAACAACATCATGCCCCCCCCCCCCCCTTCCCGCCCCCCCACCACTGTATCTTCACAAACATAGAAGGTCCCTGGGGAGCGGTCAGGAGTAGGAACCGTTGTCTGGCCATGCTGAGGATAAGCATATCTCACCTAGCTGTTATCCAAGCTGAGTGGCCCACTGACACCTCACCACACTGTCGATTGGAATAATGCCGTCAACTGAGTCCATCTGGTGCCATGACTGTTTCAGGCTGTTGGACTTCAAAAGAAAGAAATACTTGCATTTATATTGCACCATTCATGAATTTAGAATGTCCCAATGCCGTTTACAGCTAAGGAATTAATTTTGAAGTGTAGTCATTGTTGTAATGTAGGAGAAATGGCAGCCAATTTCCACACAAAAAGATCCCACAAATCGCAATATGGTAATGATCAGACAATCTGTTTGAATGATGTTGCGTGGAGGTATTTTGAGGTGTTGGAGGTCTCACCTGCCGGCTGGAGAGCCGGCCTGTGACTAGCGCTGCCTCTTCTTCGAAAGGCCAGTCAACCCACTAGCCAATCAGGCAGAACCAAGACAAGCGGTGTGTGCTCCTCTGCAATCAAGGATTTGGCAGTAAGGGCAGGGTGGGGGAGTGGCTTACAGCAGACCCTCCCTTGCTTATGATCAGTTTGTCAATCGGACACTGGATGCCTTTGATCGAGATTGCGGAACACCACCATAATTACGTGCCCTAACCGCTTCCAAAATTGCCATCAGTGGTAGCAGAAGGTTCTGTTCTTTTGGCTCGGGGATATGCATATTAACCTGGACACTAGGGAGAACTCCTCCTTTTGTCTTCACAATAGTACCAAGGCATCATTTTATGTCCGCATGCGAGGGCAGATGGAGTCTTGATTTAAGATCGCTTCTGAATGTCGACATTCCAACTATGCCACAGCCCCTCAGTGCTGCATTGGGAATGTCAGCCTTGAATTATGTGTTCAAGTCTCTGGAGTGGGGGCTACAACCCATGACGTCTGACACAGAATCAAGCGTGTGACACAAGGCATCTGGTCTTTCGTGCAAAAGGTTTATTGGTCTGGTTGAGCAAGAGTTAAATGTGGATTTTGGCACCTTTCCTTCTCTCAATTCAGTTTGTCAGATACATTATTCAACAATTTGCTTTAAAACAGCTACTTCTCATTACTTCCTTTTGTAAAGTCAACAAAGTTGTAACAGATTCCATGACCCCCTTCTCTGAGGCATTTCGAGTTCAGCCAACGATTTAATTTTCGGCCTATTCCCTTGTGACAAGTGGCGCCTCCTTAAATGCACAAAATCTGTGTAAAGTCTAGAGAGAAGTGCAAGCAAGCCCTCTGTTTGCTGGGTGGGGGGTGGGGGTGTGAGGCTCCTTCAAAATGGATCCCATATGAAGAGAGGCCTACGTCCTTGGCCTACGTCAAGTCTTTGGCTTCCAGTAAACCAAACAGGCCCTGGATACTAACTGGTTCTGGCTGTGGGATGTGGCTTGTTCCAGATGGAATCTTTTTCTGACCTGCTGTCAGTTGCAGAGCAGCCTTGGACTGCTCTGGCCTCACATATGCCTGTGATGAATTAAGTCTAACACAAGGCTGAAGTGAAAAGGCGCCTAAAGAAGCCAAAGGCACACATTCTTGAGGGTTGTTTTCATTTTACTACAAGACTCAGACATAATTAAACCAGTTCACTTCTTGTTCTTTGGCCATAATTGTGGAGTCAGAAGGAAATATAAAACTGTCACTGCCAGATTTCATCATTAGCAAGAAAAATAAATAAAGCTGCTTTCTTTAGATACCAAATATATACCCATCAGTCCCCCGCGGTGTTGTACACAGGAAATCAAGTGTGGTCTTCAGATGAAGTCAGATGGAAGGATGGGGGATGATTGGCACATAATCAAATCCCCATTTTGAAGTCGTAGTAGATATGAAGAACTTAGCCGTTCCAGAGGGAAAATGCCCAGATCAGATCAGCCTTCCACTTTATGACCAATCCTTCATTGTTGTTGGGCTGAAATCCTGGAACTCCTGACCTACCATGCACCGTGGGACCACATGAAATGCAGCGGTTCAAGTAAGTGACTGACCACCACTTTCTCAAAGTGAACCAGAGATGCCAATAAATGTCAGTTTTGGCACCAATGCTCACATCCCATAAAAGGATACATTTTTAAACAAGTCTCAATTTTTTTTATTGCCGGGCTATGGGGAAAGAGCAGGGCCATGAGACGAATTGGATAGCTCTTTAATATGCAGCACAGGTATGATGGGTCGAGTGGCCTCCTTCTATGCAGTTTGATTCTATGATTTAACTTTGCTTTGTGGTATGGATGTAACTTGGGCAGCGCACCAATTTCCAACTGGGAGAGGTAAGGTTAGCATCATAGAATTGTTACAGTACAGAAGGAGGCCCTTTGGCCCATCCAGCCCATGCCAGCATTCTGCAGATGGCCCCATTTCCTCACTCTCTCCCAATACTGCAAGTGACTTCTCTTTTGAAAGCCTCATTTCTACTTGCCCCCACCACACACACACAGGCAGTGTGTTCCAGACCCTAAATAATCACTTGCTGTGTAAAAAATGTTTTCCTCAAGTTGTATTTACTTCTCTTTCCAGTCAATTTAAATTGATGGTCTTTGGCTCTCAAACCTTCTGCCAATGGGAACTGTTTCTCCCTATCTGCACTGTCCAGACCCCTCATGGTTTTAAACTCCTCTGTCCAAACTCCTCTCAACCCTCCTCTCTCAAAGGAGAACATCCCACAGCTTCTCCAATCAATCCACATAACTGATGTGCCTCAGCCCTTGAACCAAACTTTCAAATATTTCTGCAACCACTCTCACGTTTTCATCTCCTTGCTAAAGTGTTTCAGAATTGAACATAATACTCCAACTGTGCCTGAACCAATGCTTTGTAAAGGTGCTTCATAAACTGAAGTGAAATGAGACTCTGGTTACAGAGTATCCATCTTCCTTTGGATCTTCCTCACCATATCTGAGAACATTGGTGCTTCCGCAAAGGTTAAAACCCACTTCATTCAGTCCTTATTTTTGTATTTTTATTCTAATTTATTTTTATCCACATTTATAATGGACCATGTAAACTATGTTGGGATAGAATTTCACCTTGCTGTCAAATGTGATGCTACAGTGCTTCCATAAGGGAGAGGGTGCAATTGCAGCATGATAAGTTTACATAGAAAGTTGTCATTCTGAATGCAGATACGCTAAGGGAGGCGGTTATGTGGAGGGGTTATTTGGCTGATGGGTGAAAACAGGTGGCTAAACGGGCGCTGTGCTCGTAAGAAAATGCGTATTTGAAAAAGTGCCCAGTTGTTGGGCCTACCGTGATTTGAAGATGCCTGCAGGCGCTGAAACCGACAACTGTGCTCAAGGACTGATTAGATTCAATTCTGCTGGAGCTGGATACGGGGCCTGCACTCAGCCACTTCCACTTTAAAGTCTGGATGGACTGGCTGACAAATGGTGGCAGGCTTCAGGATCAAGGGCAAAGGCTCTCGTATGTGGCACTGGTTGTCATGGTGTAACAGGTCCAGTGGAGGAGGGATGTGCTGTACTCAGGAGGGATGTGCGGGGGGGGGGGGGGGGGGGGGGGGTTGGGTGGGGAGAGGGCTTGACGGGAGGGGAGGAATCCACCTCACCCGCCTTTCCCCCTCCCCTGGAACAGCTGGTGCTGCTCTATCTGGCTTGGCCTCCTCGTCCTACGCCTTCTGCAGGTTAAGGGCGATGCCAGTAAGATGCTGATGTCCAAGCACTTCCTTCTCCTGCTGATTTGGATACGATGCAGTAGCACAACATCCCCCTTTTTTTAGGGGAACCCTCAGAGAAATTCCATAGTAACCTCTGCTCATATGTTGGTGAAGTATCCAAGAAAGTATCCTGATGTATTTAAAACCTCCAGCAGCGAGTGAACAGAAAATGTAGTGCTCAAAATCCTCTCCAGCGACCAGTTTACTCCCAATCAGCCAGTCGCTGTGAGGAGAAGCTGTTAGATCAAGCACTAGTCACAAAAATGCCATGCAGACTCCTTAACGAGTGCTAACAGGAAATCTAATTGGCCATCACCTCCTTAATGATCCTTCAGGGGACCATTCCTAGCGCACAACTCATTTGCCAAGCTGGCATCTTACACAAAACTGACACTGAAGCATCAGATCCCAACTTTCTCACTTGAGGTATCCAGCAAATATTACCACCAGGGCCTTATAGTGGAAACAATTGACAAGAGATGTGTGCAGTTGAGAGATCTTTGATATGTTACAGATAGTTATTTGTGAATTTTTCCCTCATTTCCTCTCCCCATTGAATTACAGAAGATTCACACAGAAGAAGGCCATTTGGGTGATCATGCTGGTGTCAGTTCGAGTTCCTCAGTTGTAGCCTCCTAAGCTAAAATCATTTCCCTGCACTTTCCTCACAAGCATTCCCTCCATATCTGCTCCTCCATACAATCCCCTTTCTCCCTCTTGTCTTGATTACAGACAAAGACATCTCCAGCCACTTCCTTGTGTCCCTCACCATCCACCTCCCACTTCCAACTCCACTTCCTTATGCATCTGCCCAGCACTTATCATTACACGTTCACTCTTGCAAATGCCCATCCTATAGACTAGTTACAAGCAGCTGCCAATATCCTCCAACGCTACCTCTCCTTCATTTTGATATCCCCATTATTCGGAAAGTTGGAAGCCTCTGACGCAGGTCTGGAAGATTGGAACTAAAAGTGGAGCACATGGGGTACTTTTTCCAGGCAAATGGGATTTTGGGGGAAGACCGACAGCAAGTTATCCTCCTTGCTGCCTGTGGGGCACAGATGCTTGGGATCATAAAGAATTTGATCCACCTGCGGTGTCTGGCTGACTGCAAGTTTAAGCTGTTGCTCTCTGAAAAGTTGAGGGACTGGCTTATGTGTGGTAATGACATTATGGCCACACAGAGGAAACTTTTGGCGGAAAAACTCTAGATTTGAAATGAGCCATTAAACATTCCCTCTCTCGGGAACACGCGGAGAAAGGTGTTCAGGAGCTGCCAGGTTCCATGGACTACGGCACCCATAGTTTAGCCCACCCATCATGTTGAACTCCCTCTCGGTCACCGAACGGTGCAGGTCTGGCCAAACTTCCTCCGACAGATCAGCCCCCAAGGCAATTCGGTGGTAGAGGTCCGATCTTGGGCGCTGCTGCTGTCCAGTGGAATATTTCACCCAAGAATGAAGGCGAGAGCCGGCCGCATTGCCAACTGTGTAGTCGAAGGACTCATGAGGGTCCTTCCCTTGGCACAGGGAATGCCATCCGCGACAACCACCGAGGTCGGCGAGAACCAGGGTTGCCCCGGGTGAGGACGATCGTTTAGTGCAATTAAACTGTGTCTTGGCTCCGACAGTTGCACCAATCCAGATCACCTGGATTACAGGTCACTGGCCATCCGGTGCCGATGCTTCCAGAATTCAATGTGGAACTATGGCGCCTTCAGGATCTGGGGATCAAATGCCCTATTCTGTTTGCAGAATGGTCTTCGTCTGTGGTGCCGGTGTTGAAGCCTGATAAAACCGTCCAGCTCTGCGGTGATTTCAAGTTTGCCATGAACAGGGCTTCACGTCTGGACTGGTACTCAATGTCCCAGTTTGAGGATTTGTACTCCAGATTGGCTGGAGGATGCTCCTTCTAGAAGCTGGACATGAGACATAATTACTTGCAGGTAGAGCTCAACCCCGAGTCCAGAAAGTTTGCAACATCAGTACGCATTTGGGATTGTTTGATCACACCCGCCTCCCAGTCTGGATTTCATCTGCCCTTGCGGTTTCTTAGCAGGTGATGAAGAATATCTTGCAGGGCCTGCCAAAGGTGGTCATCTATTTGGACGCCATGCTTATTACGGAGTCGACAGAGAAGGAATATATGGTGAACCTACAGGAAGCGCATCAGCATTTAGTCTATGTGGGTACCAGGCTGAAGCACGGTAAGTTTGTCTTCCGCGCAGTGGATATCACTGCTGCCTCACGGCGCTGAGGTCCCAGGTTCAATCCCGGCTTTGGGTCACTGTCCGTGTGGGGTTTGCACATTCTCCCCGTGTTTGAGTGGGTTTCGACCCACAACCCAAAGATGTGCCGGGTAGGTGGATTGGCCACACTAAATTGCCCCTTAATTGGGAAAAATTAATTGGGTACTCTAAATGTCTTCCGCACCAGAGCAGCAATCTATTTCAGTTACAGGATGGACAGGGATAGTCTGCACCCTGTGGAGGATAAGTTCATGCTATAAAAGGACCCCGACCCTGGTCAACTACTATGAGATGTTCATTGCCAGCCTGACCACACTGCTCGCTCCGCTCCATGTGTTGTTGAGGAAGGACCAAGAGTAGTGCTGGAGCACTTTTCAAGGCAAGGCATGTATTGCTGTTAAGAAGCACCTATCTTTGAAGCAGCTTCTTGTGCATTAAGATCTGGCTAGGCCTCTAATTTTAACATGTGATGCTTCCCCCTACGGCATCATGGCACTGTTGGTCCATGGCTGGAACGCCAGCTTGGAACACCCCATTGCATTCAATTCAAGGACCCTGGCGGATGCGGAGCATTGTTACTCGCAGATAGAGAAGGAGGGCTTGCCTGTGATTTTCAGGATAAAGAAGTTAAATCAATATTTTATGGGCAACATTTTTTTATTCTAACAGACCACTGCCACTGCTCAGCCTCTTCAGGCAGATTAAAGGCATCATGCCAATAGCATTGGCTAGGATCCGAGTTGGGCATTCCTGCTCTCTGCTTACGAAATACTCTTTCCAGCAGCGGCCGGGTGTGAAGATTACCCATGCAGACGTCCTCGGCTATCTGCCATTGCCCGTGTGCGCCCCGTACCCACCAGTGGCAGATGAGGAGGATGCCATACTCAACTTCATTGCCGTTGACAGCTGCTCGGGTGCGTGTATGGACACAGCCAGAATTGACGAAGCTTTGCCCCATGCTGGTGAGCGGCGGGAAAAGGAGGCCCTACCAGTGACCCTTTGGTCCTTCGCCCAGAAGTTCTGCGAACTCAGTTTGGAGGATGGAATGATATTGTGGGGCGTTCATGTGGTCATCCCCCCAAAGAGTCAGGAAGCCCTGCTACAGCACCTGAACAGTGGCCATCCAGGGGTGACTAAAATAAAAATGTTCAACCCAGGTATATTTGGTGGCCTGATATTGATGGCGACATAGAGAGGCTTGTGTAAAGCTGCCCAACGTGTTAAGAACATTAGAAACTCACAGCAACGGCCTCCCTTCACACTTGGGAATGGCTGGGATGCCCATGGGTTCACCTTTATACCGATTATGCGGGACCGTTCATGGGGTCCATGTTCCTTGTGATCGTGGGTGCCCACCCGAAGTGGCTTGAGGTATGCAGGATGACTTCCATGACATTTGGGGCTACGGTTGAAAAGCTCCAGTGTGCTTTTGGTACCCGCCCTTGGGATCCTGGAGGTCTTAGTGACAGATAATAGGACACCGTTCACTCGCGAAGAATTTGCCGTGTTTATGCGGCAGACCGGTATTCGGCATATTGGAACCACCCCGTAACATCTCTCTTCCAATGGACTAGCAGAAAGGGTGGTCTCGACTTTCAAACGGAGCTTGAAAAAGCAATCAACAGGGTCCATGGACATGTGTTTGGCACGGTTCCTTTTTAGTTGTTGCACAATGCTGCCTATGACAATGGGTATTGTCCCTGCGGAGTTATTGATGGGCTGAAGTCTCAGGACCCAGTTGAATCTGACCTTTCCCAGTCTCAGCAACAAAGTAGAGAGGCTAGGGTGGCACAGTGTAGCAGTAGTTAGCACTGCTGCCTCACGGTGTTGAGGACCTGGGTTTGATTCCGGCCCCGGCTCCCTGTCTGTGTGGAGTTTGCACATTCTCCCTGTGTCTGTATGGGTCTCACCCCCACAACCCAAAAGATGTGCAGGGTAGTTCATTGGCCCTTAATTGAAAGAATTAAAAAAAAACTGAAAGAAAAACAAAGTAGAGAAGCAACAGGAGATGCAGAAGAGGCACCATGGCCTGCGGGCAGCGGAGCGGGCATTTCACGCCGGGGATGCCATCTATGCATGCAATTTTGGTGATGGAGCATTTTGACTCCTGGGTGTGATACTGGAACGTGTGGGCCCAGTTTCATATAAAGTCTAGATTTAGGGAAGGATCCAGAGAAAATACTTGGTTCACTTGACGAAGCGTGAACCCGACCTTTAGGACACCCGGCAAACGGTGGTAACACCTTCGCCACACCAGGAACGATCCCTCAGTCTGGAGGCCTGGCCGTCCAGGTCACCAAACCCAGTCCAACAAGAGGCGGATGATTCTGGATCTGAGATGGACACAGATGAGTCCATGCTGACGGACGATGGCGGATCCGGAACTGAGGTCCCAGCAGTAACTCTTCGGTGATCAGCCAAGAAACGGCAATAGGCTAATCGATCACTCCACCTGACCCAGAGCTGCCACAGGCAGAAATGCAGCCGTGGCCGAAACGGTGCAGAAGGCCCCACCATTGGCGGCTGGAGGGGGTCTTTTGGACTTTGGGGGAAGGGGTGTCATAACCCCGACAAGGACCACATGGAAACCATTATGGATCTCCCCATGGGACTCGTGGAGTACAAAGTTCCCAGGTAGGGGGATGCTGCCAACCACCTGGGGTTCATTATGAGCTAACATAAAAGCGGGCCCAAAACAGGGCCTGATGAGGTTAATTCTCCCAGCTAGGATTGTACTGGGAGCAATATGCTGTGTTATGCAGACTTTTTTAAATAGTGTAAATAAATATATGTTTGTTTACTGCCAACCTCCTCTGAGTCATTAAACTGCCATGAAATAATTGTAAAAGTCCACTAATGCCCTTTTGGGAAGGAAATCGGCCATTCTTTTCTGGTCTACGTATAACTCCAGACCCCACAGTAATGTGGTTGACTATTGAACATCCTCTGAAGTAGCCCAGCCAGCAATGAACACATCCCATGAATGCATATAAAAAACTATTCCCGAATCATTGACTCCATCCCTCTCCCTGGAAACTAAATTAGACTGTTCAGAATCTTGGTGTCACAGTTGACCCCTTCTGACCACATATCGTTGGCGTCACTAAGACTGTTTATTTCTACCTCTTTAATATTGCCATACTCCAAATCTGGAGCCTCAGCTCATTTGCTGCTGAAGCCCTGAACCATGCCTTGGTTACCTCCAGATTTGGATATTCCAAACTAATCCTCGCTGGCCTCCCACACTATACTGTCCATAAATTTGAGGTCATCCAAAACTCTTGCTGTGTCCCTTTTACCCTCACCTGTGTGCTTGCACATCTGTGCTGGTTTCTGTTAAGTAATGAAGTGTTGGCTAGTGTAGACCTGAGAGATGCTTCCAACACTGATGAAGGTTCAACTCAATTTTATTAACTAACTTCTAACTAACTAACACACGATGACTGTGGGTCTAAATGATGCTAACTTAAACTAGAGACCTAAGCCTTGTCCGAACCAGTTGATTCTCTCAGTACGTGGTGTGAGTCTGTGCTGGGCTGGATGAGTTCTTGTTACACTCAGAGGCAGCACCCAGAATGAGCGGGAACCATGGTGCCCTCTGCCTTTATAGTGTGTGCATTCTAACTGGTGATTGGCTGCGGTGTTTGTACATGTTGATTGGTCCCTGTGTGTGTCCATCAGTGTGTGTCTGCACCATGATATACTGGTGTATATTATGACAAGTAACACCTCGATTTTGGATTTCTCATCCTTGTTTTCAAATCCCTCAGTGGCCTCACCAACTTCCCTATCTCTAATTTCATTCAAACTTGGGCATCCCCTACTTTACTGGTGTCCATGCTCCCAGCTGCCAGGGCCCATAGTTTTTGGGAATTCCTCCCTTTACCTCTCTGTCTCTCTGTTGTAACCCGCACGGGTCTCACAGGGTAGGAATGATCCACTGCCCGTGGAGCTTGCAGAATATGAGCTCCCCCGACAATGGGGCAGGGGAACCCTTAACACAGTTCATATACCTTTGTAGAAATAGAGTTGGCCAATAAGGCACCGACTACGGAAGATGCAGTAGAGAACTACTGGGGTTGTCCATAATAACAAAGAACAAAGAACAATACAGTACAGGAAACAGGCCCTTTGGCCCCCCAAGCCTGTACCGTGGCCAAAACCCTCAGCACTTCCTAATGCTGAAGGTTTTGGCTTAAACACTCCTTTCATTGTCCCTTACATCAATCTCCTTCCCCCATTCCTCCTTTGAGGCATTCCCAAATACCTACTTTTTTGACCAAGCTTTTGCCCATCTGCCCTAATATCTCCTTTTGTGACAATGTAAAATTTTGCTTTTCAGCAAAGCACCCATGGGATATTTTGTTATATTGAAGGTGCTAAAACAAAAATCAAGTTGTTATTGTTGCTGTTGTTGTAATTAAGGTCATCAAAACTGATCAAATTGATGAATGTTACCAAACAAGAAACAATATTTAAATCTGAGAAGGCAACTTAAGAACCTCATAATAAGTTGGATAACATGTTTTAAGTGGGTGGATGAATTGTGAAGAAAATTTAACAAACATATATTTTGCACACAGGAAGAACAAAGGTGTGACACATGTAAGCACAAACTTATATATGGTGGATTTAACATAGAAAGCATCCTAAAATAATGGAAGTACCTCAAAGATTGGTCAAAAGGATCGGTATTTAGTTGATAACTTTAGTCCCAGTACATTGGGACGTTTTACTTGTCGAAGGTGCTCTCTGAGTACAAGCTGCTGTTGTGGAATTTGGAACACTGGGCACAGCAGGATATTAAGGGCGGAATTTAACTAAATAGGAACAAAGTCCCACAGCGAGTGTGTTCAGCCGGCGGTCACAATGCTGAGAAACACGTTATAAAATGGCACTCGCATTAGATAGGGGGCCTCAGTTGCGAATTTCACCCATTTTGTGCACAGCTCACCAGAATTCCTCAGCGCAATGAAAGAAATGGTGCCCCGATCTCCCCAGCCCCTCCCACATCCCTCCCCAACACTCACGCAAGGCACCCCAAGCCAAATCACCACCACGCAAAAAATACCAACTTGGCAGTGTCAACTTGTAACCTGTCACCTTGGCAGTGACACTGCCAGCTGACAGTGCTTCCTGGGCACCTTGGTAGTGACAATCTGGCACCTAGGTGGCACTGCCTGATGCACGATCAATTGCACAGAGACGAGAGTTGGATACAACTGAGGCTTTATTACTCTAAGATGTGTGCCTCCCACAGCAGCTGGCAAAATGGCTGCTGTACGGGGAGCACACATATTTATACTCCGCCTACTGGGTGGAGTCAGCAGGCCGGGACTACCACTGTACCTGTAGGACAGGGTCTTACCATACATATCCTAATATGTACAACAGTGGTTTACCACATTCACCCCCTGTTAAAATTGAGTCCGGCGGGGCTGGTGTAGAACTATATACAGAGCACGTTTGAGTTTAATGTACAGAATCGAAAAAAAATTTTTGTTTGAAGTCCAGTGGTTTGATAGTCCCCAACCAGTTATAGATTTAATCGGTCCGGGGCCTTGATGTGCCGCTGGGAGCGACACAGTGGTGGCGGCGATTCCGATGTTGGTCTGGTCCTCGGTGACTCCGGGAGCATGCCAAAATCCTCTTCTGAGTGTGACAATACCCTCGGATTGCCACGGAGTTCCCGTGCTCCGGGGTCCAGCAGGCAAGAGGTCACGTGCCCATCAATCTTTACGCTGGTCGAGGCGTTGGCCAGATTGTGCAGTCACACGGGTCCTGGAACGATGGTGGTGCCCATGTACCGTGGGGAAGACAAGATGGCGGCGCCTGGAGATCTTGGTGTGGACAAAATGCCGGCGCCCACGGACCACACGTGGCAGGGGTTGAAAAAGATGGCGGCACCCATGGGTCGCATGTGTTCCGAGGAGGGGAAGATGGCGGCACCCACTGGCCGCGCGTGGTTTGAGGGGGAGAAGATGGCAGCACCCACTAGCCGTGCATGGTCCGGGGAGGTGACGATAGCGGTGCCCATTGTCCGTATGCGAGGGGGGGTCGGGGCGATACGGCCTGACAGTCACAGTGACTAGTGGAATTAAAGCACGCCAGAAAACCTCTACGGACTCACCAGGGAGTTGACAACGAGTAGAGGGTACGTGTCTGGCGAAGAGCGTGTTCGTCTGCTGGACGGAATTCTCTTTAAGCAGCGCCATGGCTTTGTCGTAGTTCGGCGCGTCCTGGATCCGAGGAATGACGTTGGAGCTCAGCCTCGAATAAAGCATCTGGATCTTCTGAGCTTCTGGAATTGGGTCTGGTGCAGACCTGATGTACGCCTCAAAACAAGCTTGCCGGTGTTTAAAGTCCTTTTTGGCGTCGCTTGACTGCGGAACCAGCTGCAGGCGATCCGGCTTGATGCGGAGGTCCATCTTCTGAAAATATTAGAGTAATAAATTGATGCACGATCAATTGCACAGAGGCGAGAGTTGTATACAACAGAGGCTTTATTACTCTAAGATGTGTGGCCTCCCACAGCAGCTGCGAAATGGCTGCTGTACGGAGGACACACATATTTATACTCCGCCTACTGGGCGGAGCAAGCAGGCCAGGACTACCGCTGTACCTGTAGTGCAGGGTCTTACCATACATATCCTAATATGTACAACAGTGGTTTACCACATTGCCCAGATGCCAGGCTGGCAGTGCCAGTGCACCCAAGCAGCAGAATCAGTGTCAGGGTACAACCCTTCCCAAAGGGCATGCACCTGGGGGCATCTGATCTCCTGGGAGACTCCCATGAATGCTGTTGCATCTGGTACCCATTTGTGGAGACCAATACTGAATAGCGCTCGCTGAGGTCGATGAGGCGAAAGGGATAGATCCCATCTGACTTACTGGTCCTCAACCACACTTCTCACACTTGTCTGCCAACGCTTGGAGGAAGCCACTCATCCTCACCCATGTCATATGCAGCCTATGCACCACCTTAAACTGAATCACCTCATTCTCGCACACAAGGAGGTTGAATTCACCCTGCGCATCCACCTTCCCCATCACTCCACCTTCCCCATCCTATCTCCCACCGCAGCTCTTCCTGCCATTTCTCCTTAATCCTCCCAGCCACCAGAAATATTCCCAATCCTACCCTCCCCTTCCACATCCAGGAGCAGCAACCGCTCCAACAGGGTATACACCAGCAGCTTTGGAAACCCTCTCCATACCTTTCACGCAAAGCCCCTCTCTTGCATATATTTGAACTCACTTCCCTCTCCCACAGCTCATAGATAGAACAGTACAGCACAGAACAGGCCCTTCGGCCCTCAATGTTGTGCCGAACAATGATCACCCTACTCAAACCCACGGATCCACCCTATACCCGTAACCCAACAACCCCCCTTTTACTTTTTAGGACACTACGGGCAATTTAGCATAGCCAATCCACCTAACCCGCACATCTTTGGACTGTGGGAGGAAACCGGAGCACCCGGAGGAAACTCACGCACACATGGGGAGGACGTGCAGACTCCGCACAGACAGTGACCCAGCCGGGAATCGAACCTGGGACCCTGGAGCTGTGAAGCATTTATGCTAACCACCATGCTACCGTGTTGCCCCGACTTCCAGACTTGCAAACTTCTCCTCCAGATATAAATCCCATGCCCGCACCAGTCCCACCTTTCATCATCTGCTATACATGCCATCCGTCTCCTCCGGCTTAAGCCTGTGGTTCCCACACAACGGGGTTAGCATCGACATCCCCTCCATCCTAAAGTGTCTCTTCAACTGATTCCACACCCGAATCATGGACTGTACGACTGGGCTCACCGTGAACCTCCTCGGCGCCAGCTGTCACCATGGCCCTCAGGCTGGACCCCCTACAGGACTCCTCCTCCATCCTAACCCATTCTGACCCCCTTCCTTCCCACCACTGCCTCACCTTCTCCATACTCGCCGCCCAATAGGAGTGCAGTACATTTGGTAACGCCGACCCCCCCTATCTGCCTCTGTAGCAGGGACCTCTTCACCCTCAGTACCTTCCCCGCCCATATTAACCCCAAAATCGCTGCATCCAGTTTCTGGGAGTGTTTGGAATACAAACAGGAACCTTGGCAGAACATTAATCTTTACCATCTGATCCCTGCCAGTGTCACGTGTAATGTATCCCATCTCCTAAAGTCCTCCCTAAACTTCTGCACCAACTTTGTTATGTTCCATTTGTGCATCGTCACCCACTCCCCCGTCACCTGAACTCCCAAATACCTCAACCTATCCCTGGCAACCCTAAATGGCAACACCTCCAAATTGGCTCCACGATCCGCCTCATTCACCGAAACACTTCACTCTTTCCGGCACGCAGCTTATAGCCTCAGAAGGCCCCAAACTTCGCTAGTATGTCCATACTTCGTCCCATACTCTCCAATGGGTCTGACACGACAACAGCAGGTCGTCTGCATACAGTAATACCCGGTGTTCCCTAGTCTCCTCATATTCCCCTTCCACTCTACTGACCCCCTAAGGGCCATCGCCAAGTTCTCTACCACCAGAGCAAACAGCAGCGGTGATAACGGACACCCCTGCCTCATTCCCCTGTACAACCCAAAGCTCTGTGAACTCATCTCATTTGTCCGTTCACTCGCCACCGGGGTCACATCCAACAGATGCATCCACGCCACAACTTCGGCCCAAATCCAACCTTCCCAGAACCTCAAACAGGTACCGCTACTCCACCTGGTCGAAAGCCCCCTCCATGTCCATAGAGACCACTACCTCCAGTACCTGCCCCTTCATCGGGCTCATGAACGTGTTTAATAACTGTGGTGAATGTATTATGCCAATAATCCACCAGTGTATTTGTATCTGTGCTGTTGCCCTTGTATTTGTATCTGTGCTATGCTGTTGCCCTTGTGGGCTTCTCCGATGGGCCATTGTATGGCATTATCCATAGGGGAACATGTTGGGGCATGTATGGGCTCTGCCCATGGCTCCTCCCCTTGAAGGGAGGTATAAAGAGTAGTTGGCCTGTAGGCGGTTCTGAGTATTGGATCAGTCGCAGGCAGGCACTGTTCTAAGTTGATTAAAGCCACGGTTTATTTCTATTCTTGTCTCGAGTGAATTGATGGTCGCATCAATAACCGCCTAATGTTGCTGTAAAGCTGCCTGCCCTTTACAAAACTGGTTTTGTCCACTGTAGGACGCTTCCTTCCATCCTTCCTTCCACCCACTTTTACAGTGTTTAGCAATGATATGGACCTAAATGACCAACACTCCACTTCCCCTTATTCGGGATTCGCGTGATCGACGCCTGGGCCTGTGTCTCCGGCAGCTCCACCTTCTACAGTGCCTCGCTAAACATTCCCAATCGACGTGGTGCCAGCTCCGTTGCGAAGGCAGCAGCGCGGGTTCAATTCCCGTACTGGCCTCCCCGAAGAGGCGGCGGAATGTGGCCACTAGGGGCTTTTCACAGTAACTTCATTGAAGCCTACTTGTGACAATAAGCGATTATTATTATTATTATTACCTCCTTATAGAAATCCGCCAGGTAACCATCCGGCCCCGGGACCTTTCCTGACTTCATCCTTTCTGTACTATCCATCACCTCTCTCAGCCCTAGCGGCCCCTCCAGCATCTGCCTCCTCTCCTCATCTAGCCCTGAGAATTCCAGCACGTCCAGAAACTGCCCCATCACCTCTTCCTCACCTCCCAGATCGGCCCTGTACAACAACTCATAACAGTCACTGAACCCCTCGTTAATCTTCCCCGCCTCCAACACTACCTCCCCCTTCCCTGTCCGAACTCGCAGGATTTCCCTAGACACGGCCTGCCTCCGCAGCTGGTGGGCTATCATACAGCTCGCCTTATCTCCATATTCATACTGCACCCCTCTCGCCCTCCGTAGCTGCCCCACCGCCTTCCTCATCGTCAGCCTGTCGAACTGCTCCTATAACTTCTTTCTCTCCGCCAACCCCTCCTTGGTGGATGCCCTCAAATATTTCCTATCCACCGCAACTATGTCATCCAACAACCATCCATACGCCTCGTTCCTGCTCCTAACTCTGTGCGGATTGAGCGGGATGACCTTCCCCCGAACATGGCCGCCGATACCTCCTCATTCTGATTCAACTCCACATAGTCTCTGATCACTCACTGCACCTTCTCACAGAAAATCTTGTGCGCCAAAAGCCTCGAGTCTAACCTCCATCCCGGCCGCTTTTATCAAATAAAACCACCCCGAACATGTATAAAAATAAAATGAATAAAATAATTGAAAAAAATAAAAATTTATAATGAATAAAATAAATGAATAAAATAAAAAGAATAAGCCCCCCCCCCCCCCCCCCCCCCCCCCCCCGGAATTTGTTTAAAAAAAAGGCTGCGACCGTATTAAAAAAATGCGGCCGCACTGTGCATGTGCACTGATGTGCACTCCCGACACCCGCCCGTGACCCACCGGCGGGTCACGCCCCCGACTTAGACAATCCCTGCCATAGAGGAATGGCCTCTCTGCTCCTTGGAAAGGCGAACCACAGGAGCAGGGGAGGGGGGGGGGGGCAGAAGGGAGGGGAGGGAGAGGAAGAGGGGAGAGGAAGGAGACAGGGAACAATAGAGGGGAACCAGAGAGGGGGGGGAGAGAGGCAAGGGAATGATAGTCGGAAGGAGAGCATGGGAAACGACAACAAACTTGGCAAATACAGTGAGCAAGGAAAATACGGGGGAAAGATGTGATGAACGGCCGAAGCAGAGGTGATCACGAGACGACAACGGCAGCAAACAACGTCCGGAAGAAGCAAGTAACAACACCAACACCGGATCCATTCTCGTATTGCCCAGTCTGTATTGGACATAACCTCTGTAATTGATTCTCCGGCACCCAAATGTATATGTACCTCCCTAGTTTCCGCCCCCCCCCCCGACAAACAGGTGCCTACTTATGTGTTAAAATAATATTGCTAACTGTACAGAGTTGCTGTTAGAACATAGAACATCAAAAAATACAGCACAGAACAGGCCCTTCGGCCCACAATGTTGTGCCGAACTTTTGTCCGGGATTAAGAACAAATTAATCTACACCCCATCATTCTACCGTAATCCAGGTCCCGAATGTTTCTGACTCAACTACTTCCACAGGTAGTGCATTCCATGCCCCCACTATTCTCTGGGTAAAGAACCTACCTCTGACATCACCCTTATATCTTCCACCATTCACCTTAAATTTATGTCCCCTTGTAATGGTTTGTTCCACCCAGGGAAAAAGTCTCCTACTATCTACTCTATCTATTCCCCATATCATCTTATAAACCTGTATCAGGTCACCCCTCATCCTTCTCCGTTCTAATGAGAAAAGGCCTAGCACCCTCAACCTTTCCTCGTAACACCTATTCTCCATTCCAGGCAACATCCTGGTATACTTACTTTGCACCTTTTCCAAAGCTTCCACATCCTTCCTAAAATGAGGCGACCAGAACTGCACACAGTACTCCAAATGTGGCCTTACCAAGGTTTTGTACAGCTGCATCATCACCTCACGGCTCTTAAATTCAATCCCTCTGCTAATAAATGCGAGCACACCGTAGGCCTTCTTCACAGCTCTATCCACTTGAGTGGCAACTTTCAAAGATCTATGAAAGTAGACCCCAAGATCTCTCTGCTCCTCCACATTGCCAAGAACCCTACCGTTAATCCTGTATTCCGCATTCATATTTGTCTTTCCAAAATGGACAACTTCACACTTTTCA
This sequence comes from Scyliorhinus canicula, assembly GCF_902713615.1. Classification (NCBI taxonomy): domain Eukaryota; kingdom Metazoa; phylum Chordata; class Chondrichthyes; order Carcharhiniformes; family Scyliorhinidae; genus Scyliorhinus; species Scyliorhinus canicula. The sequence continues at coordinate 115,885,809 of NC_052146.1, forward strand.
GGGTTAAACTCCATCTGCCACTTCTCAGCCGAGCTCTGCATCCTGTCTATGTCTCTTTGCAGCCGACAACAGCCCTCCTCACTATCCACAACACCACCAATCTTCGTTTGTCTGCAAATTTACTGACCCACCCTTCAACTCCCTCATCCAAGTCATTAAGGAAAATCACAAACAGCAGAGGACCCAGAACTGATCCCTGCGGTACGCCACTGGTAACTGGGCTCCAGGCTGAATATTTGCCATCCACCACCACTCTCTGACTTCTATCGGTTAGCCAGTTTGTTATCCAACTGGCCAAATTTCCCACTATCCCATGCCTCCTTACTTTCTGCATAAGCCTACCATGGGGAACCTTATCAAATGCCTTACTAAAATCCATGTACACTATATCCACTGCTTTACTTTCATCTATGTACTTGGTCACCTCCTCAAAGAATTCAATTAGACTTGTGAGGTAAGACCTACCCCTCACAAATCCGTGCTGACTAGCCCTAATCAAGCAGTGTCTATCCAGATGCTCAGAAATCCTATCCCTCAGTACCCTTTCCATTACTTTGCCTACCACCGAAGTAAGACTAACTGGCCTGTAATACCCAGGGTTATCCCTATTCCCTTTTTTGAACTGGGGCACGACATTCGCCATTCTCCAATCCCCTGGTACCACCCCTGTTGACAGTGAGGACGAAAAGATCATTGCCAACGGCTCTGCAATTTCATCTCTTGCTTCCCATTGAATCCTTGGATATATCCCGTCAGGCCCGGAGGACTTGTCTGTCCTCAAGTTTTTCAAAATGCCCAACACACCTTCCTTCCTAACAAGTATCTCCCCGAGCTTACCAGTCTGTTTCACACTGTCTTCTCCAACAATATGGTCCCTCTCATTCGTAAATACTGAAGAAAAGTACTCGTTCAAGACCTCTACCATCTCTTCAGACTCAATACAAAATCTCCCACTACTGCCCTTGATCGGACCTACCCTCGCTCTATTTCATTCTCTTATTTCTCACATATGTGTAGAAGGCCTTGGGATTTACCCGCCAAAGATTTTTCTTTCCCTCTCCTAATCCCTTTCTTCAGTTCCCTCCTGGCAATCTTGTATCCCTCCAGCGCCCTGTCTGAACCTTGTTTCCTCAGCCTTACATAAGTATCCTTCTTCCTCTTAACAAGACATTCAACCTCTCTTGTCAGCCATGGTTCCCCCACTCGACCATCTCTTCCCTGCCTTACTTGGACGTACATATCAAGGACACGTAGTATCTGTTCCTTGAACAAGTTCCACATTTCAATTGTGCCCTTCCCTGACAGCCTATGTTCCCAACTTATGCACTTCAGTTCATGTCTGACAGCATCGTATTTACCCTTCCCCCAATTGTAAACCTTGCCCTGTTGCACGCACCTATCCCTCTCCATTACTAAAGTGAAAGTCACGGAATTGTGGTCACTATCTCCAAAATGCTCCCCCACTAACAAATCTATCACTTGCCCTGGTTCATTACCAAGTACCAAATCCAATATGGCCTCCCCTCTGCTCGGACAATCTACATACTGTGTTAGAAAAGCTTCCTGGACACACTGCACAAACACCACCCCATCCAAACTATTTGATCTAAAGAGTTTCCACTCAATGTTTGGGATGTTGAAGTCACCCATGACTACTACACTGTTCCTTCTGCACCTTTCCAAAAGCTGTTTCCCAATCTGTTCCTCCACATCTCTGCTGCTATTGGGGAGCCTATAGAAAACTCCCAACAAGGTGACTGCTCCTTTCCTATTTATGACTTCAACCCATATTACCTCAGTGGGCTGATCCTACTCGAACAGCCATTCTGCAGCTGTTATACTATCTCTAATTAACAATGCAACCCCCCACCCCTTTTACCACCCTCCCTAATCTTATTGAAACATCTATAAACAGGAACCTCCAACAACCATTTCTGCCCCTCTTCTATCCAAGTTTCTATGATGGCCACCACATCATAGTTCCAAGTACCGATCCATGCCTTAAGTTCACCCACCTTATTCCTGATGCTTCTTGCGTTGAAGTATACACACATCAACCCATCTCCATGTCTGCAAGTACTCTCCTTTGTCAGTGTGACCTTTCCCACTGCCTCACTACACGCTTTGACGTTGCTGGACTACAAATCTGGGGCGGGATTCTCCCCTACCCGGCGGGGCGGGGGTCTCGGCGTATTGGAGTGGCGTCAACCACTCCAGCATCGGGCCTCCCCAAAGGTGCGGAATTCTCCGCACCTTTAGGGGTTAGGCCCGCGCCGGAGTGGTTCCCACTCCGCCGGCTGGCGTGAACAGCCTTTGGCGCCATGCCAGCCAGGGCCGAAAGGACTTCACCGGCCGGCGTAAGTCCGTGCATACGCCGGAGCGTCAGCAGCTGCTGACGTCATACCGGCGCATGCACAGGGGAGGGGGTCTCTTCCGCCTCCGCCATGGTGAAGGCCATGGCTGGTGCGGAAGAAAAAGAGTGCCCCCACGGCACAGGCCGGCCCGCCGATTGGTGGGCTCCGATCGCGGGCCAGGCCACCGTGGGGGCACCCCCCGGGGTCAGATCGCCCCATGCCCCACCCCCCAGGACCCAGAGCCCGCCCGCGCCGCCAATCCCGCTGGTCAGGTAGGTGGTTTAAACCACAGCAACAGGAGAGGCCTGTCAGCAGCGGGACTTCGGCCCATCGCGGGCTGGAGAATCGCCGCAGGAGGCCCACTGACCGGCGCGGGGGGGCCCACTGACCGGCGCAGCGCGATTCCCGCCACCGCCGATTCTCGGGTGGTGGAGAATTCGGTACACGGCGGGGGCGGGATTGGGGCCAGATGAGCGCACTGAGTGGCAGCACCTGGTATGCCACTGTCGGGTCGGAGAATCCCGTCTCTGGTTCCCATTTCCCTGCCAAATTAGTTGAAACCCTCCCAAAGAGTACTAGAAAACTCCCTCCCAGGATATTGGTGCCCCTCTGGTTCAGATGCAACCCGTCCTGCTTGTACAGGTCCCACCTTCCCCAGAATACGCTCCAATTATCCAAATACCTGAAGCCCTCCCTCCTACACCATTCCTGCAGCCACGTGTTCAACTGCACTCTCTCCCTATTCCTAGCCTCGCTATCATGTGGCACCGGCAACAAACCAGAGATGACAACTCTGTCTGTCCTGGCTTTTAACTTCCAGCCTAACTCCCGAAACTTGTTTATTACCTCCACACCCCTTTTCCTACCTACGTCGTTGGTACCAATGTGCACCATGACTTCTGGCTGCTCACCCTACCCCTTCAGGATCCTGAAGACATGATCCGAGACATCCCTGGCCCTGGCACCCAGGAGGCAACATACCTTCCGGGAGTCTCGCCCGTGACCACAGAATCTCCTATCTATTTCCCTAACCATTGAGTCTCCTACCACTATTGCTTTTCTATTCCCCCCCCTTCCCTTCTGAGCCCCAGAGCCAGACTCAGTGCCAGAGACCTGGCCGCTAGAGCCTTCCCCCGGTAGGTCATCCCCCCCAATAGCATCCAAAACGGTATACTTGTTTTGAAGGGGAACGGCCACGAGGGATCCCTGCACTGTCTGCCTGTTAGTTTTCTTTCCCCTGGTTGTAACCCAGCTACACTTGTCCTGTACCTTGGGTGTGTTTACCTCCCTGTAACCCTTGTCTATTACCCCCTCTGCCTCCCGGATGATCCGAAGTTCATCCAGCTCCAGTTCCCTAACACTGGAATAGGTATAACCCTGGGAATTATAGGCCGGTTGTAAAATTGAGGGCACTGTCCTTCCTGCCAGCCATTGGTGAGGTGGTGCATGACACGCTGTAAGAGGGGGTCTTTGGCCGTCTCCTCATGGATACGAACCACCTTCTCATCAGATGCTGGGAGGGTGCTAGCATACAGCTGCATTGTGATTCAATCTGCTGGATGATTTCCAGTGGTTCACTAAGCATTGTGATGGAGCGGGACAATGCACAGCGATGATGAGCTCCTTGCCAGGCGTAGTGCACAATATCCTATCAATTTTTTTTCTTCTCTTCTATATATATATATATTATTCTGTGTACATTACTGTAAATATACTTTGATCAAAAACCCAATAAAAAACATTTAGAAAAAAAACTCTGCTGACCTAGAATATAATAATCGCTTATTGTCACAAGTAGGCTTCAATGAAGTTACTGTGAAAGCCCCTAGTCGCCACATTCCGGTGCCTGTTTGGGGAGGCTGATACGGGAATTGAATCCGCGCTGCTGGTCTTGTTCAGCACTACAAGCCAGCTGTTTAAACCAGCCCCTATAATAATCATGATGATGACTTATTATTGTCACAAGTTACATTAACATTGCAATGAAGTTACTGTGAAAATCTCTGAGTCGCCAGACTCTGGGGACACTGGGGGAGAATTCAGAGGGGGCGATTCTCCAATATTGGGCCCAAGAGTTCACGCCGTCGTGAACGCATCGCGTATCATGATGGCGCGAACCGGGCCCGGTCACGTACGATTCTGGCCCCCACAGGGGGCTCGGCACTGGAGTGGTTCACACTGCTCCAGCCTCCTTACGTGGCGCCAAATGGGTGCCATGCAAACCCGCGCATGCGCAGCTGGACCACGCCAACCTGCGCATACGCGGGGGACCTCTTTTGCGGCCGGCCCCGACCAATGTGGGGTTGGTGTTCACGGGCTGGCCGCGCAGGAAGTAGGCCCGGGGTGGGGGGGGGGGGGGGGAGAGAGGCTGGCCCGCCAATTGGTGGGCCCCAATCGTGGGCCAGACACCATCGGAGGCCCCCCACCCGGTGAAGGAGCCGTCCTACACCCCCCCCCCCCCCCACCCCCACAGGCCCCCCCAACCGTTCACGCAGAGTTTCCGCCGGCAGCGACTTGGGGTGAATGGCGCCGGCAGGACTCTGTCGTATCAGAGCGGCCGCTCGGCCCATTTGGGCCGGAGAATCGGCGGCGCCGCCGATTCCAGCAGTCCGAGGCCGGCCACGCGTGCGCCAAACCCGCTGCGCAGTGCCAAACGCACCAGCGTAAATGGCGGCGCTTCTCCGCATCTCGGAGAATCGCGTACCAGCGTCGGGGCGTCGTGGCGCGGTTGCGGCGATTCTCCGGCCTGGCGCGGGGCTCAGAGAATCACCCCAGAATATCCTATTCACCTAACAGTACGTCTTTCAAGACTTCTGGGAGGAAACCGGAACACCTGGAGGAAACCCACGCTGATACAGGGAGAACATGCAGACTCTGCATGCCAACAATGGCAGGAAATCCTGCTGCCCGGGCATCCTGGTGGGCCTTGCCTAAACTGAAGTTTATTTAGTCCACTGCCCAGGCTATAGGACGTCCGTCACAGTGCGGATGCACCCGTGTATAGATGTCTAAGAGATCCGTGGCAGGTCCCTACTTGGTCCCTGGAAAGACCCAGAGGCGTAAAAGTTCAGGTCAGCCATCACTTGACAACCACCGGGAGCTAGAAACCTCCTCCATATCCCTGCAGTGCCAGGTGCACCATCATCCGGCACAGGTGGTGCATGGTCTCCCTGATTAGCCAAAGTCTTTGGTAGCACAGGCGATCTGGGATCACAGTCAAAGGACACGTGCACAAGTGGCATTCGAAGCTCACCGGCTGGCCGCTGCTCTTCTGGGGCATATTCCTCTTGTGCAGTGTCGTCCCCAAGCAGGTCCTGTCCCTCCAGACTCCACGTGTCTGCAATGGCAGCTGCGGCCAGGTAGATAGTGAGTACCCAATTCATTTTTTCCAATTAAGGGGCAACTTAGCGTGGCCAATCCACCTAGCTTGTACATTTTTTGGGTTGTGGGGACGAAACCCATGCGAACACGGGGAGAATGTGCAAACTCCACACAGACAGTGACCCAGAGCCGGGATTGAACCTGGGACCTTGGCGCCATGAGGCAGCAGTGCCAACCACTGCGCCTCCGTGCTGCCCTAACTCACCCATTCTAATGGTTTAAATATGGGGTTTTGTGTGAAGAAGTGCTTCGTTTTAATATTTCAAATATCTCAATCCAATCATCCATCAGTCTTCTGTTGTCAAGGGAATACAGGCCAAGTTTATGCAATCGATCCTCATGGATTAACCCTTCAAACCTGTTATCATCCTGGCGATTCTGCACTGCACCCACTCCAAGACCAATATATCCTTCCTGAAGTGCGGTGCCCAGATCTGAATGCAATGCTCCGCCCCTGCTCTCTCGAACTATTTCCTTCCCTTTGTATTCCAACCCTCTTGAGACAAAAGCCAACTTTCTACGAGCACTACTTCAAACTAAACAACGACAGCAGGACAAGGCCAAACTCAAGAAAGGCGAACATAGGACTGATCTCAGTGTGTTTGTCAAGCCAAGAACGGTCAGCACTGCAATGTACTTCTGCTTAGGTTTGCGGAAACATAAAAACATTGCAGTTTTCCAAGAAACAGTTGGGTGTTATTGGGAGGAGGACAACTGCCGAAAATTCCTGGTTGTATCAGGTGGATTGAATGAACTTCGCCATCCATTGAGAAAGCGCACTTTCCAGCAGGAGTCACTGGATAGCGATCTGGGATAGGGGCTCTGCTGCATTTCCCTTCTCTAGCTCAGAGACACTGAAGTCTTTGCACCCCCGTCCTCAATAACAGGCTTAACGATTTAGCACAAACCAGGGATCAAACTCAGGATCTTGACTGGGTAAACATGTTGTAAATCTGACGCAACAAAAATAAATAAATGATGTCATCTAATGAATGGTTATTTACTAATCAAATTCAGTTATATTCCTGGGAGTACAGGATGAAGGTCTTGGCCATGAAGAGGGTTTTGTCACACTACGAGCATTCATTCTGCTTGTCTGTTAACGCAAGTATTTACTGGCACCTCATTGAAGAAGGGTTGGTAATGGTGGTCAGTTCCCATGTAAACAGTATTCCTTCAGTGATATCCACTCTGGCAGTGGACACTCCTCAGATGAAGCAGAGTACTGTTTGAGCTGCCCAGTTTGCCATATTTCCTCCTGAGTTTGTTTCTCAACGTCTCTCCTGCCTTTCTTCCCTCCCTTCTTTCCCCCCTTCCTCACTCCCTGCCTCCCTTCTTCCGTCCCTCACTCCCTCCTCACATAGCTTATATGTATCAAGGGGGAAAGTGTACTTGGAGAAAATAATAGGAGGATATGAATCGGATGAAATAAAGTGAGGGGATTCCTGTGACCACAAGAACTGGCATAGACCAAATGACCTTCTGCTGCGCTGTAAATTCTATGTAATATTTAAACAAAATACAGGTTGCCCATCCTGGCTAACTATCCTTCACATCCCCATAGCTTTCCGATGATCAATGTGGCGTGAGGAGAGTTATATTGATGCTGTGGGACATGTCATACGCTACCGTATACCCTGCCCAAGTAGTCATTTTCCATCTGCATGAGCCACAGCTAACTCATTTGTGACTTGCAAGGTCTCTCACAGTAGATTAGATAATCTGGGATGCCACTTTGATGCAGTATTGAAGGAGTGCTGCACCGTTGGAGCTGCTGTCCACTATTTTTAATTCAATCATTGGATGTGGGTTGGGCCAGCATTTATTGCCTATCCCTAACTTCAGTTGAACTGAGTGACTTGCTAGGCCATTTCAGAAGGCATTTAAGAGTCAACCACAGCCTCTCCAGAACCCACTGCCACCCCAGACCCCACCGCCACCCCAGACCCCAAAGTCACCCCAGAACCCACAGCCTCTCCAGACCCCACAGCCAACCCAGACCCCAACTTAACCCCAGATCCCACAGCCTCTCCAGAACCCACTGCCAATACAGACCCTACTGCCACCCCAGACCCCACCGCCTCCCCAGACTCCACCGCCCCCCCCAGACCCCACAGCCACCCCAGATCCCACTGCCAATACAGACCCCACTGCCACCCCAGACCCCACAGCCTCTCCAGATCCCACTGCCAATACAGACCCCACTGCCACCCCAGACCCCACCGCCTCCCCAGACTCCACCGCCCCCCACAGCCACCCCAGATCCCACTGCCAATACAGACCCCACTGCTACTCCATATCCCACAGCCTCTCCAGATCCCACTGCCAATACAGACTCCACAGCCTTTCCATCCCCTACCACCTCCCCCTCCACTGCCTCCAGACCCCCTTGATCTACCACAGGGTCCACCGCATCAGGGCCACGCTTTGGAAAACTTGCATTTGGTGGATTTACCAATGTGGGTGTTGATGCAGAATAGGGTGGGGGGTGAAATCGGGCTTCCAGCCGTTAATTATATTGAAATAGATGCAAGTTGTTGATTTGCATCCTTCCAGCTGCACGGGGCATGCAGTGCGCTGAGGTCACTGGCGGTGGACTGGAGCACTGCATCAGCCGCCAAACCCGTTTTTCAGGGATACTTCATTTTCCGCCTGATTGGGCAATGGAGAATCCATCCCATGTGTAAAGGAGTTTTCCAGGGTTTTATCAGTTAAGCCTTGGTTTAAGCAGTTAATCCAAGGTTTTACTAGTCTATCTAGAGTTTATCTCAGGTTCAGGCGATTTATCGGCGGTTTAAGCAGTTTATCCGAGGTTCAAGCAGTTTATCGGAGGTTTAAGCAGTTTATCTGAGGTTTAAGCAGTTTATTGGCGGTTTAAGCAATTTACCGGAGGTTTAAGAAGTTTATCCGAGGTTTAAGCAGCTTATTTGGGGCTTTGGTGGCTTTTCTGGAGTTTCAGTGGCTTATCCAAGATTTAAGCAGTTTATTGGGTTTAAGACAGCTCCAGGGTCCCAGATTCGACTGTCAGCTTGGGTCACTGTCTGTGCGGAGTCTGCACATTCTCCCCGTGTGTACATGGGTTTCCTCCGGGTGCTCCAGTTTCCTCCCACAGTCCAAAGATGTGCAGGTTAGGTGGATTGACCATGCTAAATTGTCCTTAGTGTCCAAAATTGCTCTTCGTGTTGGGTGGGGTTACTGGGTTATGGGGATAGGGTGGAGGTGTGGGGTTGGGTAGGGTGCTGTTTCCAAGAGCCGGTGCAGACTTGATGGGCCAAATAGCCTCCTTCTGCACTGTAAATTCTATGAAATTTAGTTTATGAAAGACGTTCATCCATGGTTTTGGCAGTTTATCCGGGGCTTATTTGGGAATTATTGGTTTATCCAGGGTTTAGTGATCGATCCAGCGTTTCAGTGGCTTATCCATTGTTTACAGCAAGAGTGAAGCAGCTGGTCTGACGAGCCCATGAATAAATTCCTGGATGGATTGCCAGCAGGAAGCATATCATGTAAAACCTAATCCTGCCCAATCCCATCATCCACATCTTTGGATCGTGCGCAGGAGTGGAATTGTCATCTGATTCCCCATCCTCTTTCCAGCTGAGGGGCACTGAGACCAGTCGTACCCTCATTAACATGGGTTCCTATGGGCTTGGATGGAGCAGGATTTGTAAGGTGTATCCAGAAAGCCTTCTTGATGCAATATGTAGATAGTCCAACTAGGGAAGGGGCAGTACTGGATCTGATATTGGGGAATGAGCCAGGACAGGCGGTTGAGGTTTCAGTAGAGGAACATTTTGGGAGTAGTGACCACAATTCTGTAATTTTTAGGGTACTTTTGGACAGGGACGAGGGTAACCCTCACATTAAGGTGCTAAACTGGGAAAAGACAAATTTTAGACAGGAATTGAATGTGGATTGGGTGCGGCTGTTGGAGGGTAAATCAACATCGGACATGTGGGAGTCTTTCAAGCACGTTTCTGAGAGGACAAAGGATAAGTATGGGAAGTTTAGGGGACCTTGGATAATGAGAGATATTGTAAACCTCGTCAAAAAGAAAAAGGAAACTTTTGTACGGTCTGGAAGGTTGGGAACAGTCGAAACCCTTGAGGAGTATAAAGAAAGTAAGAAGGTACTTAAGCGGGAAATTAGGAGGGCGAGGAGGGGTCATGAAAGGTCCTTGGCAAGTAGGATTAAGGTGAATCCCAAAGCTTTTTATTCATATGTAAAAAGCAAGAGGGTGGCTGGGGAAAGGATTGGACCACTTAAGGACAGTGGGGGGAATCTATGTGTTGAGCCAGAGGAAATGGGCGAGGTACTAAATAAATACTTTGCATCAGTGTTCACCAAAGAAAGGAACGTTGTGGAAGATGATTCATGGGTAGGGTGTGTGGACAGTCTGCATCATGTTAACATCAAAAAGGAGGAGGTATTGGGTCTTTTAAAAGATATTAAGATCGATAAGTCACCGAGGCCGAATGGGATTTACCCCAGAATACTGAGGGAAGCAAGGGAGGAAATTTCTGGGGCCTTAACTGACATCTTTGTATCCTCATTGGCTACAGGTGAGGTCCCAGAGGACTGGAGAATAACTAATGCGGTACCGCTGTTTTAGAAAGGTAGCAGGGATAATCCAGGAAACTATAGGCCAGTGAGGCTCACGTTGGTGGTAGGTAAATTATTGGAGAGAATTCTCAGGGACAGGATTTATACCTGTTTGGAAACAAATGGACTCATTAGCGATAGACAGCATAGTTTTGTGAAGGGTAGGTTGTGCTTTCCTAACTTGATCGAGTTTTTTTAGGAGGTGACAAAGGTGATTGATGACAGGAGGGCGATGGATGTTGTTGACATGGACTTCAGTAAAACCTTGACAAGGTGCCTCGTGGCAGGCTGGTACAAAAGGTGAAGTCACACAGGATCAGAGGTGAGGTGGTAAGATGGATACACAACTGGCTTGGTCACAGAAGGCAAAGGGTAGCAGTAGAAGAGTGTTTTTCTGAATGGAATGTTGTGACTAGTAGTGTTCCACAGGGATCTGTGCTGGGGCCTCTGTTGCTTGTAGTATACATAAACGATTTGGAGGAAAATGTAGCTGGTCTTATCAATAAGTTCACGGATGACACCAAGGTTGGTGGAGTGGCAGATAGTATTAAGGATTGGCAGAGGATACTGCAAGACATAGATAGGTTGGAGACTTGGGCAGAGAAATGGCAAATGGAGTTTAATCCGGACAAATATGAGGTAATGCATTTTGGTAAGTCTAACATAGTGGGGAAATATACCGTAAATGGCAAAACACTTATGAATATCGAAAGTCAGAGAAATCTGGGTGTGCAGGTGCACAGATCTTTGAAGGTGGCAACACAAGTGGACAAGGTAGTCAAGAAAGCATACGGAATGCTTGCCTTCATTGGACAGGGCACAAGTATAAAAACTGGCAAGTCATGCTACAGTTGTATAGAACCTTGCTAAGGCCGCACTTGGGAATATTGCGCACAATTTTCGTCGCCACACTACCGGAAGGATGTGTTGGCTTTGGAGTGGGTGTAGAGGAGGTTTACCAGGATGTTACCTGGACTGGAGTGTGTTAGCTATGTGGAGAGGCTGAATAGGCTCAGACTGTTTTCATTAGAAAGATGGAGGTTGAGGGGTGACCTGAGAGAGGTCGACAAGAGGGGCATGGATAGAGTAGATGGGCAGGCACTCTTTGCCAAGGTGGAGGGATCAGTCACCAGGGGGCATAGGTTTAAGTTCTGTGGGGCAAAGTTTAGAGGAGATGTGTGAGGCAGGTTTTATACACAGAGGGTGGTGAGTGCCTGGAACACGCTGCCAGGGGATGTTGTGGAAGCAGATATATTGACAGTGTTCAAAAGGCATCTTGACAAACACAGGGATAGGATGGGTATAGAGGGACACGGCACAAGAAGTGCTGAAGGTTTCAGCAAAGGTTGGTATCATGAATGGTACAGGTTTGTTGGGCCGAAGGGCATGTTCCTGTGTTGTATTGTTCTTTTGTTCTTTGTTCCAGTTAATTGAACACAGACCAAGGACCCAATGTTGAGGCAGCCGTTTCAGTAACACAATAGCCGACACACTCATGGATCCACGAGGAATTTTGGAACACAGAAAGAGGTCATTCACCTCACTGTGCCTGTGCCAGCTCTTTAGTTCCCTTCCCCTTAGCTCTGATGCACATTTTTGGGTGACCCTTAGTTTAACTCCCAGTTAAATAAAATGCAGAATTAAATGTTAGGCCTTCCTGACCTTCTGCTTGGAAACCGCCTCCCTGTCACCTGACATATATACATCCAGGCATTGCCCGGCATTCCCACGGGCAATTGCAAAGTGAGCAGATTCTCTTTGCTGCAATTAGATTACTCTTTGACTGTTAAACAACATTTAATTCCCGTACTGTTATAATGAACAGACAAAGGTTGCAATCCTCCGATCCCATCTGCCATGGGAATTATCGTGGGCAGGATGGAGAATTCGACGGACAACCAGAAGATCTGTTGACCTTGTGCAGGAGTTCTGGTCACAGGGCGGGCAGGGCCGGAAGATCTCGCCCAAAAGCATGAAAACAAAATGAAAACAGGAACACTCTTTTTTAAACACTCCTTTGATTTTTCTCATGGGTTTTACTCACGCAGGGCCCTGGAAATTAATTTCCCATTCCTAAATACCCCAGGATAATCCTGCTGGGCTGGAAAACCAATGGTAAATCACATTTCTGTGCCCGGGACACTGGGATCAGGCGTCCTGCCCCTGACTGTAAAGTTATTCTGCAGAGGTGCCAGGGGAGAATGGAAATCCAGGCTAGGACTGGGCTTATTTGTAAATGGGGAGTTTATTTATTATTATTTATCCAGTTTCTATGTGGTACAGATGGAGGGAGGAAATGAATTCCTAAGCAAGATGATGCTGGCATTAGACAAACACCAGGTTATCCTGTCAGGAAAACAGTTGCTTATGAATGTGTGGAACAGATGCACACTGGCTAAGACTCTGCTTTTTTGCATTAATTCACGTGATATGGTCACCGCTTGCCAGCATTTGTTGTCCATCCCGGTACAACTGAATGGCTTGATGGTCATTTCAGAGAGTGGTTCTGAGTTGCTGTAGGTTTGGGTTCGCATATGGGCCAGAACAGGTGAGGGCGACAGACTTCCCAATATTGCATGGTGAATTTATGGTGGATGGGCATGTAATCATGCTGGTGAGGACTCTGCCGCCTTTCCGCCTCCATCCCGATTAAGTCCATAGTGGGAAGGCACATGGACGGCTTTCCAACCCCAATGACAATTGAGGCCTTTAAGCGGACTCTTAATGCCTCATCCTGCTGCCACTGCTATTAACACAGCACCGAGTTTGGGGGGGGGGGGGGGTCTTGCCAGGTGGAGTTGCTTGCAGGCTCCCAAGGAGGGGTTTGGGAGGGGTGGGAGGAGTGTCCCTCATTCCAAGGTAGTTAGTGCCTGATTCAGGCACCTCGCATCAGATTTGGCAGGGGGGGGGGGGAGGGGACATTAAGAGCCATTTCCTGACCTAGCCACCGATCCTCTCCCTCATGACCCCCATCCCATGATCTCTACTCCCATGAACACTCACCTGTGGTCCAGGATCCAGCGGGAATCTCAGGCCTCAAGTTGGTACATTCCGACAAGCAACCACCACCTCTCTGGTTGTGCTACCATTCAGTAGAGCTTCTGGCATCTGATTGGCCAGCAGCACTCAGCAGGCAGGACTTCGTCCCCAGATATCCTTGATCCTGGGGAAGGCCAGTGTGCCCAAATGCCACTTAAACCAGTGGGCCTTCTCAAAAAGAGATTCCTGGGGTTGTCAGAGCCAGAGGGTAAGACCCCTGCCCCCTCCATTCAATACCACCTTGAGTCTTGTGGTGATTGTTTCTATAACAGCTTCCAGTATCATGTCCAAACAGTCAATTTGCAATCAATGCAATGAATGTTTGCTGGCGATATGACTATGCAATCTAAATGGGATAGATCAAGAAAGTAAGAAAATAAAAACTTGTATTTTTAAAACATTTTTCACCTCTTCAGGTCATCCCAGAGTGCTTTACAATGAAATAGTCAGTGTTGTAACATTGAAAGTTGAAGAAGGTAGGTCTCAAATGCCCGATTGACCTCCTTTGGTTCTGTTACCAGTCTGCCTCTGCTATCCTTTACCTGCGCTATTTCCCTCGTGGCTGCCTGCTTTCTCAGCTGGTGAGCCAGTAGGCTGCCAGCCTTGTCTCCATGTTCGTAGAAGGTCCCCCGTGTCTGGCGGAGTTGGTGTACTGCTTTCCCAGTGGACAGCAGGTTAAAGTCCATTTGCAGCTTTTTCCTCTCCATCAGCAGCTCTACGGTCGGGGCCTCAAAATGTTTTCTGTCAACTTCCAGAATGGAGTCCACTAGTTGCTGCCTGGGCACCCTCTCTTCCCTATCTCTGCTTGCCTTGTCAGCTATGACCTCTCCTCTAATCACAGCCTTCAGTTCTTCCCAAAACGTAGAGGGTGAGACCTCCCCGTTTTGGTCTTGTGGTGAGATAACCACTGTAGTTATGCGTACTGCAGTAGGGGGATGTATGCTGGTTCCTCCGGTAAGCCCCTGCTCCGCCCACAGGGAGCTTGTGTACAAATATGCATGAGAGCCACTCAGACCCTTAGTCTGCAGTTGCAGATGGAGGGACAACATCGTACAACAATAAAGCCTCTATTGAACCAGTCTCTCGGCTTTGAGTATAATTGTTAGCGCTATAATTTATTGTTGTACGATTTCCCATTCACCTTGGACATCAGAATCAAGCCTGACCGTCTGCAGCTGGATCCACATTCGCCTCACGCCAGAAAAGACTTTGTTCCCTGGCTCGCAGTCTTCGAGGCCTACATCTCTTCAGCGGACCCTCCCCCGACGGAGGCTCAGAAAAAGCAACTCCTGTACTCCAGACTTAGCTCCAGCGTCTTTCCGCTCATTCGAGATGCGACTGACTACACCACAGCTATGGAACTGCTCAAGGAGAACTATGCACAGTCGGCGAACACCCTGTTTGCGAGGCATACTCACGTCCAGCAGCCGGGTGAGTCGATTGAGGACTTCTGGAGGGCCCTTATACCTCTGGTACGAGACCGCCAGATCTGTGCGGAGTGTAAGCCGCACTTCTACCGGCCAGATCGCATGCGCCTGGTGAAAGCATCCCGCCCCTTTGAAGGCCTCAGCGTGGACTTCAAAGGGCCCCTTCCCTCTACCGACCGCAACACCTACATCCTTAGTGTGGTCGATGAATTTTCTAGGTTCCCATTCGCCATCCCATGACCGGATATGACGTCTGCCACCGTCATCAAGGCCCTGGATTCCATTTTCGCCCTTTTCGGTTTCCCCGACTACATCCACAGCGACAGGGGATCCTCATTCATGAATGATGAGCTGCGTCAGTTCCTGCTCAGCAGGGGTATCGCCTCCAGCAGGACGACCAGCTACAACCCCCGGGGAAACGGGCAGGTAGAAAGGGAGAATGGGATGGTATGGAGGGCCGTCCAGCTGGCCCTACGGTCCAGGAACCTCCCAGCCGCTCGCTGGCAGCAGGTCCTCCCTGACGCGCTCCATTCCATTCGGTCGCTACTGTGCACCGCAACTAACAGTACACCCCATGAACGTGTTTTTGCCTTCCCTAGGAAGTCTACATCCGGGGTGTCGCTCCCGACGTGGCTGACGTCTCCGGTCCCAGTCCTTCTCCGTAGGCATGTCCGGCACCACAAGGCGGAACCCCTGGTGGACAAAGTACGCCTTCTCCACGCCAACCCTCAGTATGCCTACGTGGAGTTCCCTGACGGCCACCAGGACACAGTCTCGCTCCGGGACCTGGCTCCCTCAGGTGCCGATCCCTTGCCCACACCCCTTTCTCTTCCCGCGCCAACCCTGGCACCCCCTATTCGTCCCCACCAGGTCCATCCCTCATCCCCCTGCCCACCCTGGAGGATACGGAAGATTTCAGCTTGCTCTCGGAGTCATCCTGCCAGCAGCTAGCACCAACACCGCCAACACCTGCACCATTGTTGCCATCACCACCTGCGCCGACGTCACCACCAGAGCTACGCCGATCACAGCGGAACGTTCGACCACCGATTCGGCTCAACCTGTAACCTGCTAACCGGATGGACTCTTGATTTTCCTTGTTGGACTCTCTTGTAAATAGCATCCTTTGCATTAGAGTTACATGTCACCCCCGCCAGACTCATTTTTTTTACAGGGGGTGAATGTAGTGAGATAACCACTGTAGTTATGCGTACTGCAGTAGGGGGATGTATGCCTGTACCTGTAATACAGGTTCCTCCGGTAAGCCCCTGCCGGCTAGCTCCGCCCACAGGGAGCTTCTGTATAAATATGCATGAGAGCCACTCAGACCCTTAGTCTACAGTTGCAGATGGAGGGACAACATCGTACAACAATAAAGCCTCTATTGAACCAGTCTCTCGGCTTTGAGTATAATTGTTAGCGCTACAGGTCTTACTAACGTATTTGCCTATGGCCCGCAATGTTTTCTGGCAGAAGGCTTTGACGGCCAGGAGGTCCGTGTTCAGTCTCCATGTGGGGCGCTGAGCCTGGCCTGTCTCCAACCTCACATCCGTGTAATGTGGAGCATGGTCGGAGATGACAATCGGAAAATATTCTGTTCCCATGATCCCTGGAAGCACCGATTTTCCCACTGCAAAGAAGTTGATACAGGTGTACACTGTCATAATATGCACCCATGCACATCATGAGGTAAAAGCAGGCAGTGACAGACACCCAGGTTAACCAATCAACATACAGGACAGAATACAACCAATCACCAGACAGAACACCAGAGGGGGGCTTCTAACTGCAAATCACACGAGGCATCAGCACTCCGCCTCTTTCCACTGGTGACAACTGTAGTGACAGTCAGGGTGTATATATCAGTCAGCACCTTCTACACGTGGATCAGAGCTAGTCTGGTCTAGTTAGTTAGAGTTAGTACACTTAGAATAGTAGAGAGTCAACCCACTGGCAGCTGTGTGCATTGTTACAAAAGTTCAATAAATCGTATTGAACCAACGCCTACGTTTGGTGTATGCTTTACAGTTCATCTGCATCCTGTTGCAGACTGTGTTGCCCCAGGGTGAATAACACAACATGATACCAGGAGTCTACTTCATCTAAGTAATTTACCTTGAATAATTCAGTGACATCCAGCAAGTGCCTTCCAGCGGCATGGAGAATATCCAGGCCCCTCCACAGCTCCGGATCTCCGGAAATCTCGGCGCCAACTGGTGGGTCTTCAAGCAGAAATTCAGTCTATACATTGAGGCTTCGGGCCTCGAGGATGCGTCCGATGTCAGAAAGATCGCGCTGCTCCTATCGACTGCGGGGGACCAGGCCATCCAAATCTTCAATTTGCTCACTTTTGCCGATGGCGAGGACAACACCAAGTTCCAGACCGTGTCAGCCAAATTCGTCAGTCACTGTGAAGTCAAAACGAACGAGAGCTTTGAGCACTATGTCTTCCAGCAACGCGTTCAGGGTAAGGATGAGCCTTTCCAATCCTTTCTAACTGATATCCACATTCTAGCGAAATCCTGCAACTATGGTGACACCGCTTATTCCCTCATCAGGGATCAGATCGCGTTTGGTGTCCACACCGATGCCCTGCGGGAGCAGCTCCTAAAAATAAAAACTTAACCCTGCCAGTACCCATCGAGACGTGTAAAGTGCATGAACAGGCAAAAAGTCGCTACTCCCGCCTTAAATCGGAAGAACAGGACCAACTTGCCTCCCACGAGGCAGAGCGTGCAAAGGCCATCGCCCGAATGTGGCGCCTTAGCATCAATGAAGGCGGCCATTTTGCGCACTTTTTCCGTGGTCCCACGCATGCGCATCACAGACGGGAGAACGAAGCGGCCTAAGACCACACTGCGCAGATGTGAGCGGCGGCTGACCGCACTGTGCATGTGTGACGACACACAGAGCGTTACACCGTCAATGCCATGACGTGCACGAACTGCGGCACCGCCCACTTGAAGCAGCAATGCCCTGCAAGAGGTAGGCAATGTTTAAATTGTGGGAAGCCTGGCCGTTATGCAGCCTTGTGCAGGTCTGCACCTCCGATCGTGGGCCACGTTCCAAACACGTTCAAAGTGTGCAGCAAGGGCTGATGGATTCGGAACCTGGTAACACCACGGATCCAGAGGACAACTGCCTGAAGGCCCCATATCGTGTGGGCATCATTACTACATATGACAAGGCCTCCTCAAATTCAGCAACACGCCTACCCATCCTCAACGGGGATTCTGCGGACGAGTGGCGTGCAATCGTGCAAGTTAACTAATGCAGCATCCGGTTCAAGCTGAACACTGGTGCTTCAGCCAATCTCATATCTCAAGCAGATCTTGCTCGTATCCATAGGCAGCCAATAATTCTTCCGCCGGCCTGCCAGCTGCTTGATTATAATGGCAATGCCATCACTGCGTTAGGGTCCTGTCACCTGCATGTCTCCAACAAGGCCATCAAAGCCACATTGCGATTCGAAATCGTCAAGCCTGACAAGGCTTCCCTGCTTGGTGCCCATACATGCAAGCTACTCCATCTTATCCAGCGCGTACATGCCATGTCCTCTGCCAATGTGAATCTTCAGGTTGACATTGACGAACCCCTATCACAATATCCCGATGTGTTCAGTGGGATGGGCACGCTGCCCTACCGCGCCAAAATCTTACTCAGGCCTGATGCCATGCCTGTGATCCATGCACCACGCCGGGTGCCGGCTCCTCTGAAGGACCATTTAAAGGCGCAGCTGCGGGAGCTCCAAGACCAGGGTATAATCTCTAAAGTAACGGAACCGACTGACTGGGTCAGGTCTGTGTGAAGAAGCCCTCTGGAGAAGTGCACATATGTATAGATCCCAAGGATCTTAACCGAAACATAATGTGGGAACACTACCCGATCCCAAAGCGGGAGGAGCTAACCAGTGAGATAGCACATGCCAAATTATTCATGAAGCTAGATACATCGCGTGGCTTCTGGCAGATACAACTGGACGAGTCCAGCAGGAAGCTCTGCATGTTGAATACACCTTTCAGAAGGTACTGTTACAACCGCATGCCGTTTGGTATTGTTTCAGCCTCTGAAATCTTTCACAGGATAATGGAACAGATGTGAGAGGGCATTGAGGGTGTACGGGTTTATGTTGATGATGTCATTATATGGTCCACGACCCCAGAGGAACACATATCTCGTCTCCAACAAGTCTTTAGACGCATACATGCCAACGGCCTCAAGTTGAACAAGGCCAAATGCTCCTTTGGCATGTCATCAATCAAGTTTTTGGGTGATCAAATATCCCAGCAAGGTGTGCAACCGAACGCGGACAAAGTCAAGGCCATCAACACCATGAAGACCCCGGAAGACAAAAAGGCAGTACTCCGCTTCCTGGGTATGGTCAGCTTCTTGGGAAAGTTCATTCCCAACCTCGCATCACACACCACAGCTCTCAGGCATCTGTGGAAGAAGTCCACCACCTTCCAGTGGCTACCCACACATCAAGCAGAGTGGCTCGAGTTAAAGGCAAAGCTCACCACTGCTCCGGTATTAGGGTGTTTTGACCCAGAGCGTGAGACAGAAATCTCCATGGACGCCAGCTAGGACGGCATTGGTGTGGTGCTCCTCCAGAAGGATGACTCCTTGTCCTGAGCTCCAGTGGTCTATGCGTCTAGGGCCATGACTCCTATTGAGCAGAGGCATGCTCAGATAGAGAAAGAGTGCCTGGGCCCCCTCACTGGCATTGTAAAGTTCCATGACTACATCTACAATCTACCAACCTTCACAGCAGAGACTGACCACAGACCCCTCGTCCATATCATTCATAAGGACTTGAATGACATGACACCCAGGCTTTAGCGCATTCTCCTTCGACTCTGCAGGTATGATTTTGAATTGGTCTGCACACTGGGAAAGGGGCTAATCATTGCGGATGCCCTGTCTCGCGCCATCACCTCGCCCTGTAAACAGGTTAACTTCATCCGCCAAATTGAGGCACAGGTGCAGCTGTGTGCCAGCAACCACCCGGCCTCAGATGAACGACTCGTCAACATTCGAGAAGAGACCGTCAAGAACCCTCTTCTGCAGCGGGTCATACATCACCTTGCAAATGGTTGGCAGAAAGGGCAATGCCCCCAGTTATCTAATGTCAAGGATGACCTAACAGTTGTCGAGGGGATGCTCCTCAAGCTGGATCGTATCGTTATTCCTCGCAGCCTCCAGATCTTAGTGCTCAAACAGATCCACGAGGGACATCTCGGTATCGAGAAATGCAGGTGCAGGGCCCGACAGGCTGTCTATTGGCCTGGCATCAACCAGGACATATCCAACATGGTCCTCAATTGTGCGACTTGCCAGCGCTTCCACCCTGCTCAGCCCAAAGAAACACTCCAGCAACACGAGATTGTGACCTCTCCGTTGTCAAAGGTGGGAATCGACCTTTTTCATGCCAATGGGCGTGACTATGTGCTTATAATTGACTACTTCTCGAGTTACCCCAAAGTGGTGAAACTGTCCGACCTCACATCAAGGACTGCCATCAAGGCCTGCCATCAAGGACTGTCATCAAGGCCTGTCATCAAGACCTGTCATCAAGGACTGTCATCAAGGCCTGTCATCAAGGCCTGTCATCAAGGACTGCCATCAAGGCCTGTCATCAAGGACTGTCATCAAGGCCTGTCATCAAGGACTGCCATCAAGGACTGCCATCAAGGACTGTCATCAAGGACTGTCATCAAGGCCTGTCATCAAGGCCTGTCATCAAGGACTGTCATCAAGGCCTGCAAGGAGACATTTGCCAGACATGGTATTCCGCTCACAGGCATGAGCAAAAACGGTCCCTGCTTCTACAGCCAAGAGAGGTCCAACTTCGCAAAGCTATACCAGTTCTAGCACATTACCTTGAGCCTGCTTTACCTGCAATCTAATATGGAGGTCGAGAAAGGGGTCCATATCGTGAAGCAACTGCTCTGCAAGGCTGCGGACTCAGCTTCTGACTTTAACCTTGCTCTCCTGGTGTACAGGGCAACCCGTCTGTCCACCGGTATGTCTCCGGCACAACTCCTTATGAATCGTGACCTGCGGACGACTGTTCCGGCCATTCATTTACCAGACCTGGATCACCGCCCAGTGCTGCAAAAGGTGCAGCAACTCAGAAACCGGTAAAAGCTGGCCTACGATGCTCATGCTACTGATTTGCCTGTGCTCTCTCTGGAAGATGCTGTTCGCATCAAGTTGCCTGGTGGAGGCTGGTCAGCTCCAGATGTTGTTGTTTGACGGCTGCTCCCAGGTCGTTCGTGGTTTGCATGGCTGATGGATCCATTGTCAGGTGCAACAGAAGGGCACTGTGCAGACTGTCTGCCCACCCCCGGATCACACGTTCCCAGCTGTCGTTATGCCTTTTCCGGACACCGCACTCCATGAGGCCACCAATCTGGCTGCCATCCCGCCTGTCAAGGCACCATCGTCCCCACCTCCACCTCTCAGGCGGTCGACAAGGATTCAACGCCAACCCCAGAGATTGGACTTATAAATACTTCCTTTGTACATATTGTTCTGTATCTGCACGCTAGACACCTTATATGTACATATGCATTCACTCACCATTTGCTGTAAATAGTTATATCTGTAAATATGTCGTATGTGCTCTAAGCAACTGACAATTCTTTTTAAAAAAGGGGGTATGTCATAATATGCACCCATGCACATCATGAGGTAAAAACAGGTAGTGACAGACATCCAGGTTAGCCAATCAACATACAGAACAGAACACAACCAATCACCAGACAGGCCAGTGGGGGGCTTCCAACTATAAAACACACGAGGCATCAGCACTCTACCTCTTTCCACTGGTGACAACTGTAGTGACAGTCAGGGTGTATATATCAGTCAGCACCTTCTACACATGGATCAGAGCTAGTCTGGTCTAGTTAGTTAGAGTTGGTACACATCGAGTAGTAGAGAGTCAACCCACAGGCAGCTGTGTGCATTGTTACAGAAGTTCAATAAATCGTATTGAACCAACGCCTATGTTTGGTGTACGTTTTACAGTTCATCTGCATCCTGTTGCAGTCCGTGTTACCCCAGGGTGAATAACACAACATACACCTTGTGCACGTGTGAAAAGTATGAGAATTCATGTTCTCCCAAGTGCAGGACAGCCCCCACCTGTTCCATAAAAACTCCTAGTTCCCTAGCCATGCCAGTCTTTTTCCCTGCTCTGGTGTTCGATCGATTGGTGAGTGGGTCCTGCACTCAGTTAAAGTCGCCCTCCATAATCAGTCAGAGTGTGTTAATGTCAGGGATTTCCGCCACGGTCTTCTTTATGAATTCTGTGTCATCCCAGTTGGGAGCGTTGTTGCACGTTTTACTTGAGTGTATCACGCGTTTATTGGAGTGTATTAACACGCCTCCGTTTAAAGGCCGTGTGCTTAACACTGCTACAGCTCTGTGTGTGTAATTTCAGCTCGGAGTCGCCAGGTGTCGTATATAGACACCTCACAAGTATCTCAAGGTCAGGTTCAAAGTAATAAAACTATACACCGATTAGTAAGTTTCAACGATCAATATTTATTATACAAATATAATAAATACGCATGCACACGCTAAAGGCTAATACCTATTTCTACTATTAAACGACTAAATACTTATCTAAGTGGGAACCAGCGAGGTCAGGGGACAAGGCCTTTGTTCCTTTCTGGGCTACACCTTCTGTTCGTTACTAGTCGAATACTGTATAAGTAATGCTGGGTTCACGTAGCGAGCGTCGTTTTGGGACTTACTGAACGGTGGCTGGTGCTCAACGGCTGGTGATGGAAGACAGGATCAATGGCTGGAGTCGGAGTCAGGATACAACAGCAGATCTGGGTCGAAGTCAAAACAGCAGTCCAAGCCGGAGCACAAAAACAGACAGAACCATGTGCGGGGTCTACCTTTATAGGTCCTCCAATGTCCGTGCCTTTTCGGGGCGGTCTTTACCTGCCATGTATCGATTGGATCATTTCCCAATCGATGTCTCACAAATCCCCCAATCTGAGGGTCTCTTCTCGATGGGTGAGGCGGTCTCTAGGGTCTTTTGTGATGGATACTTCTGGTGCCGTTTCGTCTGGGCGTCCCCTCAAAGTATCCATTCAAACCCAAATGTTGCTATTGTGTGTGCCCAGATCTGGATTGCCTCATTACTATGCAAAGCGTTTTGCTATTTACACCTTTGGTTGAGATCTTCCACCTGGCCATAAACTAGTTTTGCTACGTGCAGAATGCTAATTAGCTTTTGCAGACTGCTTGTCCTGGCTAAACTGTTTTCTCCATTTTGTTAGCCCAGTGTCCATCTTAGGTGGCTACAGCGTGCACATTTACCAGTACGACCAGTGCCCCTTCCATAACACCGCTGACCATGGTGTATCCTCCCCTTGGGTCCATAACTGTCTTCGTTTCTGTAAACCTCGTCCTCTTGCTAATTAATATTGTTACTCCCCTTGCCTTCGCTCTGTGACATGAATGGTACGTCTGTCCCACCCAGCCCTTCCTTACCAGCAGTCGACCCGTCTCCCTCAGGTACGTCTCTTGCAAGCAGATTATGTCGGCTTTTAAGCTTCTTAAGTGGGCGAAGACCCTGGATATTTTCACCAGGCCGTTGAGACCCCTTACGTTCCTGGTAATAATCCTGGTGGGGGGGGGGGGGTTTGACCCCCGGTCCTGCGGGATAACCTATACTTACCTGATGGATGCATACCTGCCCTCCGGGGTTTCCCTTTATTAGGGGGACGTCCAAAATGGCCGCGGTCGCGGCTCTCACCATGAGGTCAGGGCCCAGTGCTCCGAGGTTTCCCTTTGTCCAGGGGGCACCCAACATGGCCGACAATTATTTATATGCCACATGGATGTGCCCCTGCACTCAGGGGTCTCCCTTCGCCCTGATGCCCTCCCAAGTGGCTGTTTGTGGTGCCATCTTGGTTCCTCGCCCTGCTCCATGCCTGCCGAGGCCTGCGTCCATTCTGGTTTCTCTACCTCAACCTTTCTTTTGCTTTTTTTTGTTCTGCGCTCCCCCGACTCCTCTCCCTCCCCCTAGCCCCGGTCCCTCTTTCCCCCCACAGGTTCTTCCCTCCCTTCTGTCCCGTCCCCATCCCCTCTTTGTGCCAGGGTCTCCCTCTCCCCTGAGAGGTGCGCCGCGGCCCTCCTTTCTTTCTGCCCTCCCATGTTGGCCGTCCTCACTAGTACGCTGGTTACACTCCCAACACTTACCTGGCTCTGGCCCAGCTTCATCCTCCTCCTTATCTCGCCCTCCTGTCTGCTTTTCTCACTCTCGCTCCCCTTGCTCTGATCCCCCTCATCACATTGAGGGAAGGGAAGAGCCCAGAAACGAGGCAGGACAATCCTGGGTAAAACAAAAACATATGCAAACAGTTTGTGATATTATTGTCTTTGTTTGCAGTCTGACCTCCGCTCTTTGTTTCAATCCATTTTTCCACCCCTGCAGCTTTCATCATTGTTGCGATTGTTCCTCCCCCAATGTGTTCGATTTAACAAACTCATCAGCCTCCGCTGGGGTGTTAAAGTACAGTTCCTTTCCGTTGAATGTTACCCAGAGTCTTGCCGGGAATAACATCCCAAATCGCAGCCCACTTTTGTAGAGTGCTGATTTTGCTCTGTTGAACTCAGCCCTCTTTTTTGCCAGATTGCCCCAGTGCCCTAGTACACCCTTATCGCATTCCCTTCCACATGGACGATTTTGGCTGATGGGCCCATCTTAAGATTTTTTTCCTGTCCTGGAAACGATGCAGCTTCACGATAATCGCTCTGGCTGCTCCCCGGCTTTGGGCTTGGGTCGAAGCGACCTATGCACACTGTCCATTTCTGGGGGGGGTTAGAAAGCCCTTCCTCCCCACTAGCTTGCCCAGCATTTGGGCAGGCCCACTATTCTGACGTTCTACCATCTGGACCTGTTTTCCTGGTCCTCTACTTTCCCTCTTAGGCTCCCCTGGGTTGCCACCAACCTTCTCACCTCAGTTTCCAGAGCAACAATCCTGTCACTCTGGTCTGAGACGGCCTTCTCCAACTCCAGGATTGTTTTCTCCTGCGCCTCTACCTTCCTTCCCAGGCCTTCTATGGTTCGCTGCGCTTTGTACGTCGCCTCCAACATCACCTCCTTCATCATCGTGTAGAGCTCCGTCCTGATCGCTTCCTTCATGGCATTTAATTCCCTTTCCAGCACGCTTCTCCATTCTTTCCCCGGCGCAGGCGTGGGGGGAGATGGTCGCCGCGTCCTGTTCCTGCTCCGCTATTCAGTTCGCCAGCTTTTCCCCTTCCTGGTTCGCCTGAACCTATGTCTCGTGTCGTGTGGCTGCCTGTCTGCGCGCCCGCAGCTCGTGCTCCTTTCCTGCGCTGCTGCTCCTAATATCTGTCCGTAGCCTCTGTTTATTATTACCAGGCATATTCCTTTTATGTGTCTTTCGCCTTTAGCTAGATTTTGGTGGGCTTTTTAAGCTGAAATTCTCAATAAATTGCCTCTGTTGGGATTGTTTGGGAGGCGAGCCACTCGGTGTGCGCCCGCTCAGCACATCGCCGCCACCGGAAGTCCTTTATCCCTATCCTTGCAACTTTTTCTTATGCAGCTGTTTACCCAACTCCCTTTTGAATCTGCTTCTGCCACCTTTATGATGCCTTCAACAATCGAATAATCTTATACGCTGATAATAAAAATTATGTTCCAGTGTCATACCAAATTGTGCTATCACCAACTTAGCCAATAGGGCGCCATAAGGACAGGACTGTCAACAATCTTGTGTCAGAAAAACATCATTAGGCCAGTTGCCCGTTTTGTCGTTACTGTTTGTTAGCAGGATGTGGACTGACTGAGGGACATAAAGTGCCCCTCTTGAGGTGCCCAAGAAAGTAGTAGTGGGCGTTCTCCCATAACTACTGCTGTTGCTTTGTGGTGTCTATTAGCATGTTAGTCTGCTTCCTTAAGAGCAAAACAGGTAGTGAGGGACTAGGGACAGACTGCATTAGGATGACTGAAGGACATAATGTATAAGATTAAATGTCTGCAGGTGGGGTGAGGGACTTATCGAATAATTATTTGTGGATGTAAGTGAACCAGTTGGAGTTTAGCTTAATCCACGGTCGTTTTTATTTGGTTAACAACCCTCCTGTCAGTGGAAACAGTTTCCCCTTTACTGTGTCAAAACTCTTCATAATTTTGAACACCTCCTAGTGAATCTCCCCTTCTCATTTTTAAGCTCCATCCCAGTCTCTTTGGTTTCACCACCTAAACAAGGCCATGTATTTGGGCGGAAATTTGTTGAAGCCCAGGCTTCAGGCATGAACAGTTGTGACATGAACGTAAGGCAAGCCCGAACAGTGAAAATCAAGGTGGCCTTAATTTGAACCTTGGGCCTCATCTACATAATCTGGATGACCTGTCAGCTCTTGTCAACACTTCCTCATGCAGAGCATCCATTTTTGCTTGAAGCTTGCAAGCCAGTAGGGGAGATCTTTGTCAGGTGACCAAAAGCTTAGACGAAGATGTACATTTTAAGGTGTATCTTAAAATAGGAGAGAGAGGCGGAGAAGGCGAGAGAGGGAATTTCAGAGCATAGGGCCGAGGCAGCCGAAGATATGGAGCAATGAAAATCCTCAAGATATCTTGAAGGATTGTAAACTGCCACGGGGGCTGAAATTGCTGATCTCAGCGAAGGTGCTGGCGAGATTAAAGAGCCAATGTTGACGAAACTAATGGGAGGTATGTGAGGGGTATACCTGGAAAAATGTATCAATAGTTAACTTGTCGCTACAACTTAGTCTTATCTATAGAGTGTCTGTATTACACTAGCTAAATATTTAACCAACAAATAAATCTCCCCAGCCCTCAGTCTCTGCTATTTAAGGTAGTTGAGGGGAAGTCTGACGACAGACTGGGGCATGGTCTAGGACGCACAAACAGTGATTTTATTTGTGTGTTGCTTGTTGATCATTTATACTTCAGGCTAAGTAGGTCAGAACAGCAGATTTATTCTCCGAAGAGTAAAACAGTGTTCGCCACATGTTGAAAAACCTGAATCACACCATGGTATTTAGTTAAAGCAGAAACGTTAATGTTAAAACATCACGCAAGGAAGAGATCCCTTCTCCTAAAGTGTTTGCATATGGTTGGAGTTAGAAAAGAGAAAGACTGCCAGGGGAATGGTGAGGGCTGAGAAATGAGCTTCAAGGGATTAGGTTACTGATTGAATATGGGTCACAATTTGCTACAGGGCAGGATTGAAAGGCATATTAAGTAAACATGACTCATTGCTCCCCTAGTGGCATGCTCCATAAGTGCACGCTCCATTGTGGTACACAGCTCTGGTGAATAGAAACACAGAGTCATATAGAACAGTGGAACAAAAAGAGGCTATTGGGTCCGTCAAATCTGTACTGGCTCTTTTCAAAAGCAATCCAATTAGTTCTACTTCACAGCTCTTTACCACAAACTCTGCAAGTTTTCTCCTTTAAGTTTTTATCTAGTTTGCTTTTTAAAGCTACGGGGCGGGATGCTCCGGGCGGGATTCTCTCAGCCCGCGCCGGTTGGCAGAATCCCCGTTCCCGCCGGTTTTTGGCACGATGCCAGTCCGACGCAATTTCACGATTCTCCGAGGAAGCCAAAACGGCACGGTCGTGATCGGCGGCGCGCAGCCCAGAGGGGGTCCGTTTAGGGATTCTCCGGGGCCCCGGCGATTCTACGGCCAGGATGGGCCGAAGTCCAGACGGCATTACCCCAGGTCACGCCGCCGCCGTTCTAATCTGCTTTTAAAAATCGTGAGCGAGTCGTGCTGGCTCATGCTCCTAAGGCAGAAGGTGAGGGGGTCGGTGTGGGGAGACCTACGGGTGGCGGGACAGGCACGGCTGTGGCTGGGGGCAAGGGTGTGACGGGGGGAGGGGGAGGCCTCCAGGTTCGGGGGGGGGGGCGCGTGGGGAGGACAGCCCCGCTGGCCGGTAATGGCCCGCTATGGCAGCTCACTGCCTAAGCCACGCCCGCCATTACGGCGGCCTGGCTGATGGGCACCGACCCTGGGTGCTGGCTGAGGGCGAGCCCCCGGCCATGTGTGTGGGTTCCAGAATCCCACCCTACAGGGGGGTGGGGGGGGGGGCGGGCCACCTAGCTGGTGGCATCCACCGTTGGGTAGGTATAGGGCCACACCCATGGCATCCCCCAGTGAGGGCACTGCCATCCATCAGTGGCGCTATCAGGAGGGATGGGCAACAGGAGTCGGGGCACAGAGGGTGCGGCCAGGGTGGGTGTGCATGCATGTGGGTGGCGGAAGCATCGCACAACTGGCCAACCAGAGCGGGCATGAAGCCCATGTCATAGGGTTGTCGAGGGGGCCATGCACCATGGTTAAACCCATTGTCTACCCCCCTCACCCCCTGCAGATCACAATGTTTGGGCACCAGCCAGCAATGTTGGCAGCCATAGTGGGGGCCACTGCCCTGCATGCAGCCCTGGGGCAGAGTCGGCGCAGGCGGCTCAGAGAGGTGGCGGCTGCAGCAGAGGGACAGGCTGCAGGGGGACAGGTGGCAACCGCTCAGGCTGCAGGGCCGCCCGCCCGACAGGCGCAGGAGGAGGAGGAAGACAACAACGAGGGCGAGGCACAGGATGAGGATACCGATGTGGATGGGAGGGGGACGAGGAGGAAGAGGAGGAGGATGTGGAGGAGGAGGTGCCACGGCGCCGGAGGCGGCCAACGAGGCCTCGTGTCTACCGGCATCGCATGTCCTTCAAGGACCTACCGGACAGGGCATGCAGGAGGAGACTCTGGATGAGCTGGGAGACCGCCGCCCATATCAGCCACCTAATGGCACACTTGGCATCGCATGGAACAGGGGGAGGACATGCTATCCTGGTGGCTGTCAAGGTTACGGTGACACTGAACCTCTATGCACGGGGTCGTTCACGTCGCTGAGTGGGGACCTGTCCGGCATCTCCCAGGCATCGGTGAACCGGTGCATCCGTGCAGTGACTGATGCCCTGTTTGACATCGCGGCCCATTACATCCAGTTCCCTGTGGACCGGGCCCACTAGAATGCCGGGCAGCGGGATTCACAGCCTTGGCCAGGATACCCATGGTCCAGGGGGCGATCAATGGGGTGCACGTCGCCATACGGCCACCAGCGGAGAACAGGGATGTGTTCATGAACAGGAAGCGGACCTACTCCATGAACATTCAGGTGGTCTGCGACCACCAGATGAAGATCATGCACGTCTGCGCGCGGTACCCGGGCAGTGTATCCTGGCACAATCGTTCATCCCCACCATGTTTGAGGGACACCCCCCCCCGGCTGAGGGGCTGGTTGCTGGGCGACGAGGGTTACCCGTTGCGGTCATGGCTGATGATGCCCATACGGAGACCACAGACCGACGCGGAGACCCGCTACAATGAGTACCATGCAGTGACCAGGGATGTGGTTCAGAGGTGCTTTGGGCTGCTGAAGATGCGCTTCAGGTGCCTGGACCCTCCAGTACCCGTCGGAGCGGGTCGGCCGCATCGTTGTGGTCTGCTGCATCCTGGGCGGCAGCTGGTTGCTGGGGTTGGGCTGCCCTCCGACCGTCCGGCCCCTCGGCTACTCCTACCTCCACCTGCTGTACCGGTTCGGTTGTGTGGTACGCACCAGTGAGTGTACCAGAAGCCTCATCACTAAAGTGCCCAAGCGAGGTGACATTCTCTGCAATGGTGGAGGGTGTGGGTGACATCAGTGCCGAGAAGTCAAGGTCGTCGTCGGAGCCAAAGTCCAGGGTGTCCCGCATCGACCCCTGGCCGGATGGGCCCTGATTCGCCCCCGTCTGCGTTTCACTGTCCGGTCTGTCAGTCCTCTGGGTTGCCGTCTTCTGTGTGTTGATCCTCTGTGTGACCATCCTCAGTGAGTCAGTGTCCTGGGTGCCAATCCTCTGTATGTCCGTCCTCTGTGTGCCCGTCCCCTGTGTGTCCGTCCTCTGTGTTCCTGTCCTCTGTGTGTCCGTCCCCTGTGTGTCCGTCCTCTGTGTTCCTGTCCTCTGTGTGTCCGTCCTCTGTGTGTCCGTCCTCTGTGTGTCCGTCCTCTATGTGTCCGTCCTCTGTGTGTCCATCCTCCGTGTGTCCGTCCTCTGTGTTCCTGTCCTCTGTGTGTCCATCCCCTGTGTGTCCGTCCTCCGTGTGTTTGTCCTCTGTGTGTCCGTCCTCTGTGTTCCTGTCCTCTGTGTGTCCGTCCTCTGTGTGTCCGTCCTCTGTGTTCCTGTCCTCTGTGTGTCCATCCCCTGTGTGTCCGTCCTCTGTGTTCCTGTCCTCTGTGTGTCCGTCCTCTGTGTTCCTGTCCTCTGTGTGTCCATCCCCTGTGTGTCCGTCCTCTGTGTTCCTGTCCTCTGTGTGTCCGTCCTCTGTGTGTCCGTCCTCTGTGTGTCCGTCCTCTGTGCTCCTGTCCTCTGTGTGTCCGTCCTCTGTGTTCCTGTCCTCCGTGTGTCCGTCCTCTGTGTGTCCGTCCTCTGTGTTCCTGTCCTCCGTGTGTCCGTCCTCTGTGTGTCCGTCCTCTGTGTGTCCGTCCTCTGTGTGTCCGTCCTCTGTGTTCCTGTCCTCCGTGTGTCCGTCCTCTGTGTGTCCGTCCTCTGTGTGTCCGTCCTCTGTGTGTCCGTCCTCTGTGTGTCCGTCCTCTGTGTGTCCGTCCTCTGTGTTCCTGTCCTCTGTGTGTCCGTCCTCTGTGTGTCCGTCCTCTGTGTTCCTGTCCTCTGTGTGTCCGTCCCCTGTGTTCCTGTCCTCTGTGTGTCCGTCCTCTGTGTGTCCGTCCTCTGTGTGTCCGTCCTCTGTGTGTCCGTCCTCTGTGTGTCCGTCCTCTGTGTGTCCGTCCTCTGTGTGTCCGTCCTCTGTATGTCCGTCCTCTGTGTGTCCGTCCTCTGTATGTCCGTCCTCTGTGTGTCCATC
Organism: Scyliorhinus canicula; assembly: GCF_902713615.1. Lineage (NCBI taxonomy): Eukaryota > Metazoa > Chordata > Chondrichthyes > Carcharhiniformes > Scyliorhinidae > Scyliorhinus > Scyliorhinus canicula. Next base: position 115,916,520 of record NC_052146.1, read on the forward strand.
CCCTGTGTGTCCGTCCTCTGTGTTCCTGTCCTCTGTGTGTCCGTCCTCTGTGTTCCTGTCCTCTGTATGTCCGTCCTCTGTGTGTCCATCCCCTGTGTGTCCGTCCTCTGTGTGTCCGTCCTCTGTGTGTCCATCCTCTGTGTGTCCGTCCTCTGTGTTCCTGTCCTCTGTGTGTCCGTCCTCTGTGTTCCTGTCCTCTGTATGTCCGTCCTCTGTGTGTCCGTCCCCTGTGTGTCCGTCCTCTGTGTGTCTGTCCCCTGTGTGTCCGTCCTCTGTGTGTCCATCCCCTGTGTGTCCGTCCCCTGTGTGTCCGTCCTCTGTGTGTCCGTCCTCTGTGTGTCCGTCCTCTGTGTGTCTGTCCTCTGTGTGTCCGTCCTCTGTGTTCCTGTCCTCTGTATGTCCGTCCTCTGTGTGTCCGTCCCCTGTGTGTCCGTCCTCTGTGTTCCTGTCCTCTGTGTGTCCGTCCTCTGTGTGTCCGTCCTCTGTGTGTCCGTCCTCTGTGTGTCCGTCCTCTGTGTGTCCGTCCCCTGTGTGTCCGTCCTCTGTGTGTCTGTCCTCTGTGTGTCCGTCCTCTGTGTGTCCGTCCTCTGTGTGTCCGTCCTCCGTGTGTCCGTCCTCTGTGTGTCCGTCCTCTGTGTTCCTGTCCTCTGTGTGTCCGTCCTCTGTGTTCCTGTCCTCTGTGTGTCCGTCCTCTGTGTTCCTGTCCTCTGTGTCTCCGTCCTCTGTGTGTCCGTCCTCTGTGTTCCTGTCCTCTGTGTGTCCGTCCTCTGTGTTCCTGTCCTCTGTGTGTCCGTCCTCTGTGTGTCCGTCCTCTGTGTGTCCGTCCTCTGTGTTCCTGTCCTCTGTGTGTCCGTCCTCTGTGTGTCCGTCCTCTGTGTGTCCGTCCTCTGTGTGTCCGTCCTCTGTGTGTCCGTCCTCTGTGTTCCTGTCCTCTGTGTTCCTGTGCTCTGTGTGTCCGTCCTCTGTGTGTCCGTCCTCTGTGTGTCCACTTCCTGGGTTTCAGTCCTCTCTGTATCAGTGTCCTTGGTGTCGTGTACATCTGGCTCCTGGGTGTCTGTCTCCTGGCTTTCGGTGTCCTGAGTATTTGTTGTCTGTGTCTCTGTCTCCTGGGTCTCAGTGTCAGTGGAAGGGCTTCCATGGCGTCTGGCCTCCCTTTCACATGTGTGGGTGGTATGTGGGGCTGGTGCCTGGGGCACATCACTGTGTATTCACCCTGCCTGCCCTCGTCAGGTCGTGCATCTTCTTCCGGCACTGGTCGCCGGTACGTGTGGTGTGCCCCACGGCACTGACGGCATTGCCCACCTCCCTCCACAAACGGCAGACGGTGCTGTCCACATCTGGGGCACAGTACCGCCTTCCTCTCCTCGACCGCGTCCAGCAGTATGTTCAGGTCGTGGTCCCTGAACCTCGGGGCGGCATGGTGGGCGGCGGCCATCTTGCGGTTCTCGGGACTGAGCGCCTCTTGCGCATCTTTAGCGATGCGCTCCAGCGTCATTGACACGTCGCGCCTATCCAGCGCCGGTCTGGGACCGCTCCCACCCCCTTCCTGCTGTGCCCGTCCTAGCCCCTTTTGCGGGCCAGAATCGCTACTGACAGCGGCCTGTTCATACCGTCGTAAAACTCTGGGTTTTACGATGGCGTCAACACTTGGCCGCTGGATCAGAGAATCCCGTCCTCCATTTCTGAGACTAAGGGCTGGATTCTCCGTTTCTGAGGCTAAGTGCCGACACCGACGCAGAACTCGTGGACTTTCACGACAGCAAAACTGCCGCCAAACGTGGACCGATTCAGCGACTATGGAGAGGCTAGTATCGGCGCCACGTGGAACACAATCGATTCCAATGAAAAATGGTGCGAGATTTGCCATGTCCGTGATTGACACTCGGGAGGCTGACAAGCTGCAGCTGTACATACACATTGCAATGCCCACACACACTCATCCCAACCAACAAGTTGGCACTGGTTCTGCTAAAGCGGACCCCTACAGCTGATGGATCGGCTGAGCCAGAGGACACCTGGGGGGGGGGGGGGGGGGGGGGGGGGGGGGGGCCTGGGGGCGGCATCTGTACCACCCATGGCCCTAAGTTCACAGTGTGCTGTTAGCGGTGTGCACAGCTGCATGGCTGCCTTCCCGGCTGCGACAATGATGTTCCATCCCCCTCCATCCCAACCCCACAGCCCACCTGCTGGTCACCCCCCGCTACTCTCCCCGGCCCTGGCAGAGTCCCCGCGGCCAGTGCACAACTGTCAGCAAACTATGGCGATGGTGGACACTTTCCGTATCCCCCCTCTCTCCCTCAGCAGCCATGACACTGGTTTTAGAAGCACAAGTGAACCGCGCCATCGGGAACTCAGCCCATCGGAGGCGGAGCATCGCGGAGGCCCCGGAAAATACCAGGTGGGGCCCGCTAATGACATGCAAACGGTGTTTACTGTACGTGCATTCTGGGCCACATTGATGCCGTTGTCGAGGTGACGGATAATTGCGATTTGGCGTCAAATCGGCACCCGCTGCAATGGAACCTATTCTCCGTCCAATCACGTTTCAGGATTTCAGCGTCAGCCAACAGGGAATCTATTTCCACCACCCGATCAGGTAGTGAACTCCTAATCCTAACCACTTCTTATGTGTAAATGCTATTCTTTATTTTGTCATTTACCTTATGCTGTGCACTTTTATCATGTGATGCAAAATATGAAGCTTAACGGGGGAAGAGACACAAAGTCAATATGGTAGCAGCCCCTTTAAGAGAAGGGCTCACACAGGGTCATGTGACCCGTTCTGCCAATCAGACACAAGTGCACGAAACCTGGAGCTGAGCGCAGGTTTTCCCTGGCAGTTTGGAGTCTAGAGCTGTGGGGCGGGATTCTCCCGTAATTGGCGGGATGGCCCGACGCTGGCGCCAAGAACAACGCGAACCACTCCGGCGTCGGGCCAACCGGAAGTTGCGGAATCTTCTGCACTTCCGGGGGCTAGGCCGGCGCCGGAGGGGTTGGCGCCGCATCAACCGGCGGCGAAGAGCCGGCGTGGTTCCGTGCATGCGCAGACCGGTCAGCGTGTTTCCTGCACATGCGCAGGGGGGTTCTTCTCCGCGCCGGTCATGGCGGAGCCCTACAGAGGCCGGCATGGAAGGAAGGAGTGCCCCCATGGTACAGGCTCCCCCGCAGATCGGTGGGCCCCGATCGTGGGCCAGGCCACCGTGGGGCCCCCCCCCCGGGGCCAGATCGCCCTGCGGCCCCCCCAAGGACTTCAGAAGCCGGCCTACAAGCCAGGTCCCACCGTGATGGACCATGTCCATTTCACGCCGGCAAGATTGGCCAGGAACCGGCGGCCGCTCGGCCCATTGGGGCCCGGAGAATTGCCGGGGGAGCCGCTGCCAAGGCCCCTGACCGGTGCGGCGTGATCCGCGCCCCCACCTGAAAACCAGCGCCGGAGAATACGGCAACTGGCTTCGGAGCGGCAGGGCGGGATTCACGGCACCCCCCCCCCGGGATTCTCCGACCCGGTGAGGGGTCAGAGAATCCCGCCCGTTGTATATGGTAGTCTTCATCTCACTCTCTGTAAATAGTTACTTACCTTAATAAACCGTTTATTCATGAACTATTTTGTGGTTGCCAGTCTTACAGGACATTTGGCGACAAGGATCAGTCAGAGTGCCTTCCTACTGCTACAGAAATCAAGAGATCAGGCCGTATGTGGAAACCTATTTTGAAGAAAACTCATTCAGTAGTCTGTGTGAAACCTGAGCCATTCAACTCTGACATGGTGCAGTACGTCCTATATGTTAAACGCCTGCCCTTTTTTTTTACGGCCAATTAAATAGGGGGGGAAGAGGAACAGCAGGTAATCCTATTAAAGCTTGTGGGGTCTTGACCGATCACCTGATAAAGACTCTGACTTCCCCAGACTCCCCTGACTCCAAAACGTTTGAGGAGCTTGTGGAATTAGTCAAGGTACACTATCACCCAAACCTTCAGTTATAATGCAATGATACAATCTTAATTCAATGACAAGAGCTCCAGAGGAAACAATAGCAGTGTTCGTGGCGCGCGCCTAAGACAAATGATTGAACAATGCGAGTTCGGGTCTGCACTTAATGACATTTTGAAAGACAGATTAGTCTGTGGTGTTAATGACACAGGCACAAAAAATTAATTATTAGCAGAGACAGAGATTACCTTAAAGAAGGCATTAGAGATTGCCTAGGCTACAGTAAGTGCCGAAAACGGGGGAGGGTGATGGAACTATGGAACTGCAAAGCATGCAAGCAGGCAAGGTCCATCAAGTTGGAGGGGAAGCTGCTAGTAGGCGTGGGTGCAGAAAGACATGAGCAAAGAGCTTGGAGCAAAAGAGAATGCAGAGGAATAGAGAATTTGGTCCACTGACCAGGAACAATGAAGGTTGCTACCAGTGCGGGGATATCACCCTGAGGAGAGATGTAAATTCAGGGAAGCTGTATGTATGCCAGCAATAGGAGGGGGCACATTGGGAGCAAGTGCAAGGCTAAGTAGAGCCTATGAGGGGGCCAAAAGAAAATTCTGATTCCAGTGCACATTGTTGAGAATAACCCTGAAAACGGATCTGAGGTGCACAGGTTAAACAACGTTATGTTGGAAAAGATGGCCATAATCACGATTATGTTGAAGGTAAGCAAACAGTCACTCAGAATGGAGGCGGACGCGGTTGCCTCCATTATAGTTGTAGGAGAACAAAAGTATTGTTAAGCCCCTGAAGTTAAGAAGCATGACGACCAGGCTAGCCATGTAGACTGGGAAGTTTTAAGGATCCTAGGAACCAACAACAATGCCCACAAGCTACCATCACCACTCAGCTCAACTGCCTCTAATAGTAGTGGGTGGCCAAGTGCCAAATTTGATGGGCCAAGATTGGCTTTGCCAAATTAGATTAAATTGGCTAGAAATCTTCAAATTAATGAAGGAGATTTTCATGACTTCTTAAAAAAAACCAGGAGGAACTCCAGGATGAGTTAGGCAAGATACAGAACCTAAAACAAAGGTTTACGTGGAACCTGGGGCCACGCCCAGGTTTTACAGGGCCCAATTCATGCCCTCTGCCAAACATGAGAAGATTGACTCAACTCAAACGGTTGGAAGAATTAGGTGTCATCAAAGCTGTACAGTTTTCAGAATGGCGGCTCCCATCGTGCCAGTGGTTAAGTCACATTGAAGCATTAGGTTATGTGGGGGACTGTAAATTAACTGAATCAGGCAGAAAAATTGGACCAATACCCAACATCAATAATTGAAGATTTAGACGCTAAATTAGCAGGAGGTTTAACTTACATTAAACTTTATATGAGTCATGGGTACCTAAAATTAGAATTAGACGAGGTAGCTAGAGAATCTTTTACTATAAATGCCTGCAAAGGTTTATACCGATATACCCGGCTACCTTCTGGAGTCTCATTGACACGATTTTCCAGCACACGATGGAAATCTCGTTACAACCTTAAATGGTTGTCTATTTAAAAGATATACTGATTACAGAAGTGCCTAAAGAGGAGCAGCTAGTAAATCTCAAAAGAATCTTTCTAAGTTTTAAGAAGGTTGGAGTAAGGCTAAAAAGGGAAATGTACACATTCCCGGCTCATGAATTGATGTGCTTGGGTATTAGAGTGGACACCCAAGGGCTGCACCCTGTGGAGGAGAAGAGAACAGCAATTAAGGAAGCACCGGCCCCCAAATATGGGTCAGAATTGAAATATTTTTTAGGAATGGTGAATTATTACAGAAGATTTATTCCCTTTTTAAAATAAATTTTGAGTACCCAATTTTTTTTTTCCAATTAAGGGGCAATTTAGCGTGGCCAATTCACCTACCCTGCACATCTTTAGGTTGTGAGGATGAGACCCACGCAAACATGGGGAGAACGTGCAAATTACACACGGACAGTGACCCAGGGCCGGGATCAAATCCGGGTCCTCAGCGCCGCGAAGCAGCAGTGCTAATCACTGCTTCACCATTACGTCCCGGAAGATTTATTCCTAATTTTTCTACAATGTTGACACTCCAACACATACTGTTCAAGAAGCACCACACGTGGTATTGGAGAGAGCATCAGAAAAAAGCCTTCGAATAGGTTAAACTAGCTTTGCAGTCATTCAGTCTCTTAGTTCACTTTGACCCCTCAAAAGAGATTATTCTGACCTGTGACGGGCCTCACAGAATTGAAGTGATCCTATCACAAAAAATGGTATATGGTGCAGAAAGACCTATGCCTCGAGGACTCTGACCGATGCTGACAAAGCTTATTCTCAAATCGAACAAGAAGGACTAGCTGTAATCTTTAGAGCAAAGAAGTTCCATCAATACGTTTATAATAATAATAATCGCTTATTGTCACAAGTAGGCTTCAATAAAGTTACTGTGAATAGCTCCTAGTCACCACATTCCAGCACCTGTTCGGGGAGGCCGGTACGGGAATTGAACCTGCACTGCTGGCATTGTAAGCCAGCTATTTAGCCCACTGTGCTAAACCAACCCCATATGGATGGCCCTTCATAGTAGTTACTGATCACAAACCCCTGTTAGGCTTATAAGGCCCTTCTTTCCATAGCTTCAGTTAGGGTCTAATGCTGGGCTCTATTGTAAGTAGCCTACGAATATATTTTTCAGAATAGGCCGTGCACACACATATCAAACGTGGATGCTTTAAGAGCCTTCCCCAACCAAAACGCATACCGCCTCCGCCAGTACCACAGGAAATTGTTCTTGCTCTGAACTTTCCTGATACATTATATAATAATAGCTTATTGTCACAAGTAGTTTTCAGTGACGTTACTGTGAAAAGCCCCTAGTCGCCACATTCCGGCGCCTGTTCGGGGAGGCCAGTACGGGAATTGAACCCGCGCTGCTGGCCTTATTCTGCATTACAAGTCAGCTCTTTAGCCCACTGTGCTAAACAAGCCCCGCGTGCTAAACCATTACCCATGTCAGCACGACAGATCAAATTTTTGGACTCCGAAGGACGCCAGTCAAATTTCCAGGAGATTGGTTCTCCTGCTTTCAGGGTATTGCTGTTTGTTGCCTTGGCTGCTTAGGAGACAGTGGTGTGTATGTCACTGAATTAGTAATCCAGAGACCCAGGCTAATGCTCTGGTGGTATGGGTTCAAATCTCACCATGGCAGCTGGTAGAATTAAAAATCAATTCCTATAACATGTGGAAATGATAGCCAGTCTCAATAATGATGACCATGCAACCATGGTTGATTGTTATAAAAAACCATCTGGTTTACGCCCTTTAGTAAAGGAAATCTGCCATCCTTACCTGGTCTGGCCTACATGCGACTCCAGACCCACAGCAATGTGATTGACCCTTAACTGCCCTCTGGATTGGCCTAGCAAGCCACTCAGTTCAAGAGCAATTGGGTATGGCCAACAAAATGCTGCCTTTGACAATGACATCCTCATTCCACGGAAGAATAAATGACTCACAACTGGTATGATGTCTGTTAGAACAGAACCTTGCTGTTGTTTAAAGCAAACAAAAAATATGACTGTCTCATCATGTGACTTATACAAGTTGAAAGTCCTTTTTAAAATGACGTGTGGTTCGGTCGATTATACATCCTGGGTTTTGAGAGTTTGAGAAAGTCCTACTCTGGGTCCTGATTGGTCACGCAAGCCAGATGGCCTTGACTTTGCTTGCCCTTAAAGGGACAATTAACACACACGATATCAGTGTCTATAATACTCAGAGAGCACAACGCAATGGTAACCTTACTGGATTTTATTTGTGCACAGGGAAAAAGAATTCAGCTAAAACTCTATTTCCAAACGACGGCGAATCCCACCAAAACCCAGCGGGGCTGATTTGAGTGTTGCTTATTTATATTTTCAATGTTGGAATCAAGGGTTCCTGATCCCAACACCCGACTAGAGTGGCCAATAGCATCAGACTATTCTTATCAATATATTGGGAAACCTGATCCTATCACACCATTGGGGTACATGATTCAGTGAAGGAGATATTTGAACAATTGACAAAAGGTTTGGCAGAAGAAGTAGCCTTAGAGGACAAGAGGCGGCGAACAGAAGTGGAGAGGTTCAGGGAAAGATTTCAAGAGCTTCTGGCCTAGACATCTAAAGGAGCGGCCGCAAATAGCAGGGCGATGAAAACCAGTAACGGAATGAAAAGAATAAAATAACTGCCATGTAATGGTTGAAAGTTGCAAAACCTCCTTGATTCAGTTTTTGGGAAGAGAAGAACAGATGATTCCCCAGCCTTTTTTGTGTAGCCGATGTTTTAATTTTATTCTTTGTTTGGATTCTATAAATAATGGTGTAATTAAAAGCCAATAACTGTGTTTTATGACAATAATACCTTTATTACTGCATCGTGTTTTGTGACATTTTCGTGACAAACGATGTAATTATAACAAATAATGATCAAATTAGAAAACACTCAAGACATATTGCAACAAAGGTATCCCTGTCATCGACATGCTAATTACAGGGGAATCTGCCCAAAATCTGTATTTATTTAAGAGATGTAAGTCACTATAACAAGGTGTGATAGGATATATTCAGATTCTTCATTTGACTGCCTTCCTGTGGCAGCAGCGCATGGATTCATGAGCTCCATTTATGCATCTCGCTGTCCAAACAGTTTCCAATGGGCGTGTCTCATGTAACCATCGGCATCACCAAATGAAGCTGACTGGATATGGAAAGAACTGCACATCACTCAAAGCTGGAGGTCAGATACAACAAAACATTAAACAGCTAATGGAATATTGACCATCATCTCGCAACAGCTGGAATGCAAAGGGGAGACATTTATGTTATTATATAAAACACTGGGGGCTGGTTTGCTCATTCGGCTTGATGGTCAGTGTGTGATTCAGAATAATGGCAACAGTGCAGGTTCAATTTCTGTCCTCACTGATGTACCCTTGGGTTCTGTCTCCTTGCCTTGCCCAATGCTTGATGCAGAGTGATGCCCCTCGAGCAATATAACCAATTGTCTCTCTCTAATAGAGGTAGGTGCCTACAGATCCTTGTGTACTATTGCTAATGACCTACCAACCGATGCAGCATAGTCAGATCTCATCTGGAGTACTGTGTTTTGGACACTGGAGATCAAGAAGGAAATGTTGCTCTTCGAATGGGTGCTGTGGAAATTCATTAGTGCGTAAAATTATGAGGACAGGTTATTTGAGTTTGGAAGATGAATTCCAATTCTCCCCCTGCATCTAGTGGTGCTCTACTGCAGACTTTTGTCTGTTTCCATGGCCAGTTATTCCTGGAATAGGCCGCTAACTTGTCACCAGAGGCTTATAAGCTTGAGCAACACCACTCCACATCACATCTGGTTGATGAGGAGTCTCTCCCATTCTTACCAGCTGTCATGGCTGTGTTGGATGATTTACAGGTTGACGCACTCAGCCTGTTTGACGGCGTTATGAAGGCACCTGAGCCGTGAACTCTTGGGGTGGGACTCAAACCCAGAGCTTCACTGTGCCTCAAGACCTCCATAGGAGATTAAGCGGTGACCTAATTAAGGTGGTTATGATGATTAAAGGAGTCGATGGGATAGATGGAGCTAACGGTTTCCTCTGGTGGGAGATTAGGGGTAGTGTTTTGAGATAGGGATAGAAAACTGGTTGGCAGACAAGAAACAAAGAGTAGGAATTAACAAGTCTTTTTCCAAATAGCAGGGAGTGACTAGCGGGGTGCCACAGGGATTACATAAGAACTAGGAGCAGGAGTAGGCCATCTGGCCCATCGAGCCTGCTCAGCTATCTTTGTTGGACTCAGCTCCACTTTCCCGCCAAACACTATGGGCGGAATTCTTCGCTCCCCACGTGGCGTGGGAGAATCGCGGGAGGGCCTCCCGACATTTTTTGCGCCCTACCTGGCGCTCCTGCGATTCTCCCCCCTCCCCCCCTCTCGGAAAAATCACCGCTCCCCGTTTTTCACGGCGAACGGCGATTCTCCGAGCCCGATGAGCCGAGCGGCCGGACCTTCACGCCCGTTTCACCACGGCAGCAACCACACCTGGTCGCTGCATTCGCGAAAGGGGCGCCGGATGCCTGTATGGGGCATCCAGGGGCCTGATTGGGACGGGAGCACCATGACTGTGCTCAGGAGGGGACAGGCCCGCGATCAGTGCCCACCGATCGTCGGGCCTGTGTCCAAAACGGACACACTCTTTCCCCTCCGCCACCCGGCAAGATCAAGCCGCCACGTCTTGCTGGGCGGCGGTGGAGAAAGACGGCACCACACATGCGTGGGTTCACGTCGTCTGCACGCTGATGTCATCCACGCATGCGCGGGTTCCTGCGCATGCGCGCATGACATCCGCGAAGCGCCGTTCGGACGCCATTTCCGGCGGCCGAGGTCGCGGCCGGGAACGACGGGGGCCCGCTCCTAGCCCCCCGGGTGGGGGTGAATTAGGTACAGGGAGCGCGCTCCGAGGCCGTCGTGAACCTCGGCCGAGTTCACGACGGCCTCCGCGGTTTTTGGAGCCGGCGGAGAATACCGCCCTATACCTTTATTCCTTTATTCTTCAAAAAACTATCTATCTTTGTCTTGAAAACATTTAATGAAGGAGCCTCAACTGCTTCACTGGGCAGGGAATTCCATAGATTCACAACCCTTTGGGTAAAGAAGTTCCTCCTAAACTTAGTCCTGAATCTACTTCCCCTTATTTAGAGGCCATGCCCCCTAGTTCTGCTTTCACCCGCTAGTGGAAACAACCTACCCGCATCTATCCTATCTATTCCCTTCATAATTTTATATGTTTCTGTAAGATCTCCCCCCCCCCCCCCCCCCCCCCCCCCCCCGGCACCTTCTAAATTCCAAAGAGTACAGTCCCAGTCTACTCAACCTCTCCTTGTAGTCCAAACCCCCTCAGCTCTGGGATTAACCTAGTGAATCTTCTCTGCACACCCTCCAGCGCCAGTACATCCTTTCTCAGGTAAGGAGACCAAAACTGAACACAATGCTCCAGGTGTGGCCTCACTAACACCTTACATTGCTGCAGCATAACCTCCCTAGTCTTAAACTCCATCCCTCTAGCAATGAAGGACAAATCTCCATTTGCCTTCTTAATCACCTGTTGCACCTGCAGACCAACTTTCTGCGACTCGTGCACTGGCACACCCAGGTCTCTCCGCACAGCAGCATGTTTTAATATTTTACCATTTAGACAATAATCCCTTTTGTTGTTATTCCTACCAAAATGGATAATCTCACATCTGTCAACATTGTATTCCATCTGCCAGCCCCTAGCCCATATACTTGAACTATCCAAATCCCTCTGCAGAATTCCAGTATCCTCTGCACTTTTTGCTTTACCACTCATCTTAGTGTCATCTGCAAACTTGGACACATTGCCCTTGGTCCCCAACTCCAAATCATCTGTGTAAATTGTGAACAATTGCGGGCCCAACATTGATCCCTGAGGGACACCTGATTGCTACTGATTGCCAACCAGAGAAACACCCATTAATCCCCACTCTTTGCTTTCTATTAATTAACCAATCCTCTATCCATGCTACTACTTTACCCTTAATGCAATGCATCTTTATATTATGCAGCAACCTTTTGATTGGCACCTTGTCAAATGCATTCTGGAAATACAGATATACCACATCCATTGGCTCCCCATTGTTTACCGTACTGGTAAAGTCTTCAAACAATTCCACTGAATTAGTTAGGCACAACCTGCCCTTTATGAACCCATGCTGTCTCTGTCAAATGGGACAATTTCCATCCAAATGCCTCGCTATTTCTTCCTTGATGTTAGATTCCAGCATCTTCCCTACTACTGAAGTTAAGCTAACTGTCCCATAATCACCCGCGTTCTGCATATCTCCTTTTTTAAACAGCGATGTCACGTTTGCTAATTTCCAATCCACCGGGACCACCCCAGAGTCCAGTGAATTTTGGTAAATTATCACTAGTGCATTTGCAATTTCCCTAGCCCACTTTTAGTACTCTGGGATGCATTTCATCAGGGCCAGGAGACTTGTCTACCTTTAGCCCCATTAGCTTGCCCATCACTACCTCCTTAGTGATAACAATCATCTCAAGGTCCTCACCTGTCATAGCCTCATTTCCATCAGTCACTGGCATGTAATTTGTGTCTTCCACTGTGAAGACCGACCCAAAAAACCCATTCAGTTCCTCAGCCATTTCCTCATCTCTCATTAAATCTCCCTTCTCATCCTCTAAAGGAGCAACTTAACTTAGCCACTCTTTTTTGTTTCATATGTTTTTAGAAACTTTTACTATCTGTTTTTATATGCTGAGCAAGTTTATTCTCATAATCTATTTTACTCTTCTTTATAGCTTTTTTAGTAGCTTTCTTGTGCCCCCTAAAGATTTCCCAATCCTCTCGTCTCCCACTAACCTTTGCCACTTTGTATGTTTTTTCCTTCAATTTGATACTCTCCCTTATTTCCTTAGATATCCATGGTTGATTTTCCCTCTTTCTGCTGTCCTTGCTTTTTGTTGATATAAACTTTTGCTGAGCACTGTGAAAAATCGCTTGGAAGGTTTTCCACTGTTCCTCAACTGTTTCACCATAATGTCTTTTCTCCCAGTCTACCTTAGCCAGCTCTTCTCTCATCCCATTGTAATCTCTTGTTTAAGCACAAAACACTAGTATTATATTTTACCTTCTCACCTTCATCTGTATTTTAAATTGCACCATATTGTGATCGCTCCTTCTGAGAGGATCCCTAACTATGAGGTCATTAATCAATCCTGTCTCATTACACAGGACCAGATCTAGGACCGCTTGTTCCCTCGTAGATTCCATTACATACTGTTCCCGAAAACTATCGCGGATATATTCGACAAGCCCCTTCTCAAGGCTGCCTTGACTGACCTGGTTAAACCAATCGACATGTAAATTAAAATCCCCCATGATAACTACTGCACCATTTCTACATGCATCAGTTATTTCTTTGTTTATTGCCCACCCCACCGTAATGTAACTATTTGGTGGCCTATAGACTACTCCCATCAGTGACTTTTGCGCCTTACTATTCCTGATTTCCACCCAAATGGATTCAACCTTATTCTCCCTAGCACCCATGTCATCCCTCACTACTGCCCCGATGTTATCCTTAAATAACAGAGCTACACCACCTCCCTTACTGTCCATTCTGTCCTTCTGAATAGTTTGATATCCTTGGATATTTAACTCCCAGTCGTGACCATCCTTTAGCCATGTTTCAGTTGGTGCTATTCACAATACATATTGATGGTTTGGATGAGGGAACAAAATGTAATATCTCCAAATTTGCAGCAAGGTTGGGTGGGAAGGTGAGCTGTGAGGAGGATGCCAAGATCCTTCAGTGTGATTTGGACAAGTTGAGTGAGTGGGTGCACAATCTGGTTGCCATACTACCGGAAGGATGTGGAGGCTTTGGAGAGGGTGCAGAGGACGTTTACCAGGATGTTGCCTGATCTGGATGCTGCTAGCTGTGTGGAGAGGCTGAATCGACTGGGACTGTTTTCATTAGAAAGACGGAGGTTGAGGGGTGACCTGATAGAGGTCTACAAGATTATGAGGGGCATGGATGGAGTGGATGGGCAGGCACTCTTTTCCAGGGTGGAGGGGACAGTCACCAGGGGACATAGATTTAAGGTCCGTGGGGCAAAGTTTAGAGGAGATGTGCGAGGCAGTTTTTTTGCGCAGAGGGTGGTGAGTGCCTGGAATGGGTTGCCAGGGGAGATTGTGGAAGCAGATACATTAACGGCATTCAAAAGGCATCTTGACAAACACATGGATAGGATGGGTATAGAGAGATACGGCACAAGGAAGTGCTGAGGTATTTAGCAAAGATTGGTATCATGACCGGTTCAGGCTTAGAGGGCTGAAGGGCCTGTTCCTGTGCTGTATTGATCTTTTTTCTTTGAGCAAATTAATTGCAGGCGCAATATAATTTGGAGAAATGCGAGGTTATCGACTTTGGTAGCAAAAACAGGAAGGCAGACTATTATCTGAATGGCCATAAATTAGGAGAGGGGAAAGTACAACAAGACCAGGGTGTCTTTGTACACCAGTCACTGAAGGTAAGCATGCAGGTGGAGCAGGCGGTAAAGAAGGCAAGTGGTATGTTGGCGTTCATAGGGAGAGGATTCAAGTGCAGGAGCAGGGATATCTTGGTGCAATTATACAGGGTCTTGGTGAGGCCACAACTGGAATACTATGTGCAGTTTTGGTCACCTTATCTGAGGAAAGATGTTCTTGCTCTAGAGGAATTGCAGCAAAGGTTTACCAGACTGAATCCTGGGATGGTAGGACGGACGCATGAGGAGCCATTGAGTTGGTTAGGATTGTATTCGCATGAGTTCAGAAAAATGAAGGGGGATCGCATAGAAACCTATAGAATTCTAATAGGACTAGACAGAATAGATGCAAGAAGGATCTTCGCGATGGTGGGGGTGTCCAGAACCAAGGGTCACAGAGTCTGAAGATACCGGGTGGATCATTTAGGACAGAGATAAGGAGAAATGTCTTCACACAGAGAGTGGTGAGCCTGTGGAATTCGCTACCACAAAAAGTAATTGAGGCCAAAACATATGTTTTAAAGAAGCAGTTAGATATAGCACTTGGGGCGCAGGGGATCAAAGGATATGGAGGAAGGTGGCATTACGCTATTGAGTTGGATGATCAGCCATGATCAAAGGGCTGAATGGCTTCTTCCTATTTTCTATGTTTCTATTAGAGAACAACAAGGAATAAATGTTAAATTAGAGCTCGGCTGTTCAGGCATGATGTCAGGAAGCACTTCTTCACACAAAGTTTGGTAGAAATCTGGAAATCTCTCCCCCAAATATAGTTCAGGCTGGGGGAGAGGGACGGTTAATGGGAAATTTCCAAACTGAGATTGGTAGATTACTATTGGGTCTGTGTATTAAAGCTAGCTAAGGTGCATACATTTCTGCACTTACTGGCCTTTCCGTGGCATGTTTTCTCGTGTCAAAGACAGCTCGCCATTGGCTGCCGGCAGTATGTCCTGGTCATGCTGATTCCTAGGGTTTTTGTGTGGGTCGCTCGTCCCGCCACCGGTAAACACACCTGGCTGGGGGGGAGGGGTTCACGTCACCTTTGGAGGAACCGAAAGATTCTGCCGGTGAGAATGGCCTGAAAATTCCGCCTGTTGATTTAATGCTGTGATCTAATCGAGAAGCTCGACGGCCTACGCATGTTCTCATATTCTTTTGGTATCTGACAGGGACAAGTCCAAAACTATCTCTACCATTGTCTAGGCTGACCTAATTCTACTCTCGCCTGTTCTGCTATGGCCAGAGAATCACCTGCAATGGCTTCTCTTCCCAGCCCCACAGTGACGTTTGTAGTTCCCCAAGGATCTGTTCTCCTATTTCCGAGCTACATGCTGTGTCTTGGCTGAATCATTCAGAAAAGCATTGGGCAGGATCATCCTGGGACTAACTCCCCAGGCATGGGTGAGATCGCGGAGCGTTTCCTGCTGTGGAGGCTGGCAGGAAACACAGCACATCTTCCAGCCCTGACCTAATTAACTTTGCAGCCAGGTGTTTTGCGCCATATTCTGTGGTGAGTCAGGCCTGATGACACATAGTCGGCCGCCGCATCAGACGCTTCATTAAAAATGCACCCAACACCCGCTGACCCATTATTGAAGAAAGGAGATGGATATCCAGCCAATACAGAGCCTGGGAAATAACAAAGATGACAAAAGGAAAGATGGAGAAATGGAAAAGTGGGGAGGGAGAGGGGCATTGGAGAATGAGACAATAAAATGATGGGTCCAAAGGAGATGCGAATTGCAAGGGGTTGGGGGGGGGGGGGGGGGGGCGGGGGGGAGAAAGGCTGGAAAATGTGGCAAAGCAGAGATGGCTCTGCTCTGCTCTCTTTAGACAAAACACTCCTCCAAACAGGCTGCATTAATCTATAATGTCCTATTTCCTTTTTAATGCTGGAATGATACGGCAGTAGTGCTGGGGATTGTTGACGGGGAGGGGGGTAGGGGGAGGGGGAGGTGGTCAGAGAACACTGATATCAGCTGCAATCCCTTTTGTGTACCCAAACACATTCTATCTCTGCAATTTCCAAACATCACTCCATTGACAATTGTTGATGACAAACACCTAATTTGTCTTTTTTTTTCTCCCAATTGCAGTGCCTGCAGCTGTGAGGACCAGGTGGCTCTGACAGAAAGAACAGGAAATTGTAAATACAGTGTTTGTAATGAGGTCGATGCTGGTTTCTAATTCTGTATTTTTTTTTTATTTAGGGTTGTGTGCAGGGGGAGTCACCATATCCCACCTAATATAGACTGAGTGAAAAGGGCCCGTGCTTTGTCCTGTTCTATTTAAAATATAAGACATTCGAAGAAAGAAAATAGCCCAGCAAACAACAGACAGTCTTTGGCGTTCAATATAAAGTACATCTGACAAAAAGCTGATCCGAGCTCAAAGTCCAGGGTTATTCTTTGCCATAGAGCTTTTCAGCTCGGACAGAGGCCTTTCCCAAATGATCTTTGGCGGTTTATGCTCCATATGAATCACCTCCCATCATACTTGCTTTGACCATATCGCCATATCCTTCAATTCCTTTCTCCCTGCTGTATTTACTTCGCTACCCCTGAAATTCATGCTATTTTCCTGAACTGCTCCATGTGGTAGTGAGTTCCATATTCTAACAATGTTCCGGGCAAAGTGGTTACTCCTAGGAAAGCAATTAAAGTCTCTAGTTTGCTGTCCTGTGTCCACCCCTATCCGCATCCTTCTCTCTCCAAAGGTGCTGAATTTTGTACTGGGCGGTGGATGGGTGTAGATTTCCCAGGCCTGTGATGCCCCACTCAAAAGCAGTCTGCCTTTGTTATTGAGTGTCAGGGAGTAATTTAATGATTGAATCTGACTCTCCCTGGTGGCTCACTGGATAGCCATCAGGAATCTGCTAAACTTTTGACAATCCGCCTCACACCCTGGGAGCTGTCACAACTAGAGAATCATTGAATCTACAGTGCAGAAGGAGGCCATTAGGCCCATTGAGTCTGCACAGCCCCTTACAAAGAGCACCTCACTCAAGCCCACCTCTCTCCCCTATCCCCGTAACCCAGTTACCCCCACTTAACCATTTTTTTTGGGACACTAAGGGCAATTTAGCATGGCCAATCCACCTAACCCGCACATCTTTGGAATGTGGGAGGAAAGTGGAGCACCCAGAGGAAACCCACGCAGACACGGGGAGAACGGGCAGACTCCACACAACAGCGACCCAGCCGGGAATCGAACCTGGGACCCTGGAGCTGTGAAGCAATTGTGTTAACCACTATGCTACCATGCTGCCCTCCAAAGCACCATCAACTGCTGCCTCTGTTAAGGGCAGCAAACCCGGGTCGGACTTGCTGAGAATCAACTCGACACCCCGATGCTTATGTGAATGACAAGTGCGTGTTATTTCAAAAAAAGACTGATTTGCATGGCTGAATGTAATCATTTGGTGTCTCTTGAATTCTGGTTCTGCTTATCAGTGACCCTCCAGGCTGTGTTGGAAAACATGTGATTAAAATAATCTCAAAGGCAGACACCCCTTACTCAGAAATACCAACAGGTGTGCTTCCATGGCTGTGGGTAAACAGATGCTTGACTATGGCCCAGAAATTTTGTTGAGACCGACAGTCAGCAGGGAGTGCATTCAATCTACAGTGTGATCTGATTTATCATAGAATCAGAGAATAACACAGTACAGAAGCAAGCTATACAGCTTATCATGCATATACCGTGTCTTGGAAGGAGCTATACAATTTATCCCACTCCCTCTGCTCTGTTCCTCTACATCTGAACATTCTTCCTTTATACCAGAGCTGAATGATCAAACTCATCTTCAGATCACAAAGTAGGTCAGATACAAGCCCTTTCACACTCTGTCACAGACCCCAGGTTTCGAAGAGGATCAGGAGAACTTTTCTCACAGTGTCCTGCCCAATATTTATTCCCAAACAGATATTGAAAATTTGCTCACTGCTGTTTGTGGGATCTTGCTCTGTACCCATTACCTGCAACGTTACAACAGTGACTGTTGTATTCATTAGTTCCAAAGTGTTTTGCGTTATCCTGAGATCACAGCAGCTGCTTTGGCAATGCAAGTCTGCCTTTTCTAACTTTTCTGGGTTGAACTCCGGCCAAAGCTCACGAAAAGAAACTTGCATCAGGAAATTTGCTCTGGGTAGGTACAACCCAATTCCTCGTGGGCATGAATGCCCAACACAGAACTGCCTCAGTGGTATCAGAATCACAGAATAATACAGTGCAGAAAGGCCCGTCAGCCCATCGAGTCTGCACTGACTCATGAAAAACCAGTCTACCTAATCCCATTTGCCAGCACTTGGCCCATTGCCTTGAATGTTTTGTAAAATATATTTAGAGTACCCAATCCTTTTTTTTCTTTTTTAGAATGACCAATTCATCTACCCTGCACATCGCTTTGGGTTGTGGGGGGTGGGACGTGCTGTTAGGTGAATTGGACATTCTGAATTCTCCCTCTGTGTATCCGAACAGGCGCCGGAGTGTGGCGACTGGGGGATTTTCACAGTAACTTCATTGCAGTGTTAATGCAAGCCTGCTTGTGACAATAATAAAGATGATCATTATTACAGAGTGGCATGTGGCGCAGTGGTTAGCATTGGGACTGCAGCGCTGAGGACCCGGGTTCAAATCCCGGCCCTGGGTCACTGTCCGTGTAGAGTTTGCACATTCTCCCCGTGTCTGCGTGGGTTTCACCTTAATTGGAAAAAATAATAATTGGGGACTAAACTGGGACTAATTTTAAAAAAATTATTATTATTCACCCTTGATTTCCCTCGATGAAAAACTTGCCTTCCTAAAAATCAACCATGGAAAACTTTTTAAAAAACATACATACTGCTCCACATTTCAATGTCCTCACTCTCCTCCCAGTCCATAGTCTCACATAAACTCCACTGCCTCATCTGGCATGCCAAAATAGTGCTCCCTTTTCTGGAATGTCACCCACAGGTGGGCCGAGTGCAATACTCCAACCTTCAACCCCTTTTTTAAGAGTTCTGCTCCCAGGTCCTGGTACACTCATTCCCTTCCCAGGCACATTTCCTGGTCTGCCTTGGCAATCGGAGAATCTTCTCCTTGTCCAGAAAGCGGTGCAATCACACAACCATCGCCCTCAGTGGCTCGCCCGCCTGCGGCCTCCTCATCAGCGCCCTGTGCACTCGGTCTACCTCCAGAGGCTAGTCAAAGGCCCCCCTCCCCCATCAGCTTCTCCAGCATCTCAGCCACGTACACGCTGACCTCTGCATCGTCAATGCCTTCAGGAATACCCATGATCCTGAGGTTTTGCCTTCTGGAGCGTACTCCAGATCCTCCACATTCTCCTTCAGCCTCTTTGGGTCTCCCGCTTCATCCCCATCTCAGCCATCAACTAGAACAACTGCTTCTCGTGCACCCCCACCCCTCCTCCACTTTCTGGATGGCCCAGCCCTGGACTCCAGCCTCTGCTCCACTTTCTCCATCCCCGACTGAAGCGGTTCCACCACCTTGGCTAGGTCTTCCAGGGCCTCTTTCCTCTGCTGGCAAAACTTTTCATTGAGGAACTCTATCAGCTGCTCCGTTGACCACTGGGCAGGCAGAGCAGTCCCCTTGCCCTCCGCCAACTTATCCTGTGGTGTACCAAGAAGACTCTCTTGTTCCAGCAGCTCTTTCCTTCTTGCTCTACTCTTAGTCCATGAATCCATCCACCAGCCACACCAGAGGAGTAAAACCTTCCCCAGGCACTCCTGCATTTCTTGCGCTCAAATGCTTCACCCTTCAGGCAGGGAAAAGACCAAAAAAGTCCACCTTGAGCGGGAGCCACCAGATGTGCGACCGCTCACTCCATGGTCACCACTCGAAGTCATCCTCACTGTTAACCACCCGGCCAATCTTTGTGTCATCCGCAAATTTATTGATCCTATCCCCCCACATAGTCATCTATGTTGTTTATATAAAAGAAAAACAATAGGGGACCCAGCACAGATCCCTGTGGACACTAATTTCCAGTCACTAAATCAGTAGTGTCATCTCCCTCTGCCTCCTGCAGTTAAACCAATTCTGAATCCATCTTATTAAGTTCACCGATCGTGTATTTGCCTTTTTTATGAGTCTTCTATGTGGAAGCTCGTAGGCTGATAAAACTTTCCTCATTTTTAAACTTCTATTCTTGATCTGAATGCATTCTGAAAAACTTTAAATCCATGAACCTTCTGCATGACACAATTCCTTATCTAAGGAGAGAACTTGCATTCATCCAGTGCCTTTCACAACCTTAGTGTAGTATAAGGATGTTTGGGCAGTGCAAGGGTTAATATGGGCCTGGAGAATGGTATCGCCTGTTATCTTCTATAAAATTCACTTTGACCAGTTTATTACTCAAACGTTTTATCCAGGTGCACTTAGTTGCCGGATGAAGCAAATTTCAACCAAGTTTACTGTTTAACACAGTAAAACAGTCACCGCCTTTAAATTATCCCCAAACACTCCCAAGCTTCTTAATACTACCATGCCAATGAACGTCGTCGAGCTATGGGTCCAATTCTCTGAGTCTCGAATTTCCTCAGGGCCTTCATCCATGAAGGTGGGCCTCACATGCTGGTCGGTCATCCAGTCTTCTCTGCTAACTCTGTGAATCTTTGCTGGGGAGGGTCCTGGTGGTCGATCTTTATACCCCTCTTCTCGCCTTGCCAGAATGTTCTCTGGTCCTCAGCCAATGGAGTCTCGGGGTGGGGGTCAGAATACCCAATGGTGTTTACCGATTACAACTCTGCACGTCACCAGGAACCCAGTCACAGGGGTCTATTCCTAGGTGTACTGTCCACACATAACTTTATTCAATATATGATCTAGGTGCCAGAAAGTCTGGTATCACCTGGGCAATCCAAAACAATTGATCCATATGAGTGGGACCAATTATCTCCTGATGTGTTGTTGACAGCACAGGTCCAGACATATCCTGGCAGTCTGCCTGTGTTGTGCGTTTGATCTTGGCCAAGTTCGAATTCCCAGCAGGCCTGCCTGGATCTGACTACGGGGGTTTAATTTAAAATATCCAATTCTTAATTTAGAGTGTTCAATTTTATTGGACCTAAAATTTGGGCCGCTGGAAAAAGTCTGGAAGAAGCCAGCATGGAGACAGCACCAATACAGGGCTGCAGCTTGAAGGTGTAGATAGTTAGGAGTTACCAATTGTTATAACCCCCTCGAGACCCACGGGTCAACTTGATCGATCTCCCCATGGGACCCGTGGAATACGAGCTTCCCGCTGAAGGACAGAGGCTCAGTTAATTCCACAAAATAAAAGTCGGCGCAAGAGGGAGCCGGCATCTCAGGATGGTCCCAGCTGGGACTTTGAATGTTGCGTAGTTGCTGCATTCCCTAACTGCAACTTACCTTTTTGGAGCTCCTCATTGACTACAATGGCAATGATCATCGATCATAGAAATTACAGTGCAGAATGAACAGATGATCTTCAACTATACAAGACTCCAGACCTCTTAATGAGGCAAAATAACCTCACAATACTTTGAACCTCTTAAAAAGGTATATAGCCAATAAATGGCTTATGAAATGCAGTCAACTGTTATAACATGGGAAAAGCAGTTGCTAATTTGCCCACGCCACCTCCCACAAACAGGAATGTGATGTTGAGTGATGTTGTTTGAGGGACGTATATTTGAACAGGACACTGCATTAAGCCTTTATATAACGTATATGGACCTTTTGAGAACTCTCCTTGCCCTTATGCTAGCTGCCTTTCTATTATTGTTCATGGGGCCATGCTGGTGCTGTGAGCTGCGACTGTACGCAACTGGTCAAATCGCCAAACTAAACTTGTTGGTAAATAACGTGTTTACTGGGCTTTAATTTGCTGCCGGAGTTACTAAATCCGGCAAGTTCACATTGGTAATGCTGCTGACACTGAGAGTGGCAGTGGCAGTTTATGTTCAGTCGACACGTTTCAGAGGCTGAGACTATCAGTGAGCTGCTTGGGTTGGAGATAAACAAACAGATTTACTAAGGGTGACTTGATTTATGTTTTCAGGATATTAAGGGAAATTGACACAGTGATTAGTTAGAAACTATTTCCACTGCTGGCGGAGTCTAGAGCGTAGCCTAATATTCAGAGCCAGACCTTGCAGGGATAAAGTTGGGAAACACCTATACATAGAAAGAGTGGCAGACGGTTGGAATTCTCTTTCACTAATGGTAATTTATGTTGGGTCAATTGTTAATTTTAGTGGTAGGCTTTTGTTAAGCAAGGGTATAAAGGAATTTGGCAATAAAGCACATATAGATTTGGGTCTCAGATCAATCTCGATCTCAATGGCTGGTGGAATAGTCAAGCTGTTCCAGTACTGGCATCTACCCGGCAATGTGGAAAATTGCCCAGATATGTCCAGTCCGCAAAATAAAAGGACAAGTCCAACCCGACCAATTAATACCCCTTCCGTCTACTCTCAATCACCAACAAAGTGATGGAAAGTGTCGTCAGCAGTGCTATCAAGTGGCACATATTCAGCAAAAATCTGCTCATTGATGATTCATCTGGGTTCCACCAGGGCCACTCAGCTGCTGACCTCATTACAGCCTTGGTTCACCCTCAGTTCTGAATTCTCCCTCAGTGCACCCAAACAGGCGACAGAGTGTGGCGACTAGGGGATTTTCACAGTAACGTCACTGCAGTGTTAATGTAAGCCCACTTGTGACAATAATAAAGACTGACTATGACAAAAGAGCTGAGCTCAAGAGGTGAGTTGAGAGTGACTACCCTTGACATCAAGGCCCTATTTGACCGAATGTGGTGTCAAGAAGCTCTGAAGTCAATGGGGATTAGGGGGTAAACTATCGACCCGTTGGAGTCATACCTGGCACAAAGGAAGATGGTTATAGAGGTTGGAGGTCAGTCATCTTAGCTGCCGGAATATCACTGCAGGAGTTCCTCAGGATAGTGTTCTAGGCCCAACCATCTTCAGCTGTTTCATCAATGACCTGCCTTCCATCATAACAAAAGAAGTCGGGATGTTCGCTGCACAATGTTCATAATTTTTCAAATTTCACCATCTGCCATGGGACCCTGGAGAATTACCCAGTCTCTGGATTCTTCGTCCAGCGACAATACCACTCTGCCACTGCCACTGCCCCCCTCAACTCCACTTTCCAGCACCATGGTGATCTCAAACCCGAATATACTTAATTACTGACCATCATAAACCCTCAGGAGTAGAGAATTCCACAGAATCACAACCTTCTGAGTGAAGAAAGTTCTCCTCATCGCAATTCTAAATGGCCAAACTTTTATCTTGAGACTATGACACCTAGTTCCAGACTCTCCAGCCAGAGGAAACAATTTCTCAACACATTGCTCACCAAAGCCTCTGAGAAATGTCATGGATATAACTGGGAGTATAGTGAGCACCCAATGTATGTGTCAATGTTCCTTCCATAAGGACAGTTGCCAGCCACATCTTATTACAGATTTCCCCTGTGGTTTGAAAGGCATATGCGATGAGGTCTTCCAGCTGGCCAAAATCAACTATGTTCCAATTTGGCCTTTGTTGAACAGTGGCAACCGGTAGCAAAAACATCCCACAATGCTTCACAGGAGCCTAATCAAACAAAATCTGGCATTGAGCCACATGAGGAGATGTGACAACATTTAGTCAAAAGTTCAGTCATAGATGCCTATTTTTCAAGGACAAGAGAAAGGTGGAGAGGTCTCGAGAAGGTTCCAGAAACTAAGACCTATGCAGCTAAAGCACAGCCACTGTTGGTGAAATAATGAAAATTGGAGATGTAGAAAACGCCAGGATTGAAGGGCACAATTAGAAGAGGTACTAACACGACTGAGAAAACAAGAAGATGAATAACAACTTGCATTTAGACAGTGCCTTTAACTGGCAAAACAGCTAAAGGTGCTTCCCAGAAGCATTGTCAAATCAGGGACAATGCTGGAAAATCTCAGCAGGTCTGGCAGCATCTGTAGGGAGAGAAAAGAGCTAATGTTTCGAGTCCGATGACTTTGTCAAAGCTTCGACAAAGAGTCATCGGACTCGAAACGTTAGCTCTTTTCTCTCCCTACAGATGCTGTCAGACCTGCTGAGATTTTCCAGCATTCTCCCTTTCGTTTCAGATTCCAGCATCCGCAATAATTTGCTTTTATCCATTGTCAAATCAGATTGGGAATCGAGACTTAAGGAGATGTCAGAGCATGTACAATAAAGAAAGACAGTTTAACAGGAAACAAGTTGATATTAAATCCATTTTTTGAATGCTCCCATTTACTATAATCTTTGAGGAACACGAAACTCTGAAATTGTCATAAAAATTCAAGAGCCTCAATTAAGTGGAGAGAGCATCTTTGGCAAACAATGAAATAGAATGATGTGAGGTGGCAGTATCTGGGAGCACAGATGTTAATTTGTTTGCAAGGCAAAGTGAATAAAGATTATCAGCAGCCTGAATCTTGCCGAACTTCAAATGGGCTTGCAGCTTAGTGTGACAATACCATTGCTACTATTTTTGAGCGCTTTGCTTTCAGTGCATTTGTAGCTTGAAAGTTAACCACATCCTTTCACCTAAACCTCCCCGAGCGGTGATTCAGTCCACACTCGATTGAGAAAAACTCGACAGTGCTTTTACTTTGGCCCACTATTTAGCGCGAGAGGCTAATTAAAAGGTGGGACTGCTTTCTGCAATGGCTCAGGGTCACGGGACTGGAATGACCGCCACAGGCCAAGGAGATCTCACATCTTTATTTATACACCTTCATGTGCCCGCAGGTCAGATTAGAGATTAGACAGGGGAGTGAAGTTTCCATGATGAGCTTCCTTCCTCCTCCACCACCCAATGCAAGTTCCCCCTGTTGATTCAGACGGCTTCCCTGTAGGGTTTGCCAATCCTACTGGAGTGAAAGATTAATCTCCTGCCAGCAAGCCAGGAGAAAAATCATCAGGTTTCCTCTGCCTTCTTCAACTCACGTGACTTGGAACAAACAAGCAGAGTCCCAACACTCTGAGGGCTGTGGAAACCTGGAACACTTTCCCCAAAACGGGCAGCACGGCAGCATTGTGGATAGCACAATTGCTTCACAGCTCCAGGGTCCCAAGTTCGATTCCGACTTGGGTCACTGTGCGGAGTCTGCACATCCTCCTTGTGTGTGCGTGGGTTTCCTCCGGGTGCTCCAGTTTCCTCCCACAGTCCAAAGATGTGCAGGTTAGGTGGATTGGCCATGATAAATTGCCCTTAGTGTCCAAAAATGGGGATAGGGTGGAGGTGTTGACCTTGGGTAGTGTGCTCTTTCCAAGAGCCGGTGCAGACTCGATGGGCCAAACTGCACTGTAAATTCTATGATAAAAAAAAGAGGCTGGGAATCAATTGGAAATTTGAAAACTGGAAGTGATTAAGCTTTTTTGTTATGGCAAGTGTAGTAAGGTTATGGAAGTAAAGTGGGGGAATAGAATGAAGTTACAAATCAGTCGTGGTCTATTTGAATGGGATGGAACAGACTCGATGGGCTGAATGGCTTATTCCTGTTTCAGTGTTGCTATGCAATGTAGCTCGATGCATGAACATTCCAGAAAGAAACCATGATTACAATCATATTTGGGAGGAAGGGAGGAAAAAGGGGTGCCGGGAGAGATTGGGTGCAACTTTGCGGTCTGTAAACCCAGAAGAACGAATTTAACAGTTGGACTTGAATTATCATTTTCGTCTCTGCTTTCTGAATAGAATCAGCCAGACTGAGAGGCTGTGGCTGACTGGTGGCTCAGCCTTCAGTACCAGATGATAACTGGGGCACAAAGTGGAGGGACGGAGGAATGGGAATGGCCAGAGATAATGGGGGAGGAGAATCTTGGAGGTCAGAGAAGGATGTGGAGGCTGGGTAGGGGAGGAAGACCAGTGTGCAGAACAGAGGGGAGGCTGGAAAGATTGGGAGGGAAATGAGAAAGGCGGGGGGAGATGTGAAGGTCCATTGCAGGGGCAATCAGATGTGTTGGGCAATGTCCAATTGGAGGGATGTTTGAAGAATTAAAAAGATCCGACAGTTAAGTGGAAAAACATTACCTCCTGGATCCAGCAACCCCACCTCCCTTTAGCTGTTGGGCCCAGAGGAGGTTCACAAGAATGATCCCTGGAATTATGAGGAACAGTTGAGGACTCTGGATCTATACTCGTTGGAGTTCAGAAGGATGAGGGGTGATCTTATTGAAACTTACAGGATACTGCGAGGCCTGGAAAGAATGGACGTGGAGAGAATGTTTCCACTTGTAGGAAAAACTAGAAGCAGAGGACGCAATCTCAGACTAAAGGGTTGGTCCTATAATCAGAGATGAGGAGGAATCTCTTCAGCCAGAGGGTGGTGAATCTGTAGAACTCTTTGCCGCAGAAGGCTGTGGAGGCCAAATCACTGAGTTTCTTTAAGACAGAGATAGATAGGTTTTTGATCAATAAGGGGATCAGGGGTTATGAGGAGAAGGCAGGAGAATGCGGATGATAAAAATATGGCGGAGCAGACTCAATGGGCCGAGTGGCCTAATTCTTATAGTCTTATGGGTTACATTTAAAATGTTGATTAATTCTGAGGCACACAGCCTGGTTACAATATTCAAATTACCAGTTCACTTTCTGGGAGCACTTTGATAAATCAGTGTCCGATAATCTCATACACGCCCGCCACTGCCCCACAGACCCCCAAACCCTACCCCCCACCCCCATGCTGTCTCCCTTAAACCTGGAATGCTTTAATACCAGGGGGCAACATGTATACAGTTAATACGGCATGATTGTGGTAAACAATCACCGGGGGCCCATAGCTCAGCATCTGTACATACGTTGGGCATGATTTAACTAAAGTCCCATAGCTAGCGCATTTAGCCATGTGTTTCCTGGCATTCCTAGCGCCGAGGAACACAACACTATTAAACGGCACTTGGATTCAATAAGAGGCCTCAACAGGGAACGTGCGGCTGAGGCTGCACATAGCTCTATTTTTTGTACTGAAGAGCTCCACTCGCTGGAACTCCTCAATGTAGCGAGAGAGAACCCCGACCCTCTCCCCCCCTCCCCCCACGCACTCTGGGAGGGTCCCCTCCCTACCTCACCTTCCCCCCCCATACACCCCCAACACCAATGGAGGGCACCCCCGGTCTGATTGCCACTGCATGAAAAATGCCAGCTTGTTGCCCTGGCAGTACCACCAGGGCACAAGCACTAAGTGAATTTCAATCCCTCAAGCATGTGATTTCACTGCACTTACCTCTCTTTGATGTGGTCAATGTTTACAAACATTAGGGTTTCACCATTTAGGCCACTGAACTGTGAAGGGATATGAATGGATCAAAGCTGCAGATGGTTTGTAGAAGCTCTCAATTACAAATGACTACTAGAAAGCCATGAGTGGCTTGCAGCTGATGGATCTGTGGGAACCAGACAAGCAGGCACAGCTGATCTCCTTCCAGGAGTATGTGAAGCTGCAAGGTGAGTATTACAGCTATAATGCTTCCCACTGCCCCTTTCTGGACTGTTCTCTAGTTCCAGACAGGGTTTTCTGGGGTTGGAGGTGTCAGTGTGAGGGGGTCTGTGTGTTTTGGGGGTGTGTGTGGGGTGTGTGTGTGTGGGGGGGGGGTCCCTCTAGGCTGGGGTCCCTGTGGGGGGTTCCCTAGTACAGGAGCCCCAGTGGGAGGTCCCCTAATACAGGAGTCCCTGTGGGAAGTCCCCCAATACAGGAATCCCTGTGGGTCTCCCAATACAGTGTTCCCTGGGGGGGGGGGGGGGGGTCCACTAATTACAGGGCCCCTGGGGGAAGTCAGGTCACCCAGTATTTGGGGTAGTGGGGCACCCAAGCAATCCAAGGGGCTGCTGTGCAGCGGGGTGGGGGTCAGGTTGCTTTGCTGTGGGAGGAAGTGGTAGCCGGCTGTGGGACCTCGCTTTCAGGCTGCCCAATAAAGAGATTTCCTCGTGCTCCGTGCCATGTATAAATATGCATGGTGTGGAGCACTGAATTGCATTCTGCTTTACAATCGCAAGGGGATCGTAAAACTGGTGCAATTCAGCTCTGGTGGTAGAACATGGGCTGGATTCACTGTTTTGGAGGCTAAGTGCTGACGCTGACGTGGGAACTGTAGTGTTTTACGATGGAAAATTCAGCGCCGATCCCTCACCGATCCTGCGTCTGTGCCACCCTGTCCCCTGTCCTGCGTGGTGGCCACTGTCGCAGGGACTGTTCTGGGTTGGAACTCAATGCCGCCTCTTCCCGATTGGTGCCCATCAGGCCCTGGGGTTCACCTCGGGATGGAGGGGCAGCTGGTTCGGGCTCCGGCTGCCCCTGCATCATCTGGCTCTGCCAGCCCTGGCGGTTCCCCATGGTCCACACCATCATGTCGATGCCCTCAGCGATGCTCCTCCATGACTGGGACAAACTCTGCAGCACCTCGGTTATGCCCATCTGAGAGTGGGACATGTCCCTCAGAATCTCATCAAGATCGGCCTGGTGCTGGGTGACATCCCCCAGCGAGGCAGACATTCTGCCGAGACCCTCAGCCATGGCCGGCACTGACAACACAAGGCCTTGGACACCTTCACTCATGGTGCTGACATCATGCACCAGGCTCTCCACTGCGGCCGCCCCTCTAGCAGTGTTAGCCTCAGTGGAACTCATTGCCGGCACCATCTCCTGCGCCCATAGCCTCTGGGACTCCTCCAATCGTCCATGGATTTGCTGGAGTAAGGCTGACATATCCCTCTGAACATTGCGGTCTCTCCCTATCGTCTCCATCTGGGTAACCCACTTCCAGAGGCTCAGCATTTTGCTGGGACCCAGCAGCCCAACGACTCTGTCTCACCTGGGGCTTCCAGCCTCCACCTGATGTGCATCATCAGCTGTGTGGTGCTCACCAGATTGTGCCCCAGGAGCCTGTCCACTAACATGTCCCACCGAGGTGCGTGTATCTGTTCTGGCTCAGGGTGACAGCTGTGCCGCGACACTGGTTGCATCCTCAGAGCTCTCCTGGGAGTCAGGAGAGCGGCCGCCCGGGGTGGGTCGGTGCCATCGGCTGGAGGACCTGCGGGAGAATGGCCATATGGTCAATGGGAGGGATGGGTCAGTCAGTCAGGCAATCACTACTCACGTTTGACAGATCCCCCGGTTGGAGTCCGGTGGTTCCTCACCTCTGCAGTGTCTTTTTTTTAAATAAATTTAGATTACCCAATTATTTTTTCCAATTAAGGGGCAATTTAGCGTGGCCAATCCACCTACTCTGCACATTTTTGGGTTGTGGGGGCGAAACCCACGCAGACACGGGGAGAATGTGCAAACTCCACACGGACAGTGACCCAGAGCCGGGATCGAACCTGGGACCTCAGCTAAGTGAGGCGGTTGTGCTAACCACTAGGCCACCGTGCTGCCCTACCTCTGCAGTGTCTGCCAGCCCTGCTTGGGTGGCAAATCTGTCCTCGGCCACACAAGTCACCCCCAGGGCCCGCTCCTCGAAGGAGGTGAGGATTCTTATGTCTGCCACCCCTCTGTCAGTCTGGGCCCTCTCCCACTGATTGTGAGAGAGCTTTTACTGCGGAGACACAGAGAGAGCTTGTTAGCCACACGTCTGGTTCAGTGGCGGGAGAGGGGGTATGAAGATGGGGTTGGGGGGGGGGGGGGGAGGAAGAGGGAGGGCTGGGGGTCACTTGGTGAGTTGGGTGGTGGATTCTCCCGTGGGGGCGGTTGTTGGCCTTCCTGCACTGGAGGCCAGTCCTCTTAGTCATACTGTTCGAACTAACAGCTGCCGCCACTTTATCCCAGGCTGCATTGGCTGCCCTGTGGCTCACCTCCGGGACCCTCGGAGGAACAGGACATCCCTCCTGGTCTCCACTGCATCCAGGAGCCTCCCCAGGCCATTATTGTGAGCTGGCTGGTGCTCACTGAGGAAGGCAGATTAAGTGCTGCTCGACCTTGTGGGGAGTCCCCCTATCAGAGGGGCCACTCTGGGGGTCTCGGTATCACAGGGCTCCCTACGGCAGGACTCCCTATCACAAAGGTCCCAGGGTGGGGGAGGGGTGACCTCCCTATTACAGGGGTCCCTGGGGTCACCACCATATTTGGGACTGGGGGACATCCAAGCAATTCAGGAGTTGGGGGCTGCAGTGGTGTAGGGAGGGTCAGGGCCGATGCGTGGTGCGGGGGGAGTGGGGTTGAACCTCAGATGGGCTCAGCTGATATCCTCCCTGACCACGGACTTGACCGATCCAATTTTGTCTCAGTAACAGTATTTAAACCCCGCCCCCCCATTATCAGCCAGTGTGAGGCCTAGTCCGGGATCTTCCTCAGCACCCGCCTCATGAATTCAACATCGTCCCAATTTGGGGCATAAACGTTCACCAGGACCACCGGCATCCTCTCCAATTTCACAACCACCATTACGAACTTTCCCTAAGACCATAAGACGTAGGAGCAGAATTAGGCCACTCGGCCCATCGAGTCTGCTCCGCCATTCAATCATGACTGATATTTTCTCATCCCCATTCTCCTGTCTTCTTCCCATAACCCCATATCTCCTTATTGATCAAGAACCTATCTATCTCTGTCTTAAAGACACTCAGTGATTTGGCCTCCACAGCCTTCTGCGGCAAAGAGTTCCACAGCTTCATCACCCTCTGGCTGAAGAAATTCCTCCTCATCTCTGCTTTAAAGGATTGTCTCTTGAGTCTGAGATGGTGTCCTCTGCTTCTAGTTTTTCCTACAAGTGGAAATATCTTCTCCACGTCCACTCTATCCAGACCTCGCAGTATCTTGTAAGTTTCAATAAGATCCCCTCTCATCCTCCTAAACTCCAACAAGTACAGACCCAGAGTCCTCATAGGACAAGCTGTTCATTCCAGGGATCATTCTTGTGAACCTCCTCTGGACCTTTCCAAGGCCAGAACATCCTTAGATACGGGGCCCAAAACTGCTCACAATACTCCAAATGGGGTCTGATCAGAACCTTATACAGCCTCAGAAGCACATCCCTGGTCTTGTATTCTAGCCTCCTTGACATGAATGCTAACATTACATTTGCCTTCTTAACTGCCGACTGAACCTGCACGTTAACCTTAAGAGAATCGTGAACAGGAACTCCCAAGTCCCTTTGTGCTTCTGCTTTTTAAGCATCTTCCCCATTTAGAAAATAGTCTATGCCTAAATTCCTCCTTCCAAAGTGCATAATCCACACTTATCCACATTGTATTTCATTTGCCACTTCATTGCCCATTCTCCTAGCTTGTCCAAATCCTTCTGCAGCCCCCTTGCTTCCTCAATATTACCTGTCCCTCTACAGATCTTTGTATCATCTGCAAACTTAGCAACAGTGCCTTCAATTCCTTCTTCCAGATCATTAACGTATATTGTAAAAAGTTGTGGGGCTGTGGGACAGTCCGTGACCCACGGCAGCCTTCACGCCCACTTCCGGGGCCGATTCTACCCCCCGGGCGAGCCGCATGCCAAGCGTCGTGCCGGCTGACGCGGCCGATGACCTCAGCCGCGCATGCGCAGTTGGCGTCTTTTTCCTCAGCCGCCCTGCAAGACATGGCGGCTTGATCTTGCGGGATGGCGGAGGGAAAAGAGTGCGTCCGTTACGGATGCACGGCCCGTGATCGGTGGGCACCGATCGCGGGCCTATGCCCCCCTTGGCACGGCCGTGGTACTGCCATGCCAATCGGGCCCCCAGATAACACAAACGGGCATCTGGTGCCTGTTTCACGACGGCAGCAAGCAGGTGTGTTTGCTGCCGTGTTGAAACGGGCGTGAAGGCCCGGCCGCTCGGCCCATCGGCCTCGGAGAATCGTCGCTCGCCATAAAAAACGTCGAGCGGCGATTCGTGGCGTGGGTCGGGCGTAGGGGGGGAGAATAGCGAGAGAGCGTGAAAAATGTCAGGAGGTCCTCCCACTATTCTCCCACCCGGCGTGGGGGGGGGGGGGCGGAGAATTACGCCCGTGGTCCCAGCACAGACCCCTGAGGCACACCACTAGTCACCGGCTGCCATCCTGAAAAAGACCCCTTTATCCCTACTCTCTGCCTTCTGCCAGTCAGCCAATCCTCTATCCATGCCAGAATCTTACTCTTAACACCATGGGCTCTTAACTTATTTGACAGTCTCCTATGTAGCACCTTGTCAAAGGCTTTCTGGAAATCTAAATAAATCACGTCCACTGGTTCTCGTTTGTCTAACTTCCTTGTTACCTCCTCAAATAACACTAACAGATTTGTCAGACATGGCCTCCCCTTGACAAAGCCGTGCTGACTCAGTCCTATTTTACCATGCACTGCCAAGTACTTCATGATCTTACCAATGACCGAAGTCAGGCTAACCAGCCTATAATTTCCCATCTTCTGTCTCCCTCCCTTCTTGAACTGCGGTGTTACATTCGCCACTTCGAGTTCTCTGGGACCCTCCCTGCCTCCAGTGATTCCTGAAAATCAGCACCAATGCCTCCACAATTTCCTCAGCTATCTTGTTTAGGACCCTGGGGTGTAGACCATCAGGTCTAGGTGATTTATCCACCTTCAGACCTTTCAGTTTCTCCAGAACCTTCTCCTTAGTGATGGCCACTGCACTCACCTCTGCCCCATATTCTCCTGGAGCTCTGGCATCCCACTGGTGTCTTCCACCATGAAGACTGATGCAAAGTAACTATTCAGTTCGTCTGCCATTTCTTTGTTTCCTATTATTACTTCTCCAG
The DNA here is from genome assembly GCF_902713615.1 of Scyliorhinus canicula. NCBI lineage: Eukaryota > Metazoa > Chordata > Chondrichthyes > Carcharhiniformes > Scyliorhinidae > Scyliorhinus > Scyliorhinus canicula. Next base: position 115,949,266 of record NC_052146.1, read on the forward strand.
CCACATTTTCCAGTTGTCCAATGTCTATTTTTGCCTCTCTCTTACCTTTTATATATTTAAAGAAACTCTTTCTATCTTCTTTTATATTACTCGCTAACTTGCAGTCATATTTCATCTTCTCTCCCCTTATTGCTTTTTTAGTTGTCCTCTGCTCGCTTTTAAATGATTCCCAATCCTCTGGCTTTCCACTAATCCTTGCCACTTTGTATGCTTTTTCTTTTGCTTTTATGCTGTCCTCGACATCCCTCGTCAACCATGGATGCCTTGTCCTCCCCTTAACATGTTTCCTCCTCCTTGGGTTGAATTTCTGCTGCGCCTCCCAAATAACCCCCAAAAACTCCTGCCATTGCTGTTCCACTGTCTTCCCTGCTAGGCTTCTTCTCCAATCAACTCTGGCCAGCTCCTCCCTCAGGTCTTTGTAGTTACCCTTATTTAATTGTAATACCGTTACATCTGACTCCAGTTTCTCCATCTCAAACTGCAGAGTAAATTCTATCATATTGTGGTCACCGCTTAAGTTCCCTAATCAAGTCTGCCTCATTACACATCACCAAATCCAGAATTTCCTGTTCCCTTGTGGGCTCTACCACAAGCTGCTCCAAAAAAACATCTCTTAAACATTCCACAAATTCCTTTTCTTGGAATCCACTACCAACCTGATTTTCCCAGACCACCTGCATATTGAAGTCCCCCATGATAATTGTGATATTGCCTTTTTTACATGCTTTCTCTATCTCCTGATTTATTTTCTGCTCTACATCTTGACTACTGCTAGGGGGCCTGTACATAACTCCCATCAGGGCCTTTTTACCTTTGCGATTCCTCAACTCTACCCACATGCCTTCTGATTCTATATTGCTCCTTGATATCGATTTAACTTCATTCCTTACTAACAATGCAACCTTTTCCCATCTGTCTACCCTTTCGATAAGCCACATATCCTTGTATATTTAGATCCCAGCCCTGATCCCCTTGCATCCATGTCTCTGTGATGCCCACAACATCGTAGCGGCCAATTTCAATGTGCGCAACAAGCTCATTTACCTTGTTCCGTATACTGCGCGCATTAGGGTACAATACCCTCAGTTCTGCATTGATCACCTCCCTTCTGCATTGACCACCTCCCACACTTGTCACCCCTTATGACACCTTCTAAACTAGCGCTCTGGTTCCCTCCCCCTTCCGGATATCCTGTGTTCATTCAGAGACATCCCTGACCCTGGCACCGGGGAGGCATCATCCTGGAGTCTGTTTCACTTCCACAGAAGTGCCTATCTGTGCCCCTTACTCGAGAGTCCCCTGTAATTATCGCTCTCCTGCACTTTGCCCTCCCCTGCTGAGCAACAGAGTCAGTTGTGGTGCCACTGTTCTCGCTGCTGTTGTTTTCCACCTAAGTCTGCCACTATATTAGTCACCTCAAAAGCTACCCGCTTAGTTCTTAGGACCGCCACACCCCGCGTCTTCATACCAAATCCTGAGTGGAAGATCTGACCTACCAGCACTTACATTGTGGATCACCCAGAGGCGACTGGGTACAACATCCCGAACCTGACCCAACTCTTAAAGAGGACAGACTTAACTCGGTTGAAACCTGCTGTCCTCTTGTCCAGTTCCGCACCCAGGTCCTGGTATACCCGGAGCTCATTACCCTCCCAGGTACATCTCCTTGTCTGCCTGGCCCACCTCAAGATTCTTTCCTTATCAAGGAATGGTATAACGTCACCACCATCACCCACGGCGGCTGGTTCACCTGCAGCTTCCTCATCAGCGTCCTATGCAACCGATCCACCTACAGGCTCCGGTCGTAGGCCCCTCCCCCAACAGCTTCTCCAGCATTTTGGCTACATAAGAGTGAGCGTCCGCTCCCTCGATGCCCTCTGGCAACCCCACAATCCGCAAATTCTGTCTCCGGGAGCAGTTGTCCAGATTCTCCATTTTCTCCTTGAGCTGCTTCTAGGTGTCCCTCAACACCCCAATTTCGGCAGCCAACAAAGTAAGCTGCTCCTCATGCTCCCCACTGTCTCCTCAACCTTCTGGATCACCCAACTTTGGGTCTCCAACCTCAACTCTACCCGGTCAATCCCCGCTTTCAGCAGGTCTACTGCTTTGCCAAATCCTCCACAGCTTCCCTCCTCTGCTGGCTGAACTTTTCATTCAGAAAATCCATCAGCTGCTCCATCGACCACTGGGCTGGTAGGGCCGACCCATTGCTCTCTGGCATCTTGCCCTGTGTCGCAGGAAGAGTTTCTTGCTCCAGCTAAACACACTTCTGGGGTGAAATCCTCCGACCCCAAGTAGGGTCGGAGAATCGCCCGGGGCCGCCGAAAATCCTGCCCCCGTCGTGGCAGAAATTCTCCGCCACCCGGGAATTGGCGGGGGCGGGAACCGCGCCACGTGGAGCGGCGAACCCCCTGCGCCGATTCTCCGGCCCGCGATCGTCCGAAGTCCCGCCGCTGGGAGGCCTCTCCCGCCGCCGAGGTTTGAACCACCTCTGGTGGCGGCGGGATCGGCGGCGCGAGCGGGCCCCCGGGGTCCTGGGGGGGCGCGAGGCAATCGGACCCCGGGGGGTGCCCCCACAGTGGCTAGACCCGCGATCGGGGCCCACCGTTCGACGGGCAGGCCAGTGCCGTGGGGGCACTCTTTCTCTTCCGCCGCCACACGGCCTACACCATGGTGGCGGCGGAAGAGAATCCTCCAGCGTGTATGCGCCGGTGGTGACGTCAGCGGCAGCCGGGCGGCGGGCGTCAAAGGCCGTTGGTGCCGGTTTTGGCGCCAGTCAACGTGGTACCAACCGCTCTGGCGCGGGCCTAGTCCCCAAAGCTGCGGAATTCTCCGCACCTTTGGGGAGGCCCGACGCCGGAGTGGTTGGCGCCACTCTGCTACGCCGGGACCCCCCGCCCCGCCGTGTAGTGGAGAATCCCGCCCCGATCCGCAAATCCATTGACCGGTAGAGTATAGTCTTCCTCCACCACTCCTGCACCTTTTTCCTTTAAAACATCCACCTATTAATCGGGGAAAAGGACCAAAATAACCGCCTCGAGCGGGAGCTGCCAAATGTGTGACCACTCAAACCATGGTCACCACCGGAAGTCCTTTTTATGCTAGGTTAATGTAAAGTGAATGTAACGCCAGTGTGATCTTCATGATTATTAAGATTTATTTCTGCCAAAGATGGCGGTGTTAGGAAAACAAAGGTACTTTTCATGGATTTGCATGAGTAAACATTAGAAATAAGGTAAAGTTTTAAGTGTGTTTAATTTAATGTTTCTGTGCCTGGAAGGGTATACCTATACAGTAGTTAAATTCATGCTGTACACATGTATTTGTGTGTGTGGGGGTTGGTGTCAATTCCAACTGTGATTCTATTGTATTTAGAGATGGCTGTGGTATGAAGAGTAAATAAACCAGCAGTGGTTGCTTAGCAATTGGGGTCTTGTAAGGTGGAGAAGCTTTTTAAGTTTCAGTTTAGCTAATTTGAATGCTGTTGGACACTGTTTTTCAAACTTTTTTGCCCGACAGCTATTTTCACCAACCAGCCATCCTTCAGAACCCACAACAGCCGTCCTTTGCGACCTATGCTGGCTGACCTTTGTGGCCCGTGCCATCCAACCTTCATGACCCACCATTTCCATTTACCTTTCATGTGACAGGCGACCTCTTGGTCCTCACGATCTCACTTGCTTTGTTCTTCAACGTTACATTTCTGATAATGACTTCCTCTCATGATTTAAGATTTCACTGCATCCGCTGAAAAAAATAAAGAGGTTTGTCCTCAAACTCGCCATGTTTAGTCTTCAAGTGGCTTTGAAATTTTGAGGGTTTTAAACTATCATTTGCCAGAACTTCCCTGCACATAACAAATATTAACTTTGAATCCTTATTTGCAGTGGAAAAATTAATAACCCATACCTCAAGTTATCATCTTTATGCTGCTTAGGTCCTGTTTTCAGCTTCTCCTTCATGGGTTGTTCACCAGAAGCTCAGGAGTTCTCACCAGCACTGCTGGCAGCTACAAAATGGAGGAATCTCTCACACGCCCAGAACACGTGGGCCGGGCTTCTCCAAGCCTCTATGCTGCAACCGCGCTCGGCGCCAGGGGAGAATGGGCGTCAGACCCAAGAATCGCTGCCAATCACACGTGCGCGATCGGCGTGGTGCCATTCGGGGGCCAGTGAAAGAAGCCCCCACGGCAATTCTCCGTCAACACTGGTCGAGTTCCCGCCGGCGTGGTTCACTTATGTGGTTCCACCCTGCGGGAGCTCGGAGAGGCCTCTGCGGACTCAGTCCGCGGCCGCCTGGTTGGGCGGCGATCCATCACCGGGGGTGGGGGGGCTTCCAGGACGGCCAGGCGCGCGATCGGGGGCCACCGATCAGCGGGCAGGGGTGATCTCGGGGGGGGGGGGGGGCTATATTGTTGGGGTCTGCCCACAGTGTGGGTCCGCCATGTTGCATGGGGCCACCGCCACTGGCGGCCACCGCGTGCATGCGCGGACCCACGGCCAGAAGTACAGGGCCCCTAGCAGAAGCACTCCGGGGCCCTGCTTGTCCCCTGCAAAACAGAGAATCACTCTGGACTTTCTCCAGGAAGTCCAGAATGATTCACGCCTGCTTCTTCGCGGGGGTGGGGACATAGCCCCATTATCAGAGAATTCCGCCCCTGACGTCTGCGAATGGGGCGCATGACCTGTTCTCCATCGTTGCTTCTAGGAATACTCCATCATTTTCTGAAAAGAACTGGCCTGGACAGCACGCTGACATCAGGAGCAGGTCCACCAGGCAGTGTTCCGGGCCTGCGCACTGCTTGATCCAGCACACATGCGCAGAATGGCCAGCAATCACAAAAGTCCGTCGTTGCTGGCATTTTTAAAAGCTGATCATAGACGTTGTGCGTTCCTCCCGCAATTGAAAACACCAGCACAGCCCCAGGGCAGTCTCTTCAATCTGTCCAACAGCGAGACCTCAGCCCCAGGGGAGTATCTTCAATATGCCTCAGCCCCAGTACAGCACCTTCAATATTCCCAAGACTGCATGGCTTCAGCTCCAGGCCAGTATCATAGAATCATAGAATTTACAGTCCAGAAGGAGGCCATTCAGCCCATCGAGTATGCACCGGCTCTTGGAAAGAGCACCCTACCCAAGCCCACACCACTACCCTATCCCCATAACCCAGCAAACCCACTCAACACTAAGGGCAATTTTGGACACTAAGGGCAATTTATCATGGCCAATCCACCTAACCTGCACATCTTTGGACTGTGGGAGGAAACCGGAGCACCCGGAGGAAACCCACGCACGCACGGGGAGAATGTACAGACTCCGCACAGAGAGTGACCAAAGCCGGGAATCGAACCTGGCACCTTGGAACTGTAAAGCAACTGTGCTAACCACAATGCTACCGTGCTGCCCCGACAGTGTGGCCTCAGCCCATGGGGCAGCACAGTAGCACAGTGGGTTGCACTGTTGCTTCACAGATCCAGGGTCCCCCAGGTTCAATTCCCGGCTTGGGTCACTGTCTGTGTGGAGTCTTCACGTTCTCCTCGTGTCTGCATGGTTTTCCGCCGGGTGCTCCGGTTTCCTCCCACAAGTTGCGAATGACATGCTGTTCGGTCATTTGGACATTATGAATTCTCCCTCTGTGTACCCGAACGGGCAGCAGAATATGGCGACTAGGAACTTGTCACAGTAACTTCATTGCAGTGTGAATGTAAGCTTACCTGTGACAATAAAGATTATTATTAGGACAGTATCTTCAATATGCCCCCAACAGTGTGGTCTCAGACCCAGGACAGTATCCTCAATATGCCCCCAACAGTGTGGTCTCAGTCCCAGGACAGTATCCTCAATATGTCCCCAACAGTGTGGTCTCAGTCCCAGGACAGTATCTTCAATATGCCCCCAACAGTGTGGCTTCAGCCCCAGGACAGTATCCGCAATATGCCCCCAACAGTGTGGCTTCAGCCCCAGGACAGTATCTTCAATATGCCCCCAACAGTGTAGTCTCAGTCCCAGGACAGTATCCTCAATATGCCCCCAACAGTGTGGCTTCAGCCCCAGGACAGTATCTTCAATATGCCCCCAACAGTGTGGCTTCAGCCCCAGGACAGTATCTTCAATATGCCCCCAACAGTGTGGCCTCAGTCCCAGGACAGTATCCTCAATATGCCCCCAACAGTGTGGCTTCAGCCCCAGGACAGTATCCTCAATATGCCCCCAACAGTGTGGCTTCAGCCCCAGGACAGTATCTTCAATATGCCCCCAACAGTGTGGTCTCATCCCCAGGACAGTATCTTCAATATGCCCCCAACAGTGTGGCTTCAGCCCCAGGACAGTATCTTCAATATGCCCCCAACAGTGTGGCTTCAGCCCCAGGACAGTATCTTCAATATGCCCCCAACAGTGTGGCCTCAGTCCCAGGACAGTATCCGCAATATGCCCCCAACAGTGTGGTCTCAGCCCCAGGACAGTATCCTCAATATGCCCCCAACAGTGTGGCCTCATCCCCAGGACAGTATTCTCAATATGCCCCCAACAGTGTGGCTTCAGCCCCAGGACAGTATCTTCAATATGCCCCCAACAGTGTGGCTTCAGACCCAGGACAGTATCCTCAATATGCCCCCAACAGTGTGGCTTCAGCCCCAGGACAGTATCCTCAATATGTCCCCAACAGTGTGGCCTCAGCCCCAGGACAGTATCTTCAATATGCCCCCAACAGTGTGGCCTCAGTCCCAGGACAGTATCCTCAATATGCCCCCAACAGTGTGGCTTCAGCCCCAGGACAGTATCCGCAATATGCCCCCAACAGTGTGGCTTCAGCCCCAGGACAGTATCTTCAATATGCCCCCAACAGTGTAGTCTCAGTCCCAGGACAGTATTCTCAATATGCCCCCAACAGTGTGGCTTCAGCCCCAGGACAGTATCTTCAATATGCCCCCAACAGTGTGGCTTCAGCCCCAGGACAGTATCTTCAATATGCCCCCAACAGTGTGGCTTCAGCCCCAGGACAGTATCTTCAATATGCCCCCAACAGTGTGGCCTCAGTCCCAGGACAGTATCCTCAATATGCCCCCAACAGTGTGGCTTCAGCCCCAGGACAGTATCCTCAATATGCCCCCAACAGTGTGGCTTCAGCCCCAGGACAGTATCTTCAATATGCCCCCAACAGTGTGGTCTCAGTCCCAGGACAGTATCCGCAATATGCCCCCAACAGTGTGGTCTCAGCCCCAGGACAGTATCCTCAATATGCCCCCAACAGTGTGGCCTCAGTCCCAGGACAGTATCTTCAATATGCCCCCAACAGTGTGGCTTCAGCCCCAGGACAGTATCCTCAATATGCCCCCAACAGTGTGGCCTCAGTCCCAGGACAGTATCTTCAATATGCCCCCAACAGTGTGGTCTCAGTCCCAGGACAGTATCTTCAATATGCTCCCAACAGTGTGGTCTCAGTCCCAGGACAGTATCTTCAATATGCCCCCAACAGTGTGGCTTCAGCCCCAGGACAGTATCTTCAATATGCCCCCAACAGTGTGGCCTCAGCCCCAGGACAGTATCTTCAATATGCCCCCAACAGTGTGGCTTCAGCCCCAGGACAGTATCTTCAATATGCCCCCAACAGTGTGGCCTCAGCCCCAGGACAGTATCTTCAATATGCCCCCAACAGTGTGGTCTCAGTCCCAGGACACTATCCTCAATATGCCCCCAACAGTGTGGTCTCAGCCCCAGGACAGTATCCTCAATATGCCCCCAACAGTGTGGCTTCAGCCCCAGGACAGTATCTTCAATATGCCCCCAACAGTGTGGCTTCAGCCCCAGGACAGTATCTTCAATATGCCCCCAACAGTGTGGCTTCAGCCCCAGGACAGTATCCTCAATATGTCCCCAACAGTGTGGCCTCAGTCCCAGGACAGTATCTTCAATATGCCCCCAACAGTGTGGTTTCAGCCCCAGGACAGTATCCGCAATATGCCCCCAACAGTGTGGCCTCATCCCCAGGACAGTATCCTCAATATGCCCCCAACAGTATGGTCTCAGTCCCAGGACAGTATCTTCAATATGCCCCCAGCGGTGTGACCTCAGCCACAGGACAGTCTCTGACTCCTCATTGGACAGTCTTATTACCCTTGCCCGAGGAGAGTCTTTCATCATTCCACTCTGTTCCTTTAACATCTCTTAGTCCTGCCTCTGTTTCCCCACGATACTTAGCACAGAGGGCTGAACAAGGCAGCAACATGGGTTCAATTCCCATACCGTCCTCCCTGAACAGGCGCGGAATGTTGCCGCTCGGGGCTTTTCACTGTAACTTCATTGAAGCCTACTTGTGACAATAAGCGATTATTATTTTTATTATTATTATTATCGGTGCGGATTAGGTGCGAATCAAGTGGACTGCTTTGACCCGGATGGTGTTGAGCTTCTTGCATGTTGTTAGAGCTGCAGTGATCCAAGCAAGTGGAGAGAATATTCTATAACCCTCTTGACTTGTGCCTTTGAAATGGTGGACAGGCTCTGATGAGTCAGGAGGTGAGTTACTCGCTGCTGAATTCCGTCTCTGACTTGCTCATGTAGCCATTGTATTTAGGCAACTGGTCCAATTCCGGTTCTGATCAATGATAACTCCCAGGTTGTTGATGGTGAGGGATTTAGCAAACATAATATAAAACGAGAGTCGGAGGATCTGTATATATAGGTTTGACATATTGTGTTATATTTTTTAAATTGTTTTTGAAAAATTTCCAATGAAAGGGCAATTTAGAGTGGCCAATTCACCTCCCTGCACATCTTTGGGTAGTGGGGGTGGGACCCAATCAGACACAGGGAGAATGTGCAAACTCCACAACGACGGTGACCCGGGGCCGGGATCGAACACAGGTCCTCTGCGTCGTGAAGCAGCAGTGCTAACAACTGCGCCGCCCTGCTGCCCCAGATTTGACATATTTAGTTGATGGGTCTGTATGTGCAGAAAGAATTGGTGGTTCTGTGTTTACAGAGAGTATCAATGGGCCTGTACATAGTGAGATTCTGTGTTTGTAAATACAGAAGGAGCTTGTGGATAAGAGCATTCGATTGCCTGTATCAAGTACTGAAATAATACTCAAATGCTGAAAACCTGGAGCTCACAATCACTTTAGTCCAAGTCTCGTGATTCAGTCAAATGAGACCGTGCCAGTTGCCTTCCGCCATAACACCCACGGTTAAGAATACAACAAAAGTTTGAGCAGAAATATAACCGCCCTCTCCCTGTGAACTGAGCCTCTGTCATAAAGGGAACTGTTAGTTAGAGCACAGTCTCAGGATGTAACACATCAGGGGATCAGATGGCACTGGATTGATAATTACTTAAGCTTCCCTTTCATGAACCCCTCAGTGTTACTGCCTAATAACACCCTCCAGCTTGTGTGTTAACCTGTACATAACCCCAAACTGGCAATTTATATGGAAAAAAAACTGTTTCATGCTGCTCTCAATGATTTGGAGTTCAGTTTACGTTTTGTCTTTGTTTTGCCCTTTTGGCCTTTTGCTAATTTTCTCTTCTCTGCTGAAGCAAACAATTTCTTTCAGGGATTAGCTTCCTCAAGCCCTACTTCCCTCAGTCTTCATGTGAAGTTCTGACCAGTAGCTATAACTTTGTGAGCTGGTGCTTCCTGCAAGGAGTGTCACAAGCTGGGACTCTGCCTCCCAAGATTGGACTGGGCGGCTCCCGATTTTCTGCTGATGGCCCAAAATGCACTCAGTCCAAGTCTCCTTTGGTACCCAGGGGCTTCTGGTACTGGACCAGCAATCCAGAGGCTAAGTGCTCAAATCCTACCTTTGAAATTGAGCCCATTTAATTTGGTGGGCCCAATTCCATTAGAGGGAAAGGAATAGCATCCAAAATTGTAAATTGTGATTGTCCCATTTTGTTCTACAGTTCAACCCATATGGCCTTATTTTATGGTTCTTCTACCATACCATCCCTCCCCACAGTGGGCCAGTTTCGCTCAGTTGGCTGGACAACTGATTCATAATGCCGAGCAACGCCAACAATTTCCCATACCAGCTGAGGTTATTTGTGAAGGCCCCACCTTCTCAACCTTGTCCCTCGCCTGAGGTATGGTGATCCTCAGATTAAATCACCACCAGTCAGCTCTCCCCCTCAAATGGGAAAGCCGACTATGGTCATCTGGGATTATGGCTACTTTATTTTTGGTTCTTTAATTATCATTGTTTACTCTTATTTTTTAAAATATTTGATTGGAGGTATTTTGGAGGGGCTGGTTTAGCTCACTGGGCTAAATCGCTGGCTTTTAAAGCAGACCAAGCAGGCCAGCAGCATGGTTCAATTCCCGTACCAGCCTCCCCGGACAGGCGCCGGAATGTGGCGACTAGGGGCTTTTCACAGTAACTTCATTGAAGCCTACTCGTGACAATAAGCGATTTTCATTTCATTTTCAAATATATACAGAACAGAAACAGGCAAACAACAACAGCAACAATTAACCATGTACAATTGCCCCTATATCCCCTTCCTTTTGCACCCAGCTCCACCAAAACCCAAACAAAACACAACCCCCCTACCCCACCCTACCAACTGATGTGCTACTGTCCCTTAAAGAAGTCAATGAACAGCCTCCACCTTGTGGAGAACCCCTCCTCGCACCTCTTATGACAAACTTGATTTTTTTTCTAAGCCGCTGACCCATTTCACGGCTTTTGGCGGCTCCGAGTCCCACCAGCACAACAAGATCCATCTCCAGGCTATCCGGGAGGTAAGGGCTACCACGTCAGCCTCTCTCCCTACCTGCACTCCTGGTCCATCTGACACCTGAAATATCACCATCCACGGGCTCAGCACCACCTCCACTCCCAATACCTTCGACATTACATTTGCAAATTCTTTCCCGAACTCCTCCAACTTTGGACATGCCCAACACACATGAACATGGTTCGCTAGACTCCCTGAACACTGTCCAAACCTATCTTCCACCCCTAGAAAAACCGACTCATCCTAGGCCCTGTCCTATGAGCCCTGTGCATCATCTTAAACTGTATGAGACTCAGTCTTGCACACGACAAAGACAAGTTATCCCCCACAGCGCATCACTCCACACCCTGGCTTGCATAGCCCCTCCCAACTCCTCCTCCGAGCCTCCTTCACCAGAGACCCCCCTCTGTCCATCGTCTGTCCAACTGCTCCCAGCCCTGAAACCCCGCATCCAGCACCACCAGTAGTGCTTGCTACAAATCGGCACCCACGGGGACTTGCCTTCCACCCTACAGTGCTGCCGACATTGATACCACACCTCAACCTCCCCCCCGCCTTCGCCTATACCTTTCCAGGTCCGGGGAAGCACACCCACCCACACAAACCCCAGTATCATGTTATTCGCCCTATTAAAAAAGACTTCCACACGAAAATCGGAAGATTCTGAAACATGAAGAAATACCTCAGGAGCACAGTAATCTTTACCGTCTGGATCCTTTCAGTCAAAGGCAAAAGCAACACATCTCACCTCGTAAAGTTCTCCTGTCATCCTTCACTCCCTCCATTAGTTTTACCAGATACAACCTGTGCAGCTGGGCTCAGTTCTGCACCACATGTATCCCAAGATAACGAAAGCTCACCCCCACCAACCAAAACGGCAACCTTCCTAAACTCCTCTCCTGTCCCCGGGCATTGATTGGCAATACCTCACTTTTCTCCATGTTGAGCTTATACCTCGAAAAAAGACCGAACTCCCCAAGATCCCCATAATCCTATCAAAACTTTCAACCGGGTTCATAACAGATAACAAGAGTTCATCAGCATCTAAAGAGACTCAGCGCTCCCCCCTCTCCCCAATGCCCCTCCATCCCCTCAAAGCCCTTATTGCCATTGCCAACGGTTCAATCGCTAGGGCAAAGAGCAAAGGGGAGAGCGGAAACCCCTGATTCATCCCTCGATGCAACCCAAAATACTCCAAATTGACATTATCGGTCCGCATACTCACCTTAGGGAGTCCTAGACAACAATCTCATCCAGTGACAAATCCTTGCCCAAACCCGAACCGCCCCAAATAAGTACGGCTCCACACAATAAAACGCCTTCTCCAGATCCATAGACGCAACCACCTCCACCTGCCGGCCCATCGAGAGCATCATTATCACATTCAATAAATTTCGAACATTGACCGATAGCTGCTGCCCCTTCACAAACTCTGTCTGGTCCTCCCCTATCGCCCCCAGCACGCAATTCTCCAACCGCACCGCCAGCACCTTCCAGCCAATAGCTTTGCATCCACATTTAACAATGATATCAAGTAGCATGACCCCTGCACCTCGCCTCATCTGCAGAGCTCTCTGTCATCTTTCCTTCTTCCGCACTCCTTGAAAGCCCCTGGTCTGACTTGCCCCTAGCAGTTACATTCCTTATTTGATAAGGCTGAGACATTCCCACCAGAAGGAGAATTCTTAGCACTGTCTGTTGCTGTACTTTGTACCAGCAAATATCCTGTAAACGGGTAACAAGGACCAAAACATTCTGCCGCCAGCAGGAGCCACCAAATGTGCGATCGCTCACTCCATGGTTGCCGCCGGAAGTCTACTCATTCCTGTCCATTTTTACTCCTATCCCTATTTCTCCTGACAAGCTTGTAACCAGGAATGTTAAGTTGCTATTCCAATCCTTCATTTAGTCATGTGTCAGTAATAGCATGCCCCCACGTGGCAATCTCAGCTCAGGTGTCTTATTCCCTCGGCTTCATGCATTGCAGTACACATCATTTAGCGCTGCTCCCTTATTGCCTATTTGTTTGCTCCACTTTGCAAACATGCTTACTCAGTTCCACCTTTTCTTTCCTCCCTTCTGAATCCACGGTCCGGTTCCCATCTCCCTGCCAAGATGGTTTAAATCCAGTCCAACAGCAAATCCACTCCAACCAGCAAAACCCTCTCTGCGAGGACTGGCCCCAACCCCCTTGATAAAGTTGTTGTAGAAGCATATACCTTGGATACCTTGGTTTTCTAAAAAAAAATGCAAGTGTACAAACGTAACAAGGTATGATAAACCATTACCTATGGCTGGTTTGACCTCAGCGAGTGTTTTGTGTGCATTTTGAGCACAAAAATCTCAGATTGATGCCAAGACTTTGGAGAATGTGTCAGAGGTTCACCTGAAAGGGGGCAGGGATGAAGGATTGCAGTTACATGGAGAGTCAGGAGAAACTGGGATAGTTTGCTTGCACCAGTCATGGGGTGATGAAAATCAGGGACACACAGGAGGGCAGAATTGGAGGAGCACAGAGATCCAGTGCAACGTATGAGGAAGCGAGCAGAGAGGGGATCAAACCTACATCTTACCCTGTAACTCTGTAGCTCCAAATATTTTGACACTCAATACCACTCCTGTTAAGGAAACTAGATTGACTCAAAGCAAATCAACCCCCCCCCCCCCCCTCCCATCACCTTCATATAGATTTTAGGTCAATTGTATTTAAGATTGTCAGTGTTAAATGGTGATTGCTGTGTCTGACATGGTTTTTGTCCTTGCACATGTCCCCTCACTGTGGGCACTGCTGTCTCAGTCGCCATGAAGAGATGAGGACATTTGATAGCGGTTACGAATGGTCAGTTGGCCGGTGCAGTGTGAAACTGACTGAAACCAACGAAGCACTTGTGGTTGATGCAGCAACTGCCAGGCTCCCAGCTCTTTGAAACTATGACAGCTACATTGCAGAAGTCAGAGCTGCAGAGCGGAGCCATTGAGAAGACATTTCCTTTGTTTCCTTTTTACAGACAATAATATAAAGAGTGTGCGGGCCACTGCAAGTTATTGTTTTAGACATCCTGGCTGCATCCATAAAACGGGCCCCATGAATTTAGCAGTGCAGCTAACACTGCCGCAAATCGATTGCCCTACCCTTGTTTTACAGCCAAGAAATAGGCACAGCCCAAATTGATTTGTACCGCAGGTTTCACGTACTGCCTAACATTTAGCTATCCTCCATCTTTATGCCTCGATACATTGAAATTTCAGCACAACTTCAGCATCGATTCTGTACTGCTTAAATTAGCGCAAGTCTTATCAGACTGTCCCTGTGCAAGGCTCTCTGTTCTAAGGTGGAAGAGTTCCCATCTGTTCTGATAATGATAAGATTCTATTTTTGTAGGTGGCTGAGAACAAGTCTCGAGCCTATTACTTTTTGCAGCATCTGTTATGTATTCAAAGAATGTGTCCAAGAGTATAATGGAAGTTCTGGCTGAATTTTCTCTCCAGGGGTGGTAGAGGTCAGGGAATGCTGGGGTGATGGGTAGTGGGATGGAGGAGCGGGGTGGTTGCTGGTGGTTGGCGGGGAGTGCTGCAGTGAAGGGGGAGGGGGGGGGGGTTCCCAGCACAAGTTGGCCTGTGCCTGCTTTTGCACAGACAGGCAGAGGTGGCCTCTAAGCCTATCTGGAGGGCGAGACAGCCCCTGACCTGCCGCCTGGAGGCCACCTCTGGGCAACTCAACTGAGAATCTGGAGGCTGACTGTGGAATTCTCCTTTAATTGGCATCTCCTGGTTCTTCATGAGCCACGTCATTTATCCACTGTGTGCGGGTCGATATCCCTGCCATTCCTCAATCCTGCCTCAGCAGAATTGGTCCAGATGCTTGATGGAGCCAGGGAATTGGCATGGCAGCCAGTGAGGCATTTCTGAGCTCCAGCCTGTTTCGGCTTCCAGCCCAACAGCCCCTGTCTGCTCCCTCAGGTGGATGTAAAAGATCCTCAGCACTATTTCAATAAGAGCAGGAGTTCTCCTTGGTTCCCTGGTCAATAGCAACCAACTTCAATAAAACTGATTATCTGGCATTTATCACATTGTTGCTTGTGGGAGATTTTGGTGCCCTCTCCCATTCTGTATTCAAGACCCATTCCAGGGCTTGGGTACAAAAATCAAAGCTGACGCTCCGACACGGTACTGAAGGAGTGCTGCACTGTCTTTGGGTGCATCATTAAACTGAGGCCCCATCTTACTGCTCGGAACAATCTTACAGTACTATTTCAAACATGAGCAGGGGTGTCCTATTTATTCATCAACGGAATTCACACAATGAAAACATATTGGCTGGTCATTGCTTGCCGGAGCTTGCTGTGATAAAATTGGCTGCCGCATTTCCTGCCTTACAACAGGGGCTACACTTCAAAAAACATCCTTCATTGACGATAAAGAGCTTTGTGACGTCCTGTGGTTGGGAAAAGAGTGAGATGAGTGCAAGTTATTTCTTTATATAAATGCAAGTTTATTCTTTCAATTAGAACAGTGAAGTTTTTAAAAATAAATTTAGAGTACCCAATTATTTACATTTTTCCAATTGAGGGGCAATTTAGCATGGCCAATCCACCTAACCGGTGGATTCTTTGGGTTGTGGGGGTGAGACCCACGCAAACATGGGGAGAATGTGCAAACTCTACATGGACAGTGACCCAGGGCTGGGATCGAACCCGGGTCCTCCACGTCTTAGGCAGCAGTGCTAACCACAGAACAGTGAAGTTAATGTAGTTAATGGTGAGAGAACCAATCTTGCTTATATAAAGAGCAATACGGGGCATGTGTGGTTTGAATGTACAATGGTGGTCTCAAGATCTGTGCTGAAACATTAATCTGTTTTTAGTCATCCAGATGTTGACAAACCTGCTTGTATTTTTGGTACTTTTGACTTTAATTACTAGCCCACAAGCCAGTTGGGTTTGAACCCACAACCATCAGATGGCAGGTGACAGACAGACCAATCGAGCTCAGCTTACAAAACAATGTTTTCATGCAGTTTGTATGCTTGTATTGTAAGTTTATTCCACAACGACAGTGGCCTCTTTGAATGCACTGAGCCGAATGAATGAAAACCCAAAACTGTCCTTTAACAGCTGTGCTTTGTTTTGAGTGAATTAAGGTAGAAGGAGAATGAAAACGGCTGCAATATTCTACTTTAAAAAAAAATCATTGTCCTCTTTATTTGGCTTTCCCATTGAATCTTAGGATCATACAGCACAGAAAAGGCCTTTTGGCTTTAAGGCCAAAGGACAGCACGGTGGCACAGTACCAGGTACCCGAGTTCGATTCCAGCCTGGGTGACTCTCTGGGCGCGTTCCACCGGCCACGTTGCGCTCTTGCTCGGTCCCACAAGGTATCCGAGTCAGACTCCCACCCACAAGTGGCGGGACAAAACGGCGCGCACCGAAACCGGTATTAAACAAACTTTGGTGAACTTACCCGACATCTACTGGCATCACGGGATCCACTGGCCTCCCCAGCAAAACCACAGCCAGGCGCTCTTCAGCCCTGGTCCACACAAAAGTGGACCAGGCAGAACAGTACCTGGGGAGCCTCCCGGAGACCCCTGGGTGGTGAGGGACAGTGCAGGGTGGCTCCCTGGCCCTCCCCCTGGAACGTAGGCACCTTGGCACTGCCACTCGGGCATTGTCAAGGTGCCTGGATGGCACTGCCAAGGGCCAAGGGGTGAGGGGGGGCATACCAATGAAAAGAGGGGGGGGGGGGTTTGAAGGATGGGGGTCCTGAAAGGGAGGGGGTGCTGTAGGGGGTTTTGGGGGGCCTGAAGAGGTGGACATCCTCAGGGATCCAATAGTGGGATGTCCTCACTTGAGAGGTGTTGTTAATGCCCATGTGTGTGGGGATAACATTGCCTATGGGTTGGGGCTGTGGAGGACCAACTTAGAGATCGGAGAACCCTTTTATAATGGTGGCCCAATCTCGGAGTTCAGTTCCCCAGTGCTAAAAAAATTCTCAATGTGGGCTTAACTGGTGAGAAACTCCCCAGGCCCCAAAAAAGTGACTTAGAGTCATTGAATAGCTGTGGAGAACTTGCTGGCAGAGATAAATCCGCCACAAATTAACTTAGAAATCTTTTGGGAGACTCACATGGTGTTCATAACTTCTCTCTGTGACTGTGTGGGTTTCCTCCAGGTGCCCAGGTTTCCTCCCAGAGCCCAAAGATGTGCAGGTTTGGTGAATTGGCCATGATAAATTGTCCCTTAGTGTCCAAGGATATGTAGGTTGGGGGTTTTACAGGGATAGTGTGGGTGAATGGGCCTAGCTGGGGTTGGTGCAGACGTCATGGGCCAAATGGCCTCCTTCTGCACTGTAGGAATTCTATGGTTCTATGGCTTATCGAGTCTTTGCCAGCTCTCTGAAAGAACTATCTTCAATTCTTTTCCTTTTCAAGTATATATCCATTTCTCTTTGGAAAGTGACTATTCAAAGAGCTTGTAGCTAATCTCACACTCGTAACCATGAATCTTTATCAAGAGATATTTCTCCAAGTCATCTCCAGTGATTCATAGTCAGTCGCCTTCACAAATATTTTACCAAAGAGAAAGGTAGAAAATGCATGGTTCTTCAAAGTAAAGCTAATAAGCAGGATTCTTCATTTGCCGACGGCAAAACCGCGAAATGCGATTGGGCGGAGAATAGGTTCTGATGGCAAAATCGCAAAGGGTGTCGATTTGACACCAAATTGCGATTCTCCGTCACTTCGCCAACAGCACCAACGCATACCGGAATGCATGTAGAATAAACACCATTTGCATGTCATTAGTGGGCCTGGCCCGGTATTTTTTGGGGCCTCCTCGATTCTCCTCCTCCGATGGGCCGAGTTCCAGTCGGCACAGTTCACTTGTGCTTTCAAAAATCAAACCGACGTGGTGGCTGCTGAGGGAGAGAGAGAAGAGGTAGGACACAGAGAGGAGAGACTGCGGGTTGTCGGGCCGGATAGTGGCCGAGCTGGCTGGAGCTGCCAGGGCTGGGGAAGGAGGGGAACGGCGGAAACAGGGCTGAGTGGCCAGGATGACCAGCAATAGTGGCCTTCCTGCTAGTTGCCACAACCCTAGGGGACGCTCTGTGGCTGTTAGAGCTGCTTGAGGAGTAGGAAGCTGCTGCAGCAGAGCGTGCAGCAGCGGAGCAGGAGGCAGCCGCTGAAGATAAAGGGCCGGTCGCCCAGCAGGCCAAGGAGGAGGAGGAGGTGAAAAAGAGGCACCTCATGAGGCCTCACCTGTACTGGCACCGCTTATCATTTGAGGACCTTCCGGACCGGGCATGCCGTCGAAGAATCTGGCTGAGCATGGAGACAGTGCGACATATCTGCCGGATCATGGCACACCTGGCACCGCAGGGATATGGGGGAGGACTCCTGCACTCGATAGTTGTCAATGTTTCAGTTGCCCTGAACTTTTCCGCCACAAGATCCTTCCAGGAGCTGAGTGGGGACCAGTCCGGGATCTCACAAACAGGTGCATACACGCCATCACGGAGGCCCTATATGCACAGTCGGCACAATACATCCATTTCAATTTGGATCGAGCCCACTAGGATGTCCGGGCAGCAGGGACATGCCCCAGGTCAAGGGGGTGATCGACGGGATGCATGTCACCCTCCGAGCACCTGCAGTTGACAGGCCGCTCTACACAAACCGAAAGGGATTTCACTCAAAGAATGTGTAGCTGATATGTGACCATCAGCTGCACATCATACACATCTGCGCCTGAAATCCGGGCAAAGTGCACAACGTCTTCATCCTGGCACACTCAGCTATTCCTGGCATCTTTGAGGCACACCCCAGCTGCGACTGTACCAGCACTTTCTTGGTCTGTACCACATCACCCTGGCTCCAGGGTGACAGGGGTTATCCACTGCGGTCGTGGCTGATGATGCCTATCCAGAGGACACAGACCGATGCTGAGACCTGTTACAACGACTGCCCAAGCAGCGTCCAGGGGTGTGATCAAACGGTGCTTCGGCCTCCTGAAGGTGCGGTGCAGGTCATTCGACCGCCCTGGAAGGGCACTCCAGCATTACGCTGAGAGGATCGCCCGCATTGTGGCAGTCTGCTGTGTCTTCCACAACATTGCACAGCAGAGGGGCGACATGCCAGAGGACGAGGAGGAACACCAGGCCTCGTCTGATCAGGAGGATGCTGAGGAGGGGAAGGATGGGCAGGACATGGGGCCCAGGCAAGCATGGGAGGCCACAAGACAGGTGTGCCAGGGCCAACACTCTGATCGCCTCCACGTTCACCGAGTAGGGTGGGGGGATTGGCCAGACGCACCCAATCCCACACCTGCTGCTCGGGTGTCCCAGGTGGCATGATGCCACCCTGTTCTGCCCGCTGCCCAGCAGATGCACCAGAGACAGAAAGGGGGGAGTTCAAGGTGCTGCAGTGTTCCGACACCTCCCCTGTGGGAGTCACAGCACTGGCCCTATCACCTCCTCCTCCCTCGCAATGCCGAATGACCCCTGGGCTACTCCATAGAACGGGGGTGTGAGTGGAGCTATCCCCTGAAGCACCCCCACAACTTGGAGCTGCCAGTCCTGGAGGCCCGCTCTGGTCTCGATCTGGGTCTGCATGCTCATGGCATTGGAGCACATCCTCGTCTGGGACTGCGCCGCATCACACTGCGACTGTACCACCACTTTCTTGGTCTGTACCACATCAGCCAGTGACTGAGCCATCTCCCTCTGGGACTGGGCCACCTCCCTTGTGTCATCTCGGCCAGTGCCTTGGCAATGCCACCGACATTCTCAGCCATGGCCTGCTGTGACTGGGCCACACTCAGGAGCGCCGCTGCAATGTCCAGGTGGCTCTGGCACATGGCTGCCTATGAGTGGGTAGTCCTGTCTTGGGCTTCAGCCAGCGTCTGTATGGATTGCCCCAGGCCTCGGACATGCTGATCCTTTGCCAAAACCCTCGACCCCAAGGCCTCCAGCGTGGACGCCACCCATGCGGTGTTTACCAGTGACTGCGGCATCTCCCTCTGGGACTGGGCCACCTCTGCATCTTTGCCACGTTGGCAAGCACCTGGGCAATGACGCCCGCTGTGAGTGGGCCACGCTCAGGAACACCTGATTTCCAGGTGGCATTGGCACATGGCTGCGTGTGAGGCGGCAACATTGTCCTGGACTTCGGCCACCGCCTGCACAGAGTGCCCCAGGCCTTGGACATGATAATCCATAGTCAAAACCGTCGTGCCCAAGGCCTCCACCGTGAACGCTGCCCGTGCGGTGTTGGCCTGGGTGACACACATTATCAGCACCGCCTCCTGCTGCTGCACACTGGTGGAATCCTCCAGCTGCACCTGCAGGTACATGATGCAGGATGCTCGCCGACAACACCTCATGTATCCCTGGCTCTGCGACTGCTTCTCCACAATCAATGGGACTGTCCATTCCAGAAGCCAGTCTGGATGCAGCTAGTCCTTGGGGTTAGCCCTCTGACAGTCCATCCCCTCAGGAGTTCCTACCTCCACCTGATGTACCGGACCAGCTGTGTGGTGCGCACCAGAGAGTGTCCCAGGAGCCTCTTCGCTGAAGTGCCCAACCGAGGATGGTGGAGAGTGTTGGAGACAGCTATGATGGAAAGTCAGTGTCATCCTCCGATTCGACCTCCGGGGTCTCCTGAGTCTCGGGTGGGGAGCTACCATCCGAGTTGCTATCCTTGTCGCTGCTCGGCTCATAGGGGGGGTTCCAGCTGTGACACTGGCTGTGGGCGGGGGGCACCGAATGGACCAGCCCATCTCCAGCTGCTCCTGCAAGACACAAGACAAGATGCATGATTAGAACGCGGGCCAAGGGTGATAGGGATGAGCGTCTAGGTGGGGGAGTGGTGAGGGTCGGGGTGGTGTGGGTGAGGGTGGTCTAGGGGTGAGGGTTGTGTGGGGGTGAGGGTGGGGGTGAGGTGGTGTTGGAGAGGGCAGATTCACACACGTGTCACGGGACACTGCAACTCAGCAGGGTCTCACTTCCTCTGGGCCGCTGACCACATCCAGGGCCCTCTGCTTTGCCATGGTTAGGGGCCCCAGGTCCGGCAGTCTCCCACCTCTCTTCTCCCACTTCTAGGTAGCTGTAGGTGGCCTTCTCTTTAGGGTGGGGGGGGGGACAGAAAACAACAGTGCTATACCGTCCGACGCATGCAGCCCAGGGGTGTGTAGCTGGTGACCTCAGTGACCATGTCAATGGGTATGGATGCCGGCATGTGGTGCAGGGTGGGAGTTTGGCCGCCCTCTGGATGGAAGGGGTGTCGGGTTATGGGTGTGTGGGATGGGTTTGGTGTCGAGGCACAGTGCTGTTTACTCACTCTGACCGCCCTGAGGAGGTTGTGCAGTTTTATTCGGCACTGCAGGCTGGTACGGATATGTTGCCCGTGGTGCCTCTGGCCTCTGTCACTTACGGCCAGGCACGCAAATAGCGGCTGGCAGTCTCCTTCCCGGGCCCGGGGTACAGGGTCATCCGCCTCAACTCCATAGCTTCCAGGAGGGCCTCAAGCTATGCGTCCGCGAAATGTTGGACCGTGCATCTCCCTGTCATCTTGTTGGATGGGATGGCGTGTGTGGGGAGTGAAGTGTGTCCATGCGGCTGCAGCTTGTCAGCCTCCTGAATGTCAATGGTGAAACCGGCACCATTTCTCTTGTGTTCCATGTGGTGCCGATGCTAGCCCCTTAATAGTAGCTGAATCTGTCCAGGTGCGGTGCCAGTTTTGCTGTCATGGAAGTCCACGAATTCTGCATCTGCGTCAATACTTAGTCTCAGAAGCAGAGAACCCAGCCCATAGCTCAGTGGGCTGTTTAAACATTTTGAATTTGGACAGTGGACAGCAGCATCCCAATTCAAACTGAGAGATTACGTTGCTTCACAATGCCAGGGACCCGGGATTGATTCCTGGTTTGCGTCACTGTCTGTGCGGAGTCTGCACGTGAGAACATAGAACATACAGTACAGAAAGAGGCCATTCGGCCCATCGAGTCTGCACCGACCCACTTAAGCCCTCACTTCCACCCTATCCCCGTAACCCAATAACCCCATCTAACCTTTTTGGTCACTAAGGCCAATTTATCATGGCCAATCCACCTAACCTGCACGTCTTTGGACTGTGGGAGGAAACCGGAGCACCCAGAGGAAACCCACGCACACACGGGGAGAACATGGAGACTCCGCACAGACTGTGACCCAGCGAGGAATTGAACCTGGGACCCTGGAGCTGTGAAGCCACAATGCTATCCACTTGAGTTACCATGCTGCCGTTCTCTCTGTGTCTGTGTGGGTTTCCTCCGGGTGCTCCGGTTTGTTTCTTCGCACAAATCCTGAAAGACGTGTTGTTAGGTGAATTGGACATTCTGAATTCTCCCTCAGTGTACCCGAACAGGTGCCGGGGTGTGACGACTCGGGGATTCTCACAGTAACTTCATTGCAGTGTAAGCCTACTTGTGGCACTAATAAAGGTTATTATTATTACATTCTCGCTATTACCCACTGAGCTAACGCAATGCTGATCCTCTCAACGTGCTGTCCCCCACTCACGTTGCTGACAGGCTATGTGCTCCAATCTCACCAGAAGGGATCCATCTGCTTACCAGCTCTTTACTTGAGCTCTACCTCGGCACTGTTTCTCCAAAGGTTTTATTCACAGTCACTGCATTGAATCATCACTCCTCATGTTCCTATCTTTTAGAGGTCTGCCCAATATGTCAAGGATCTTCTCATGGCATATAGCACAATCTCGGACTGTTCATCATGTCATACCTGTATTAATCTTGCTGCTACGGTGTTTCACCATCGTTGATCACCATGTCATGTTATCATAATGATGCAATACCTTGGGCTGATTGACGGTGCAACACACAAGGCATCAATCACTCATAAGAGATTGCTGAAACTCGCAGTCTCATGGCGCCGAGGTCCCAGGTTCGATCCCGGCTCTGGGTCACTGCCGTGTGGAGTTTGCACATTCTCCCGTGTTTGCGTGGGTTTCGCCCCCACAACCCAAAGATGTGCAAGGTAGGTGGATTGAACACGCTAAATTGCCCCTTAATTGGAAAAAATGAATTGGGTATTATACATAGAAATAAAACTTGAAGGCATCAGAACTGTGTGTGTGTGCTCTGCTCAAACTAAAAGTGAAACTAAGAGTGGATCACATGACACATTTCTGTTCTAGTGATGTCATTCCAATATCCCTTAATAGTAGATTACAACAGAATCCTCAATCTTGTCTATGGCACTGACTGTAAGTTAGGCACATTCCCAGAATGAAGAAGACCAACCTGGAGCTATGGTACCATGAATCTACTCACAGCTACACCAACTCGCACCCAGTGTTTATATGACATTGATAGAATCTGGACAGATCTCCTGTCCAATTAACTTCCCAGCCACTGAGTATTAGAGCTGCAATGCTGAAACTGGAAAGAAAATTAAGTAAAGGGGCGCAGTGGAACCATGCAAATCCCACCATCAGAAACTCAAAGTAAAAGGGCACAAAAGTGGATATCTTGAGAGTGTGCTTTTCCTATCCAGAATCATAGAATTTACAGTGCAGAAGGAGGCCATTCGGCCCATCGAGTCTGCACCGGCTCTTGAAAAGAGCACCCTACTTTAGCCCATGCCTCCACCCTATCCCCGTAACCCAATCTCACCTTTTATGGACACGAAGGGCAATTTATCATGGCCAATCCACCCAACCTGCACATCTTTGGACTGTGGGAGGAAACCAGAGCACCCGGAGGAAACCCACGCAGACACGGAGAGAACATGCAGACAGCACACAGACAGGGACCCAAGCCGGGAATCGAACCTAGGACCCTGGAGCTGTGAAGCAACAGGGCTAACCACTGTGCTACAGTGCTGCCTGTAGTTTCCATATGTTGCACCCGAATAGCTGTTCCCATTGCACAACAACTACTTGCTCCTATATGTGCCTTTCACATACTAAAATATCCCCAGGTGCTTCACGGGACTGTTAGAGAACCAGGTTTGACACAGAACACTTACGGAGATACTGGCGCTGTTAGCAAATGCTTGGTCAGAGAGATAGGTTTTAAGGAAAGTCTTACAGGAAGAAAATAAAGTTGAGAGGTGGGCTGGTATAGGAAGGGAATTTTAGAGTTTAGGGTCTCAGTTGTTGAAGGTATGGTCACCAATGTTGAATGATTAAAATAGGGGGTGCTCAAGAGACCAAATATAAAGGTGTTCAGAACCTCGGAGGGTTGTGATACTTGAGGAGAGCTGTTCAGTAATAGCTCAGATCAGGTCAATCACCAGACTGATCAACAGGATGACTGACAAATAACTTTGGACAGTCACCTTGATGTAATTCATTGTTGGGATGTCGGCATCACTGACAAGGTTGGCATTTGTTTCCCATCTCACAATTGCCCTGAGAAGTTGGGTTGAGCCGCCTTCGTGAACCACTGCAACTGAACTGAGTATCCTGCTAGGCTATTTCAAAGGGCACCAGAGTTTAGGTTGGTGTGTTCTTTGTGGTCTGTAAATGACCAGACACTTCCACCAGTTTTAGCAATTAGCAAAAAGTTTTATCAAAAAGGTGTCTTTACTTATGAGACGAACAAAGGACAAAACAGGTTCACGATTTAACCCAATTTTATTCACAATTCTCACACTCACACAAAATATGACTCAGACTCACCGCTGGGCTCTAGGCATTACCCACACTTAGTAAAGGAGGCTGGCCAGACTACGATCATTCAACATGGACATCTTCTCTGGGCTCAGAACCTAGGGTCCTTTCTTCTTGCAATGGTTGTACCTGGGGACTCCCAGGTTATCGCTGATTATCTGTTCTGATGTTCCTTCTTCCATACTGGTTCTGCTAGCACTGAGTCATAGGTATAGACCCACACCTGGCCTCAGTTCTATTGTCCCATCCATACTTAAACTCATTAATAGGAATAAACAGGATATTCCTGTTCAGCCAGGATGATTCAATCAAGGTCCATTGTCCTTTGAACCACTCTTGTCTGAACAGCTATTAACACCCTATGGAGTCTGATGGCTTTTTTGTTTGTCATTTGTCCTGCCACAAAGTTTATCACCTGTGTCTGGAGTTAGTTACATATTGATAGCATGTTGTTGTTCTTTAGTGTAAATGTGAATGAGTAATTACAAAGTCCATATCGCAATAATCAGTTAGAACAGTACAGCACAGAACAGGCCCTTCGGCCCTCGATGTTGTGCCGAGGAATGATCACCCTACTTAAACCCACGTAACCCGTATACCCGTAACCCAACAATCCCCCCATTAACCTTACACTACGGGCAATTTAGCATGGCCAATCCACCTAACCCGCACATCTTTGGACTGTGGGAGGAAACCAGAGCACCCGGAGGAAACCCACGCACACACGGGGAGGACGTGCAGACTCCACACAGACAGTGACCCAGCCGGGAATCGAACCTGGGACCCTGGAGCTGTGAAGCATTGATGCTAACCACCATGCTACCGTGAGGCTCCGACTTCTTGTGTTGACTTGAGTGCTCTTGCAGATGGCCAGTATCGATTCCAGCCAGGGCCTCATTTGGTAGTTTCAGCTCAGGGCCTTTGTGTCTTGTTAGCCTGTTTCCAGTGCCACAACTGGAATCATACACAGACCAGACTGGACGGCCCATTTCCTGTCAGGTCAATATCAGTAATCCCATATCACTCTCTGAAAAAGAACAAGGAGTGTAGACCTCAGCATCCTGATGTTAATAACAGAGTGAGCGAGGGATGATATGTGAAAGGTTTTGAGAATTCTGTATTCAGTACAGGGAAAGAACTTTAAGAAATTGTATAAAATGCCAGGTTGTCCAGAGGAAAGTACAGCTTTAAAGGCAATAAGAGTTGGTCAGGAGTGGCCCCCATTTGGAATTGCAATGCTAGTACTAGAGAGATAAAGATAGACTGAAATTTAGGGTAGAATTTTCCTAGCCCTGGAAAGGCAGGGGCCAAGGTATAGGGGCTGCGATGAGGGTGCAAAAACATGAAGCCACACTGGAATGTCTCACTCCATTGGGGAAATTTCCTGGAGACTGTAGAGTGTCAGGCAGCCAATCAACATATTTAAGACCCTAATTAGGGGCCATTTTGAGTGGTCGCCAAACATTTGACATCAGAGTGGCCACCCCATCACCACATTCGGAGGCAACCAGCTTATTGGAGGTAGTTTGGGGGAACCATCAGAGCTTGAACAAAGACTCAATGGGCATCGCGATGGCACAGCGGTTAGCACTGCTGCCTCACAGCTCCAAGGATCCGGGTTCAATTCCTACCTCGGGTCACCGTGTGGTGTTTGCATTTTTTGCCCGTGTCCGTGTGGGTTTCCTCTGGGTGCTCCGGTTTCCTCCCACAATCCAAAGATGTACAGGTTAGGAGGATTGGCCATGCTTAATTACCCTTTAGTGTTCAAAAGGTTAGTTGGGGTTACTGGGTTACAGGGATAGGTGGGGACTTGGGCTTAAATAGGGTGCTGTTTCCAAGGGCTGGTGCAAACTTGATGGGCCAAATGGCCTTGATCTGCACTGTAGGGATTACTATGACCATTAATTGTGACTCTTCCAGAGTGCCTCCATTTTGAGACACCCTTGTGTTTTCCTATGCTGTCAGGAACTGCCGGCATGTGATTGGGCCAGCAGAACCAGGAGCCTCGAATGGATATATTATCTTGGAGGCAGCCAATAGGGAGGCTGCCTGCAGGAAAATAACTCCCTGGTCTGACTCCTGACAAATTTGAGCTCAGGATTCCCATTTGTTCCTGAAGCCCATGGAAAAATCCTGCCCTAGTTTTGTGAGGGCCACGAAGAATCCAGCATGAGTTTTCAGGATGCAAAGAAATAACATTTATTTACAAATTAACATATATATACACAACAGCAGCAATAACTTCTCTTGCAGCTAACTCCTCTCTCCCTGGTTCCAAACTGGCCAGCTCTATTTATGCAGGGAGTCTGCTAATAATTTCTCCGCCCCCCTCATTGGGGAAGCTCATACTCCCACAGGATTGTGGGATTGTCATTAGTCCACAGCCAATGGTAAGCAGGCAGGTTATAACATCCCTCCCCCCCAAAGTCCAAGGAATCCACCGAAGACCCTGGCGAAGGAGGGCGTCGGACTCGTTTTGCCGCAGGCCGAACACCATTTGCACAAGGCGCTGGATCAGGCGGCGTGTAACGAGATGGAGACCGCCGCTTCCGTGATGAACGACGTAACGGTTGTACGTCCACGGCCCGTCGGCCCGAGGATTCCCCCTCTGAGGTATCTTGTGTCTCCATCTCGGATTCAGAGTCTGCTGCCTCTGTCATCTCGGTGTCTTTATCTCCATGCGGTTCTGTCACGACCTGCGCAGGCTTTGAGTGAGGCACCAGAGGAAGATTGTGAGGAATACTTTCCATTGTGTCTGGTCTCTGCGGCTGTAGGAATAAGCTCCTGGGGCGGGGAATCTTTGGCAGGGATAGTCTTCTGGACCGAACATGGCCTACATGTTTGCGCTGGAGACGACCCTGGGCTTGTACCTGGTAAGAGATAGGGCCCGTTTGGCGAAAGATTACGCCAGGGACCCACTGGGCACCACCAGCAAAATTCTGAACGAACACTGGGTCACCGGGCGTGAACTGCCGAATCGGCCGATGCCGAGAAAAACTATGTCCCTGCCGTTCTTGTGTGCGACGTACTTTTGCGCCAATGTCCGGGAAAACCATGCTGAGGCGGGAGCTACCCCAGTCACCGCATGGGGGGGGTGGTCCTATATGAAAACAAAAACCGAGCCAGTCTCGTGTCCATCGACCCGGAAGACTGCTTCTTTAGGCCTCGTTTGAATGTCTGCACTGCGCGCTCCGCCAACCCATTTGAAGCCGGGTGGTAAGGGGCAGTGCGGATATGGCGTATGCCGTTCGTCTTCATGAACCTTGCAAACTCCTCACTTGTGAACGGAGTGCCATTGTCCGTGACCAGCACCTCGGGGAGGCCATGCGTACTGAAAGACAAACGCATCTTCTCAATTGTTGCGGAGGGCGTTGTGCCGACCATCTTATGCACCTCTAGCCATTTAGATTGGGCGTCGATTAATAGCAGGAACATGGATCCTTGAAAAGGGCCGGCGAAATCCGTATGCAAGCGCGCCCAAGGCCGCCCTGGCCATTCCCAGTGATGTAGGGGCGCAGCCAGCGGAAGCTTCTGATGTTCCTGGCAAATGGAGCAGTTTTGGGCCACCTTCTCAATGTCGGTGTCGAGGCCTGGCCACCAGACATAACTCCAGGCCAACATTTTCATTTTGGTCACACCTGGATGCCCATTGTGCAAGTCTCTCAGTATCAGCTCCTGTCCTTTTTCCAGAACAATCACACGCGTCCCCCATAAAAGGATGCCGCCTTCCACGCTGAAATCGGACAGCTTGGGGGAAAATGCCCGCAACTCACCTGGCAGCTGTCTATGCTGCCCAACATACAGGACTATGCGCCGAACCTTTGACAGGACTGGCTCCGTCTGGGTCCACTCACGGATCTGTGATGCCGTGACAGGCAAGGTGTACATAAAATTTAGGGTTGCAACCACCTCACCGGTCGTGGGGGTCGACATGGGGCCAGTCGATATAGGTAATCGGCTCAGTGCGTCGGCATTCCCTATCTGGGTTCCTAGTTTGTGTTCCAGAAAATACTCATATGCAGCAAGCAACAAAGCCCAGCGTTGGATCCGTGCGGGAGCAATGGGCGGTATTGGCTTATCCTCTCTGAAAAGTCCCAGCAGAGGCTTATGATCAGTCACGATAGTGAAGTGGCGGCCATATACGTACTGGTGGAAACGTTTCACTGCAAAGACCACTGCCAGGCCCTCCTTCTCGATCTGCACGTACTTTTTTTCTGCTGCAGTCAATGTGCGGGAGGCGAAAGCTATCGGCCGCTCGGCCCTGTTCTCCATCTTGTGGGACAGCTTGGCCCCAATACCGTATGGGGATGCATCACATGTGACGAGCAAAGGCTTTCCAGGATCATAGTGGGTTAGTAACCCAGAAGATGACAATTGTTGTTTTACCCGCCGGAAAGCGGTTTCTTGCTGCTGACCCCAAACCCAGGTGTGATTCTTCTTTAGCAGAAGGTGCAACGGGGCCAGCGTAGTTGCCAGATTGGGGAGGAACTTTCCGTAATAGTTTACGAAGACGCGAAGTGTCAGTCGGGGCGGGGCCTGTTGAATCGCGCGCACCTTCTCTGCGACGGGGTGCAAACCTTCGCGGTCCACCCGATAACCCAGGTAGACTACTTCCTTCGCCTGAAAAACACACTGTATGACGTAAAGGGACTCCAGCCTCCGAAAAGCGTCTAAGGACAGCCTCCAAATTTTCTAAATGTTCCTGCTCCGACGTTCCTGTGATCAAAACGTCATCTAAGTAAACAGCAACACGCGGTAATCCTCTCAAAATGCCCTCCGTAACGCGTTGAAAAATAGCGCAGGCAGAGGATACTTCAAAAGGCAAACGCGTATATTCATACAGGCCCCAGTGTGTATTAATCGTTACATATGGCCAGGAGGCAGGGTCCAGCTCCAACTGTAGGTAGGCGTGACTCATATCTAATTTTGTGAACGAGAGTCCGCCTGCAAGCTTCGCGTAGAGATCCTCTATGCGAGGCATTGGGTATCGGTCGTGTCGGGAAGCCGTATTCACTGTAAGTTTATAGTCGCCGCACAAGCGAACTGTGGCATCTGGCTTCATTACAGGTACAATGGGTGCTGCCCAGTCAGTGAAACGGACGGGCCTGATGATACCCAATGTCTCCAAACGAGTGAGCTCCCCTTCTACCTTCTCGAGCAAGGCGTAAGGCACCTGGCGCGCCCCGAAATAGTGTGGCGTGGCTCCTGGTTTGACTTGCATACGGGCTACAGCCCTTTTTATTTTCCCCAAACCGGGCTGGAATACATCTGGGTATCGTCCTAGCACCTCAGTCAACCCTCCAGAAACTGTTTGGAGGATGTGCTGCCACTGCAGCCGCAAATGGCGCAACCAGTCCCGACCCAACAGGCTGGGCCCATGGCCGCGCACCACGATAAGTGGGAAACACCCCTCCTGGCATCCATAAACAACAGGGGTCATCGTAGTTCCTGCAATGTCCAATGGTTCCCCCGTATAGGTGGCCACCCTGGCCTGTGTGTCAGTTAATGTAAGGGTCTGTATACCCTGCTTGATGTGGTCGAATGTCCACTGGGCGATCACGGAGACCGCTGTGCCAGTGTCCAACTCCATCTCAAGCGGGTGACCATTGACCCGTACTGTCACCTTAATGGGGGCCACACGGGGAGCTGCCACACAATGCAGCTGCAGGCAGTCATCCTCCGTCTCCACGTCCTCGGGAGTAGTCGCCGCTGGTTCATCCAAATGAAAGGTACGGCCTCTCGGCTGGCCCCAGTTTCGATCGAAACGACGGCGCCTCTGGCGCACCCAGGACCGGCGTCCGCGACGGGGTCGGCACCTACAAGTCTGACACGGACATGGCTCCTCATCCATTGGTTCTGGAGAAGGCTCCCTTCGGGGAGGAATGTCTGACGGCCACTGGCGTCGATCCGGACGTCGCCTTGCCCAAGGTACCGCAGGGGTGCGGGGGGGATGCTTTTGGACAGAAGGGGTTGCCCCCCAAGGCATCCACCTCCATTCCCTGTAGCTCCTGCACTCCCCGTTCTGCACTCTCTCGGGACAATACTATTAGAATGGCCTGTTGAAAAGTCAATGTTGGCTCGGCTAACAACTTCTCTGGGTGGTCGCATTGTTAATACTGCAAACCAAACGGTCGCGTAACATTTCTGACAAGGTCTCACCATAGTCACAGTACTCCTGCAATCCTGCGTAGCCTGGATAGAAAGTCGGCAAGGGATTCTCCTGGGGTCCTTTCAAGCGGTATTAATCCGGTAACGTTGGACTATCGTGGATGGGATTGGGTTAAAATGTTGCCCCACTAAGTTCACAAGTTCATTCAAACGTTGTAGGTGTCTGGCGCAGCTGGGTACGTAGGCTCCTATCACCCAAACATATGTGGGCCGCAGGCGGTGAGCAATATGACCACCTGGCGCTCGTTTTTGGAGATGTTGTTTGCCCAGAAATAGTAACGCATCCTTTGTGCGTACTGGTTCCAGCTTTCCAGCGCAGCATCAAAAACATCCAAACATCCATACAGAGGCATGGTGTAATAGAAAACAACTTCCAACCTGTATCCAACAAAAATCCAGGGAGGTGGCTTCAGCAGTGTAGACAGCCAGTCACTTTAACCCTCGTCACCAGTTTTGTGAGGGCCACGAAGAATCCAGCACGAGTTTTCAGGATACAAAGAAATAACATTTATTTACAAATTAACATATATACACACAACAGCAGCAACTTCTCTTGCTGCCAAACTCCTCTCTCCCTAGTTCCAAACTGGCCAGCTCTATTTATGCAGGGAGTCTGCTAATGATTTCTCCCCCCCCCCCCCCCCCCCCCTCATTGGGGAAGCTCATACTCCCACAGGATTGTGGGATTGTCATTAGTCCCCAGCCAATGGTAAGCAGGCAGGTTATAACACCTAGTTTGACTGTGAATGGCCAAACACTATAGCTTTACGTCAAAGTTTTCATAAAGATGGAAACCTTTTCCATTACTATGAAAATGGCGCAGGGTGTTGAATCGTGAAGTCCCACCCTGAACATGGCAGCTACCATTTTTGCAGAGGTTGAAACAGGGGCGATGGGGCTGAATGGAAGAGTGTTCTAAGTTGTACATCCTTGGTTTGTCAAGGCAGCTACACATGTTAAAGTGCAGCTGCCTCAGGCTGACCTCATTTTTGCTAGTGTGATGTCCAAAACACAACTTGTGCCCATAAGACCTGGTAGGAGAAGGTCTAAACTGCCAAAGCGTTTTGGAACAGTGAGGTACCCTTTTAGAAATGTAAGGCACCCTTTTCAATGTAGCCCCAGGACACCTTTGAAGCAAGTCAGGAACCCTTTGGGAGAGGTGACAGTGCCCTCTGGTATTGTTAAACTTAGTCATGAATGTGCGTAAGAAAATGCATGAACTCATTGCAATTATCAAGTTCATTGTGATTGGCAAGAGCGCTGTCAAAAGGAGCCGACAAAAGGAGCTGTAAACAGCAGTCAAAATAAAGTGTCAAAATGAACTGTCAAAAGAAATTGTCAAGAGAGCTGTCAAAGGGAGCTGTCAAGCCAGCAAGGCATTCAAAACCCCTGAGCTTTATATATTTGAAAAATTGTCTGCAGTGTTTGAAAAATCAGTGCTTGCCAATTCATTCTGTCGGTTAACATAAATGTAAGGGATATCATTACAGAATTAATTCTACATGACTGATTTCACAGCTGTTATTATCACAATGGGGTGCTTGTCAGTTCACAGTTCGATTGACAGCTCCATGTGGTTATAAACTCCTTTACATGGGACTTTGTGTTCCAATGCTTATTTTTATCAGAGATAAAAGAAACTAAATGTGGTGAATAGGTTTTTTTGATCACTGAGGGTGTTTTTTATTAACTTTAAATTTATCAATAGACACTTAAGAACTTTATTTAATCTCAGCATGGGTTCTGAGGTCTGCCCTTGGTGGATAATGGATGAGTTGACAAGGTAACTTAAAGGGGAACGCTTGGTAGATGGGGCATGCACATGTTGCCATTGTGTTGTAAAGGGCAATGTGTGTAGTTAGAAGAGCATAACATTGATGTGGATGTTATGAGGGACCATGGGATTTGACAGAAGGACATAGATTAGCATGGAGGGTATGGGGGGGCCATGGAGTGTGGGCTCATGAGTTGGCATGGATGGGGCACAGGAAATATGTGGGGGGTGAGGGGGGGGGGTGAAGAGTGTCAGCTGGAAGGCTGTTCCGGCCTATATAATTATTTTAAAGAATTCAAAAGGTTTTGAAGTTTGATTCTTATCCCATTCTTAGGGCAATCATGCTACTCACATCTTATAAATACCAACTGCTTGTCCACCCTGAACCTCGACCAGGAGTATCAACCCACACAGTTAACAGCAATAAAAATAAGAAGTGTTGCAGGATAGCTAGTAGAACACATTTGGTGACAAACCCAAGGCAATAATAGAACAAAGAACAAAGAAAAGTACAGCACAGGAACAGGCCCTTCGGCCCTCCAAGCCCGTGCCGACCATGCTGCCCGTCTAAACTAAAATCTTCTACACTTCTGGGATCTGTATCCCTCTATTCCCATCCTATTCATGTACTTGTCAAGATGCCCCTTAAATGTCACTATCGTCCCTGCTTCCACCACCTTCTCCGGCAGCGAGTTCCAGGCACCCACTACCCTCTGTGTAAAAACACTTGCCTCGTACATCTCCTCTAAACCTTGCCCCTCGCATCTTATGCCTATGCCCCCTAGTAATTGACCCCTCTACCCTAGGGAAAAGTCTCTGACTATCCACTCTGTCTATGCCCCTCATAATTTTGTAGACCTCTATCAGGTGACCCCTCAACCTCCATTGTTCCAGTGAGACCAAACCTAGTTTATTCAACCGCTCCTCATAGCTAATGCCCTCCATACCAGGCAACATCCTGGTAAATCTCTTCTGCACCCTCTCTAAAGCCTCCACATCCTTCTGGTAGTGTGGCAACCAGAATTGAACACTATACTCCAAGTGTGGCCTAACTAAGGTTCTATACAGCTGCAACATGACTCGCCAATTCTTATACTCATTGCCCCGGCCAATGAAGGCAAGCATGCTGTATGCCTTCTTGACTACCTTCTCCACCTGTGTTGCCCCTTTCAGTGACCTGTGGACCTGTACACCTAGATCTCTCTGACTTTCAATACTCTTAAGGGTCTACCATTCACTGTATATTCCTTACCTGCATTAGACCTTCCAAAATGCATTACCTCACTTTTGTCCGGATTAAACTCCATCTGCCATCTCTCTGCCCAAGTCTCCAAACGATCTAATACCATTTGTGTTTGCTGCAGGTGTGTTACTTGGGGCATGTCATCAAATACAGACAAATTGAGGCTATAAGAAAATGACCCATTTATTGGGGGGTAAGAATTTTTCTGACTTTGTTCGCATTTCTGGTCCTCTTTGATATTGTTCATTTATCCACTACAATGGCCGCTTCAATTGGTCCAATGCACTCTCTGGAGCAAAATATGGACACCTGGAGGGGGAAACAGTATTTGGGGATCTACGGGATACCTCATGCCCAAATCAGATTCTTCCTGCAACTGTTGAGAGGCAGTGTTTAGCAATTCTAATGGCTGGCGGAGACATTGAAGTCCCATATATTAGCAAGAATCTTTTAGCTGGTAACAGATCATGCGGAACTAAACTGGATGCAGGTGAATAAAGAAAAGAATGCCGTTGTTACACATTGAATTTTGTCTCTCCACTGTTCACTGTTTATCATAGAGCTGAGTTGGTAGATGGGAACGCAATCGTCCGTTCCTGAAAATCCTGGACAGAAATCACTCGAGCCCTGTCTCTTTGCCTGGCAAGAATAGGGGTGGGGGTGATGATATGTAACAAATTAAGATAGCTTGATGATATGCATGAGCCACAGGCTCTGCAATAGGGGTACAAATGTAAGAAATTGTGTAAAATGTCGGAATGTCGACGATGACGAGATATCTGTTTCGAGGCATTTAAGTCCAGTCAGAAATGATTTGCAGCCTGGAAGAATAAAAGTCAGGGAAATAGCTCAGTTAGAGAGGATTTATGGGCAGAAAGGTAATTTGGGTTATTATTTTGTTCGTCATAATACATAAAGGCATAGCTGCCATGGTTGAATGAGCCTCATTAATTTGAAAATTAAGCTCTGGTTTGCCTATCTAAATGACCCACTGTGTCCTGGACCTTCTTCACCTTGATACCATGCTCCGTCAATGCAACTTCTTTGCTTTCTGTCTTCTTTGGTCACCTGCACTACTTACATAGTTAGGCTCCTCAGATGCATTGTAAGCCTCAGTGTTGGCCATTTGTTTTATTCTTTCATGGAATGTGTGTGTTGCTGGTAAGGCCAACATTCATTGCACATCCATTGCTGCCCATAAATATTACATAAAAAAGGGACAAATTATAAAAGGTTATAATTTTGCATTCATCAGGACAGACGCAAGAATGCCAAATTTCAAAAGGAGCAACAATTTATTCTGCATGTGAAACGCACATTGCTTGGTTGGCAAGTTATCTCTGATTGATTGAGATAACACCATGGAGAATGTACCCAGGATCTATCATTCCTCATGCTTTTGTTTATTTTTTTAAAAAAAGGATCAATGGCTGGACATATTCCTTTTGTCTGCCCAGGAAAGGTCCCTGCATATGAATGCAATTCTTTCATGAGTTATTGGCATTACTAACAAGGGCAGCATTTTTTGCCATCCCCAATTGCCCTTGGCTCCCGAGATCATTTCAGAGGGACAGGTAAGAGTGAGCCACCTTGCTGTAGTTCTGGAGTGCCATGTACATCAGACCAGGCACTAACTTCCTTCTCTCAAGGGCATTATGGAACCAAATGGATTTTTACAACAATCAATGATAGATGTCATGGTTAACAGTATTGAGACTGGCTTGATATTCCAAATTTATTAATTGAATTTAAATTCCAGCAGGTGCCATGCTAGGATTTGTACCCACATACCTAGGGCACTATCCCGAACCTCTGGATAACCAGTCCAGCGACATTACCATTACACCGCCAGGCACCCCTAAATGCAGCTTTGTGAGCCCAACTCATAATTTTGATTTGGTTGTCAGTGTAATTCTTAGCACATTTGGGATTATGCAACAAGTGCTGTCCAATCTTGGAATCACATTTAATGTCAAGGATTATATTCTCTTTTTATCAGCAATACTCACATTATGCACTAAAAAGTGACTAATTGCCCTTAAGACTGGAATATCAGACCTGAAATACAGTAATAGTGATACTTTGTGTGCAAGAAGATTGTAAAACCATTTAATACCAAGGAACTCCTCACCTACACATAATTTCTCTTGTTCCGTGTTATTGATGTAACTATTTGATGCTTTGCTTTCTCTGTCAAATCCAGTTTAATATTTAGTATCATGAAAGAGATTCGTTGAGAAACTCTGACCTCAAAGATGTGCATTTTCATTTTCATTCCTAGAAAGTGAAAATAGCCGAGAAGTGAGTTGCAACGATCGTACAGCACAGGCATGCCAAGCGAACTGAAATATCCATGTGATGTTTAATGCTGCACAGAACCATTACATTAAACTTACTCGCCCTATCAGCATAGTCTTCTATTTCTCGCTCTTGTGTGTTCTTTTAGATTACATCGAACATAGAACATACAGTGCAAAGGAGGCCATTCGGCCCATCGAGTCTGCACCGACCCACTTAAGCCCTCACTTCTACCCTATCCCCGTAACCCAATAACCCTTCCTAAACTTTTTGATCACTAAGGGCAATTTACCATGGCCAATCCACCTAACCTGCACTTCTTTCGACTGTGGGAGGAAACCGCAGCACCCAGAGGAAACCCACGCAGACACTGGGAGAACGTGCAGACTCCTCACAGACAGTGACCCCACAGGGAATCGAAGCTGGGACCCTGGCGTTGTGAAGCCACAGTGCTATCCACTTGTGCTACCGTGGTGCCCCTAAATTAAATGCATCTGCTACTTCCCTCAATTACCCCTTGTGGCAGCAATTTCCACATTCTCACCACTCTCAGGGTAAAGTTTATTCACGAAGTCCATATTGCGGTGCCAAGTGACTATCCAGTATTGGGCTGTCAGTGACTCTCCAGTAGTCGGCTGTCAGTGACTATCCAGTATTGAGTTGTCAGTGACTATCCAGTATTGGGCTGTCAGTGACTCTCCAGTAGTCGGCTGTCAGTGACTATCCAATAGTCGGCTGTCAGTGACTATCCAGTATTGGGCTGTCAGTGACTCTCCAGTAGTCGGCTGTCAGTGACTATCCAGTATTGGGCTGTCAGTGACTATCCAGTATTGGGCTGTCAGTGACTATCCCGTATTGGGCTGTCAGTGACTATCCAGTATTGGGCTGTCAGTGACTATCCAGTATTGGGCTGTCAGTGACTATCTAGTATTGGGCTGTCAGTGACTATCCAGTATTGGGCTGTCAGTGACTATCCAGTATTGGGCTGTCAGTGACTCTCCAGTAGTCGGCTGTCAGTGACTATCCAGTATTGAGTTGTCAGTGACTATCCAGTATTGGGCTGTCAGTGACTCTCCAGTAGTCGGCTGTCAGTGACTATCCAGTATTGGGCTGTCAGTGACTATCCAGTATTGGGCTGTCAGTGACTATCCAGTATTGGGCTGTCAGTGACTCTCCAGTAGTCGGCTGTCAGTGACTATCCAGTATTGGGTTGTCACTGGCAACCTAATATTAATTCCCTCATGTTTTGGATTCCCCGTAAAATAGGAAATAATATCTTAATTAGTAACTTATCAGGTTCCTTCAAAATTTCAAAGACCTCTATTATTTTATTCCTTCAATCTTCTCTTTTATAGAGTTCAATGTCGGGAGGGGTAATAATTCTGCATCAAAGTTTATCTCTAGGATTTTAGCCTTTAATTAATCCAGGCTGACACTCTCCCATGCATTACTGATGGGGTGTTGTATTGTGAAATGATAAACCTTTAATTGAATCAAACAGTCAGAGATTCATAGAATTCCAGCTGTGCAGAAGGAGGCCATTCGCCCCGTTGAGTTGAAAATTGAAATGAAAATTGCTTATTGTCACGAGTCGGCTTCAATTAAGTTTCTGTGAAAAGCCCCTAGTCGCCACATTCCGGCACTTGTTTGGGGAGGCTGTTACGGGAATTGAATCGTGCTGCTGGCCTGCCTTGGTCTGCTTTCAAAGCCAGCGATTTAGCCCAGTGTGCTAAACAGCCCCTGTTTGCATCGACCCTCTGAAAAAAACCCTCCCTTGCCCCACTCCCTCACAACCCAGTAATCCCATCTAAGATTTGGACACTGAGGGGCAATTTAGCATGGTCAATCCACCTCACCTGCACATCTTTCAACTGTGGGAGGAAACCGGAGCACATCGAGGAAACCCACGCAGACTTGGGCAGAATGTACAAACTCCAAACCAACGGTCGGAATCAAACCTGGGTCCCTGGCGGTGTGAGGCAACAGTGCTAACCACTGTGCCAATGTGTTGCCATTGAGAAGCTATATTTAAATTCTGTGAGCCTGTTTATCTGGCTGCTATGAATGACACATAGCATCTAAAGGTAACCCTGGCCAGTACTCCTACTTCATTTCCAGATAAACTACTCTCTCATCCTATTTTCTGTTTGTGGGATCCTGATATGTACAAATTGGTTGCTGTGTTTTTGCTATCTGATAGTGGTGTCTGCCCTTTGAGGATGTTTATTATGTGTAATTTGAGATGTGTCAAATTGCTGTGTAAATACATATCTGTCCTGTTTTATATTTGCACAGATGACACAGAAACTAAGGTTTGTGGTTGACTGAGTTTGTCTTCCATATTTCCACACAGATGAAAACTATATGTCGGTGATTTGGGGGGTCGCGGTTACATCAGAAATTTACTTATATTTCCGATTGGAGGAATAATCCGCACTAGGGAACTCTGGGTATAACTATTTTTTTTCTTTTTAAAAATAAATTTAGAGTACCCAATCCTTTTTTTTCCAATTAAAGGACAACTTAGCTTGGCCATTCCACCTACCCTGCACTTATTTCCGTGTGCAAACTGCACACGGAACCCTGAGTATAACTCTGAGGTGCCAAGGGCAAATGTAGTGCATATGACTTAATGCAGTATAGGTCTGTATGTTCCAAGTGCGCATTGGATGACCTTGATCTAGGGTGGCACGGTAGCACAGTGGTCAGCATTGTTGCTTCATGGCTCCAGGGTCCCAGGTTCGATTCCCGGCTTGGGTCACGGTCTGTGTGGAGTCTGCACATTCTCCCCGTCTCTGCGTGGGTTTCCTCCGGGTGCTCCAATTTCCTCCCACATGTCCTGAAAGACGTGCTGTTAGGTAATTTGGACATTCTGAATTCTGCCTCTGTGTACCTGGCATGTGGCGACTAGGGGCCTTTCACAGTAACTACATTGCAGTGTTAATATAAGCCTACTTGTGACAATAAAGATTATTATTATTAAGTGGAGCTCCTATTCTATATTCAAGGCCTCCTGTCAGGCAACAATGACAGTAGCTGGTTTCGTTACCTGGATGTAGTTCCTTCCCTGGCCCACACTTTTTACCAAACTCGAAGGATTTTGTGTTTGTATAGTGGAGCTGTGTTCTATCTCTCTTCTAATATTTTTTTTAATCATTCTGGGGATGTGGCACAGCTGACATTATTGGCCATCCATTTGTTGTTGGTGAGGCGCCTTCTTGAACCACGAGTAGTGTTTTAATACAACTGAGTGGTTTGCTCCAGCAGCTTAATTGGCGTGGGAATGGAGTCACATATAGGCCACACCCAGTAAGGAAGGCTTTTCTTACAGACTAATCATGTCCCTTTAACACATCTCTGAATTCAGCAGTCAGTGTTACAGTTTAACACAGCGCATCAACCTCTCAAAACCTCAAGAGGCATTCAAAAATCAAACAAGATGTTGGTTGCAAGCTTTGTAAATGCCACTCAGACATCTCTGAGTAAATGCAAAGACATTGAGACAATGGAATAACAGTGACAAAGAGTGGGTTTTTGAAACAAAACAAAAAGGAAAAGAAAAAGTGCGATAAGAACAATAAAGACGAACTTCTATATTTCGTTTAGACAAATGCAGCACAGGTATGCCCCTGGGGTTGAGGAGCACAGCATGTCTGAGGTGCATAGCTCTCAACACTGCTTCAGTCAGACTGACAGGAAGCTGGTGGGTGTAAGGGGAGCTGAGGTGCGTGTGTGCAGTTGGTGCGAGTCACTCAACAGCTGGACGAACACGTCAATCGTGGTTTTGCTGATAAGAATCGCAGCTGTGTAAAGGTGGGGACTGAACTGAGTCCAGCGGCAGGTGAGTGGGTGGCAACTAACGGGCTACAGGATGCCACAGAAATCAGATATTTTCCTCCCTGCAGCTGCTGCACCCAGCAAGCACTCCATCGAATAAAACACGGCACTTCCTGTTCTCAATCAGCTTTCTAATATCAGCTCACTTCCTCAAACTTCCTATACTAGGCCCCATCTATATCTCAAAGCACAAAGCATTCAATCCAGGGAAACCCCTTTGACAGCAGTCAGTTGGAACTTCCATAAAATGCCCAGAATATAAACAGGCCATTCGGCCCAAATGCTCTATGCTGATGCTCCTGCAAGCTCCCCCTCCCACCGCCACTCAATCCCATTCAACCATTCACATTACCTTCTACTCCTTTCTCCTCAATATGTTTATCTTCTTGCTTCCAATTAAATGAATTTATGCTATTTACCCAAACTGCTCAATGCGGTAGCATGTTCCACATTTTGACCACTCTCTGGGTAATGAAGTTTCTAATAAATTCCCTGATGGTCTTTTTACTGATTATCCTACATTTGTGACCCCAGATTTTGGACTCACCCAAACAACTGGAGCAATCTTCTTTGTTTTGATTTCTCATGTTCTGGTGATCCAGCGCTAATAAACAACTTGTGTTGAATGGTGCATTGAATATTACAGCACAGATGATGGTCCATTTGACCCACTGTGCCCATTCCAACTCGCAGAAAGAGCCATAACCTGTTGACACATCTATATTTATTTTTCAAGTATTTGCCCAAGTGAGGAAATAAAAGCAAAGTCTGACCCAGATTGTCTCTGGCACTTTCGGCAGCTGCCATGGCTAGCTGGAGCGATCACTGATCATGATCGCCGGGAATGTAACCTGATCTTAGACATCAGTGATCTTGGACATCATTGATCCTTGGCATCACTGTTCCTTGGACATCATTGATCCTTGGCATCACTGTTCCTTGGACATCATTGATCCTTGGCATCACTGTTCCTTGGACATCACTGATCCTTGACATCATTGATCCTTTGCCTCATTGATCTTGGACATCACTAATCATTGACATCATTGATCTTTGACATTACTAATCTTTGATATCACTGGCTCTTGACATCACTGATCCTTGACATAATTGATCTTTGACATTACTGATCTTTGACATCACTGATCCTTGACATCACTGATCCTTGACATCACTGTTCCTAGACATCACTGATCTTGGACATCACTGAACCTTGATATCACTGATCCTAGACATCACTGATCTTGGACATCACTGATCTTGGACATCACTGATCCTTGACATCACTGATCCTTGACATCACTGGTCCTTGACATTACTAATCCTTGACATTACTGATCCTTTACATCGCTGATCTTTGACATAACTAATGCTTGACATATTGATCTTGACATTATTAAACTTGGACATCACTAATCCTTTACATCACTGATCTTTTACATGACTGATCCTTGACATAACTGATCTTTGACATCACTGATCCTTGACATTACTTATCAATGACATCACTGATCCTTGACATCACTGATTATTGACATTACTGATCCTTGACACAACTGATCTTTGACATCTCTGATCCTTGACCTCATTGATTTGTGACATCACTGATCCTTGACATCACTGATCCTAGGACATCACCGATCCATGATATCACTTATTCTTGACATTACTGATCCTTGACATCACTGATTATTGACATTACTGATCCTTGACACAACTGATCTTTGACATCTCTGATCCTTGACCTCATTGATTCGTGACATCACTGATCCTTGACATCACTGATCCTAGGACATCACCGATCCATGATATCACTTATTCTTGACATTACTGATCCTTGACATTACTGATCATGTACATCACTAATCGTTGATATCACTGATCCTTGACATTATTGATCTTCGACTTTACTGATCATGGACATCACTGATCCTTCACATCACTGATCTTTGACATCACTGATCCTTGACATGACTGATCCTTGATATTACTGATCTTTGACATCACTGATCCTTGGCATTGCTGATCCTTGGTATTACTGATCCTTGACATTACTGATCTTTGACATCACTGATCCTTGACATCACTGTTCCTTGACATCACTGATCCTTGACATTACTGATCCCTGACATTACTGATCCTTCACATGACTGATCCTTGACATTTATGATCCTTCACATCACTGATCCTTGACATCACTCATCCTTGACATCATTGATCCTCGGCATCACTGATCCTTGACATCACTGACCCTTGACATCACTGATTTTGACATCACTGATCCTTCACATTACTGATCTTTGACATCACTGAACCTTGGCATCACTGATCCTTGACATCACTGATCCTTGACATCGCTGTTCTGTCTTTACTGATCCTTGATATTACTGATCCTTGACATTACTGATCCTTCACATCACTGATCCTTGAAATCATTGATCCTTGAAATCATTGATCCTTGACATTACTGATCCTTCACATCACTGATCCTTGACATCAGTCATCCTTGACATCGTTGACCTATGACATCACTGATCTTTTACATTACGGATCCATGACATCACTGATCTTTGACATTACTGATCCTTGATATTACTGATTCTTGACATTACTGATCTTTGACATTATTGATCCTTGATATTACTGATCCTTGACATTACTGATACTTGACATTACTGATCCTTGGAATTACTGATCCTTGACATCACTGATCCTTGACATCACTGATGCTTTACATCACTGTTCTTGGACATCACTGATCCTTGACATCACTGAATCTCGACAACACTGATCCTTGACATCACTGATCCTAGGACATCACCGATCCATGATATCACTGATTCTTGACATTACTGATCCTTGACTTTACTAATCATGGTCATCACTGATCCTTGACATCACTGATCCTTGACATTACTGATCCTTGACATCATGATATCATAGAATAGAATTTACAGTGCAGAAGGAGGCCATTCGGCCCATCGAGTCTGCACCGGCTCTTGGAAAGAGCACCCTACCCAAGTCCATACCTCCACCCTATCCCCGTAACCCAGTAACCCCACCTAACACTAAGGGCAATTTGGACCCAAAGGGCAATTTATCATGGCCAATCCACCTAACCTGCACATCTTTGGACTGTGGGAGGAAACCGGAGCACCCGGAGGAAACCCATGCACACACGGGGAGGATATGTAGACTCCACACAGACAGTGACCCAAGCCGGGATTCGAACCTGGGACCCTGGAGCTGTGA
This sequence comes from Scyliorhinus canicula, assembly GCF_902713615.1. Classification (NCBI taxonomy): domain Eukaryota; kingdom Metazoa; phylum Chordata; class Chondrichthyes; order Carcharhiniformes; family Scyliorhinidae; genus Scyliorhinus; species Scyliorhinus canicula. The sequence continues at coordinate 115,992,245 of NC_052146.1, forward strand.
AGCATTTGTGCTATCCACAATGCTACCGTGCTGCCCCAAATCCTAGGACGTTACCGCTCCATGATATCACTGATCCTTGACATTACTGATCCTTGACTTTACTGATTACTGATCCTTGACATTACTGATCCTTGACATTACAGATCCTTGACATTGCTGACCCATGATATAACTGATCTTTGACATTACGGATCCTTGACATTACTGATCCTTGACATCATTGATCCTTGACATCACTGATCCTTGACATTACTGATCTTAGACATCACTGACCCATGATATCACAGATCGTTGACATTACTGATCTTTGACATTGCTGATCCTTGGCATCACTGATCCTTGACATCCCTGATCCTTCATATCATGATCCTTGACATTCTTAATCCTTGCTATCACTGAAGCTTTTCATCACTGATCTTTGACATCAATGACACATTGCTATCCCAAAAATTCAAGTTAATTCAATTGAATAAATACTATTCTGCCTCATAACCCTCTGACGGCCTCCCTTATGTTGACTGGTACCTTATTCAATAAGGAAAATGAACTTGTATTTTATGACCTCAGTATCTCCAAACCCACTTTGCCATCAATGAAGTAATTTTTGAAGTGTATTCACTTTTGTAATGTAAGAAACAAGGAATCCAATTTGTGCACAGAAAGCTCCGCAAACCAAGAATAAGATTTTGGGCAGATAACCTGTTTTAATAATGTTAGTTGAAGGATTAATATGAGCCAATACATGAGGGAGAACTCACTCCCTTCTGTTAAAATGGTGCAGGGGCCTCATTTTAACACCTTAAGCAGTTCCTCAGTACTGCATAGGAGCAGCAGCCTAGATCTTGTGCTCAAGTCTCTGCAGGGAGACTTGAACCCATAACCTCCGGACAGAGTGGCAAGAGTAATTCCGACCTAGCTACATATGACACACTCACTCAACTTTGCCATATCTTCACCTGCTATGCCTGACTCTCTAAACCCCCATTTCCCAATCCTTCCCACACTTTCAATATCCTCCAAATAACCTTTCATTTTTATACATACCTTTTCTGTTCCATTGTGTTTAATCTCACTGAGTGTCCACTCTCCCCCACCACTGCTAAAATGGTTTGAGATCCACTTCTGTCTTTGAGGATGGTTGCAGAGCTGTAAGTAGTTTATCAGAAAAATAAACTGGGAATTAGACCCAGAAGCGAGTCACAGATGCTGGCCCAGGTCTGCTGTGGAGTTGAGACCATCTGCTCCTAAGCTGGAAACATTAGTATGTACCAGAGCTGCCCTGTCTCTCAGTACCAGCTGTCATGAGCAGCTTTGCTTATGATTATCAGACGCTTAGTTCCAAGCATTTAAAATTCTCATTTTCACTTTCTGTGGCTTTCCAAATTTGGTAACCTGTTTTTCAAGTTATTTTTATAGTGGGTAAGCAAGTGGAGGTTAGAATCCAGCTGATACTAATTCTAATTCTTTGTCCCAAAGCCAAAGATTTTTCCCCAGTGTTTTCATTTCCGCTCATGAAGAAATTGCTGATTCTTTTTAAAGGAAAAGAAAGAGGTAATTCATCCTCCAGCCCAGTTCCACCATTCAGTCAGATCTTGGCTAATCTGTATCTCAACTCCAGTTACCTTTGTTCCATATCCATCAATGCACTTTACCTCACAAAAATCAATCTCAGTTGTGAAATTTTTAGCTTACGCCCGACACCTACAGTCTTTAAGAGGAGGTTTCTGGATTTCCACTACCCTGTGTGTGGAAATATGCTTCCTGATTTCCCTCCTGGTCGAGCTCTGATTTTACAGTTGTGTCCCCATGTTCGAGACTAGTTTATTTGGGAGGGATGGGAATCCCCCCCGACCCCCCACCCCCCCCCCCCCCCCCCCCCCCCCCCACTTCCACCCACGGCATGTTTTCCAGCAGTGGAGGTGTCTCACCATTGTCCTGCCATTGTCATTGACCTTTTGTGTGGCATCGGCAGGACTGGAAGATCCCGCTAGTGGCTTTTTTATATATAAAAAAAAAATCAAGATTATTATAGCAGGAAGGGCCAGAAAATTCCGCCCGCTGTAACAACCTAATCTATCCATTTGATCTTATATGGTGATCTTAAACACCTCATATAGGTCACTCCCTAATCTTCTAAATTCAGGGTAATACATGCCATGTTTATGTAACCTGTCCTCATAATTTAACCCTTTAAGCCTTGGCCAAGTGTGTTTGTGCAAACCTTTATTTGATAAGAAATAACAGCAACTTATGTTTATACAGTAGCCTTGGCATGGTAATTTGTCCCAACAATAATAATAATAATCTTTATTGTCACAAGTAGGCTTACATTAACACTGCAATGAAGTTACTGTGAAAAGCCCCCAGTCGCCACATTCCGACAACTGCTCGAGTACACACAGGGAGAATTCAGAATGTCCAATTTACCTAACAGCACATCTTTCGGGACTTCACAGTAGTGTTTCTCACAGTAAGTTCATTGCAGTGTAATGTAAGCCTACTTGTGACAATAATAGATTATTATTATTGTTGAACAAAATTTGACACAAATTCACATGAGGAGATATTAGGACAAGGGACCAAAACCTCATTCGAGGAGCTGGATTTCGACAAACATTTTCAAGGAAGAGAGAGAGAGGTCAAACAACAGATGTTGACAGATCAGAATGGAATAAATTTTTCTGATAAGGCGGTGAAGTGAGTTCAGGCTGCAGGTGATTTTAGGAGCAACTTACATGATCAAAGAAATTTTCCCAATCGTTCAACACCAAATGAGGCTCGTCCTCGAGTGTACAATGTTTTTCAAAATGATATGCAGAGTTGAGCTTTTTTAAGCAATTTCCGGTTTTGAAAATAAAATTAGCTGTAAAGATTAAATAGGCCCACATGAAAGGACGCCTTGCTCAAAGGGAGATTAGATATAACCGGTTTGATCCCCACCTTACATGGAGTGGTAAAAAAGCAGAACCAACCGGCAGTCCTATTTCACTAGCATTAAACTAGCATAGGCCCAGTGGAAAAAGGGTTATTGAAAGGATACAGAAAAGAGCAACCAGAATAATTGAAGGGAGTGATTTATGATGACCAAGTATATATATTGGGCAGGTTCTCACTGAAAGAGAGAGGGCTGAGAGTTGATATGATTTCTGTTTCAAGCATTCTAAAGGGGCTTGATATCGTGACTATGGCAAGCTGCTTTACCCTATCAAGAATAGTAGAAGCAGAGGGCTTGGCCTGCACCTCAAGGAGCATGAATACAATCTTAATCTGCGGTAGCAATATTTCAGTGAACAAATGGTCAATTTGTGGAACAGACTCCCTAGGAAGATGGTGGAAACAGTTGGTATTGGTTCATTCAAATATAAATTATACAGATTTCTGCCAGAAAATAACATTTTGTAATACGGTATGTAAATCATTTGAGGTATAACGTGGTAATTCTAACAAGCTTGGTTGGAACTTGACTTTGGATCTATGGTTCCCATTGGTGTTCTCCTCACTCATGCCTGGGTCTTCTGTAGATTAATTGATAGGAGATCGGTTGCCACGATTAATCAACAATTCAATTTTTGTTATATCCATTAAATGATTACTTGAATAGAAACAATTTGCAACGGCTCACGGAATGGCACAAAGTCATGATGCTCATTTGGAGAGCCAGCGCTGACACAATGGACTGAGTGGCCTCCTTCTACACCATAACAATTCTGTGATTTTGTATTTATGTATTTCACAGTATCTTTACGACCAATTAAATACTTGTTACTGTTACATAGGGCCAACTGGCAGCCAATTTGTGCACAGCAACATACCTTACTTTTTTTGGGAATATTGCAATGGGATCTTTTATTTTCATCTGAAAGAGCAGGTGGGAGGTTAACTTGACAACCCACCTAGAACACTTTCCTGACAGTGCACCTTTAGCACTTCTCTGGAAGTGTCAGCCCAGATTCGTTGTCTGGAGTGGAAATTGAACACACAAGCAGTCTTCTGGGTTAAGGAAGAGAGTGCTACCCACTGAGCCACAACTGAATTCCTAAACACAAAGAACTTTAATGATCGGTACTATTAAAAATGCCATTTGTTTCTTCATTTCTACCAGCATCCCGACTCTGTGTGAAGCAGTGGGTGTCGAAAGGCTATTTAGAGGACCTGATCACACTTTCTTCCACTGAGAAGGTTGGAACAGGTTGATGATCAGGAGCAGGAACTCTGACTATTTTTTAACCTCCCCAACCCATCATTCTGCCCCACCCATGATCAACTCACTCAGCACAGGCTTGATTCAAAGCTTCTTGGCTGGATAGCTCTGTGTCATTCTGTGCAGTCCCTTCATCTGTGAGTTCATCAAGAACCCAAGACAAAAAAGGCAATTGCCTTACTGATAAACTTCAAGGATAACCCAGCCGCCGGCTCTCAGTCAATTTTGCTCTCGATGTAGCCTCTAGGGGATGCTCACGAGCAGTTTAGAAAGTGACCATCTCACAAAGTCCATTATCCCATGGTTCTGAAAACATTATGCATGTTTAATCTGTATCTGGGAGTCTATCTGTCGACACTCGGGCAATAATGCACCATGCCCACAGAGATCTGCAGGATGGTTTCCAGGATTACTACTTCTTGCAATTGAATTTAAAATATCTTAGACATTCAAAGCACTGACACTCTCAGGATTTAATTACTGACACAGTCACAGGGAATCCCTATAAATATGGACAAAGTCAAAATGTCCCTTGTAAACACTGAAATACTGCCAGTCTGATTTACATTTATCAAAAGTCTCTTGTCAAATTCCAGATGGCCACTGCCAGAGTTTTGAGGTTTGCAAACACCGCTAATGTTAATCAGGATTTTGTCTTACCTTCTCCAAGTTCTTTTTAAATGTTATTCAGCCGACTCAAGGGTTGGTTCTCTTCCCTTTAAATTAATTCTTGTTTTGTTTTGTCGTTATCTTTCCCTTCATTGTTGCGATATTTCTCTTCTAATTACATTACTATTGGTCTCTACCCAGTTATCTTTTAATGAATGTACAGCAGGCTATCAGCTCTGACTCAACTCAGTAGGATTATATGTCCCTGAAACATCCAGCTGCATTATTTCTCGTAGCTCTTCTTATTTCAAAGAAAGCGCTCCTCATTCATTTCACTTTATTCCTAACCCATCATTATATTTTTTTCTCATTGCTGGTTTCCTCTCTGATGGCTTAGATCCATGCCAGCTAGGGTTCCATAAGAATCAGTTGCTTTCTAGGAGCTGGTCCAAATGCCCATTCTCCTCGTGTGAAGCTTGCTAGAGACGCGATTAAATAAATATGCAGCACAGCAACAGGCAACTCAGCCTAACCAGGTCAAGTCAGTGGGTGATATCTTCCGGCTGTTATGCCAAGCAGTTATCTAAATGCAAGTCCTTCTTTTTGTATTTTATACATCAGAAGATTTACATTTTTAAAACACTTATTTTTGCACTTTCTTGGCTCCAATCACTCAACCTGTGTACAAAGCCCAGTCTAATTCGCCCATGAGTGTGTCTGGCATATGCAATGGTCTGCAGGTGACCCCAGGGTGTGGATATGCTGGCCTGACAGGTAAGGGCAGTGCAGGAGGAAGTAAAGGTGGAGTGAAAACAGATTCTCTGGAGGTGGAAACCGATTCGATAGTTAACCTCCAAAAGCAAATTGTATCTATTCTTGAAATGTAAGAAAGTTGCAGGGTTGTGGGAAAAGAGGGGGGAAAAGTGGAACTAATTGGGTAACTCTTTCAAAGCACCAACATAAATGGACAAATGCTCTTCATGTTTGCTGTAAGATTATATGCAACGTTCGTTGTAAAGATTTCAAGCCTGTGAACTATTTTCACTAAGAGGAAGCTTGGAGAGATCATCCTTTACTTGCAATGTTACCTTTTATTTCATTCATTCAAGGGATGTCGACTTTGCTGACCAGGCTAGCATTTATTGCCCATCCCTAATTCACCTTGAGAAGGAGGTGGCGAGCTGCCTTCTTGAACCACTGCAGTCTATGTGATGTAGGGACACCTACAGTGCTGTTAGGGAGAGAGTTGCAGGATTTTGACTCAGTAACAGTGAAGAAACGGCGATATATTTCCAAGTCAGGATTCTGGGTGACCTGGAGATGAACTTCCAGAAGGGGATGTTCCCAGGTATCTGCTACGCTTGTCCTTCCGCATAGTAGCAGTCTTGGGTTTGGAAGGTGTTATGTAAGGAGCCATGATGAGTACCTGCAGTGCATCTTGTAAATGGCACACACTGCTGCCAATGTTCATCCGTGCTGGACGGAGGGAAAGTTTTGTGAATGGGATGCCAATGAAGCAGGCTGCTTTGTCCTGGATGTTGTCAAGTTTCTTGAGTGTTGTTGGAGCTGCACTCATTCAAGCAAGGGGAGAGTGTTCCATCAAACTCCTGAGTCGCGCCTTATAGATTGTAGACAGGCTTTGGGGAGTCAGGAGATGAGTTACTCGCCGCAGGATTCCTAAACTCTGATCTACTCTAGTAGCCACAATATTTATATAGCTAGTCCAGCTGTGTTTCTGGTCAATGGTAATCCCCAGGATGCTGATGATGGTGCTAATGCCACTGAATGTCAAGGAGCAATGGTTAGATTCTCTCTTGTTGAAGACGATCATTGCCTGCCACTTGTGTTGAATGAATGTTACTTGCCATTTGTCAGCCCACCTCTGGATATTGTCCAAGTCTTGTTGCGTTTGGACACAGACTACTTCAGTATCTGAGGAGTCACCAATGGGGCTGAATATCATGCCATCATCAGCAAACATCCCCATTTCAGAAGGTCACTGATGAAGCAGCTCAAGATGGTTGGGCCTAGGGCACTACCCTGAGTAACTGATGCAGTGATGTCCTGGAGCTGAGATGACTGACCGCCAAAAATCTTTGTGTCAGGTATGACTCCAACCTATGGAGAGTTTTGTTTTACCCCTGATTCCCGTTGACTCCAGTTTTTCTAGGACTCCTTAATGCCACACTCGGTCAAATGTGTCCATGATGTCAAAGGCAGTCACTTTCACCTTACGTCTAGAGTTCGGCTAAAGAGATCAGGAACTGAGTGACCCAGGTTGAACCCAAACTGAGCGTCAGTGAGTAGGTTATTGTGAAGCACTGTTGATGAGCCCTTCCATCACTTTACCAATGATCAAGAGTAGACTGATGGGGCAGTAATTGACCAGGTTAGAATTTACAGTGCAGAAGGAGGCCATTCGGCCCAACGAGTCTGCACCGGCCCTTGGAAAGAGCACCCTGCTTAAATCCACGCCTCCACCCTATCCCCAGGACACACCAGGTAAATTTTCCACATGTTTGGGTAGATGCCAGTGTTGTAGCTGTACTAGGACAGCTTGGCTAGGGGCGGGGCACATTCTGGAGCACAAGTCTTCAGTACTATCGCTGAATATTGTCAGAGCCCATAGCCTTGGCAATGTCCAGTGACTTGGGGCAGCAAGGTAGCATAGTGGTTAGCACAGTTGCTTCACAGCTCCAGGGTCCCAGGTTCGATTCCCGCTTAGGTCACTGTCCGTGTGGAGTGTACACATTCTCCCCGTGTGCGCGTAGGTTTCCCCAGGTGCTCCGGTTTCCTCCCACAGTCCAAAGATGTGCAGGTGGATTGGCCATGATAAATTGCCCTTAGTGTCCAAAATTGCCCTTAGTGTTGGGTGGGGTTACTGGGTCATGGGGATAGGGTGGAGGCGTGGATTTAAGTAGGGTTCTCTTTCCAAGGGCCGGTGCAGACTTGTTGGGCTGAATGGCCTCCTTCTGCACTGTAAATTCTATGATTCTATGATTCAAGTGTTTCTTGATATCACACGGAATGAACCAAATTGGCGAAAGACTGAAATCTGTGACGCTGGGGGCTTCCAGAGAAGATGAATCACCCACTGATCTCCCTCATTCAAGTGCTGACTGCATATTTTTGGTTTACTTTCCAACTACTGAAGGAGTTTGGCATCAGGCTGCTAAAGGGTGTTAACGTTGCACTATGGTGTCCATAAGCAAAATAAAGGATTGGGATGCCTCTAAACCTGGACACCCTCTTGAGATTTAAATGCTGGCTATACTTAACCCCAAGAGAGAAGGCAAGACAGTGATGATCAGGCTGGAGATGTTTGGGATGGTAGTGGGTCACCGCTGCTCATTCACTCAGAGATAATGGGTTGGATTCTCCGTTTTGGAGACTAAGTCCCCACACCGGCGTGAAAACGGTGGTCTTAAACGGTCACAGATTCCCCGTTTTGCTGGGGGCTAACAGGGAGGCAGCATAGAGCTCACAGCTCTAGTTGCCGATATGGCCCTCAGCACTTCCTGTTCCGAGGCCACGCATGCGCATGGCGGCGGCCTGCAGTGGCTGCACTGCGCTCCGCTCCATGGTGGACTCAGCCCACGGACCTGGACCGCCAAAGTGGTGCCTCCCGTCGGCCGCTCGCACGCCCCGGACCACACCCCACAGTGCCCCCAGCCCCAAATGAAGCCCCCCTGCCCCCGGATCGACGCTCCCCCAACTGTGGCAGCCCCGGACTTAGTCCGCAGCCTCCACGCCGAGTTCACGAACGGCATGAGAACACATAACCCACGCCGTTGGGAAGTCGGTTGGTCGGGAACGGGACGGAGCATCGCAGGGTGGGCCTCAGACAATGGCCTGAGGCCGTGGATAATCGCTGCTTTTCAGGAGGTGGAGAACTCAAAAACCGACGGCACTCCTGATTTTGACGCCAAAACGGATTCTCCGCCCCATCATCGAACGCGATTTCAGCGTCGGGGAGCGGAGAATCCATCGCCCGAATGCGGCGCCTTAGCATCGATGAAGGCGGCCATATCGCACGCTTTTCCCGGGGTCCCACGCATGCGCACCACAGACGGGAGAACGAAGCGGCCGAAGACCACACTGCGCAGGTGTGAGCGGCAGCTGACCGCACTGCGCATGTGCGACGACACACGGAACATTCCAACGTCAAAGACATGACTAGCCGAACTTCAGCACCGCCCCCTTAAAGCAGCAATGCTCTGCAAGAGGCAGGCGATGTTTAAATTGTGGGAAGCCTGGTCATTATGCAGCCTTGTGCAGGTCTGCACCTCTGATCGTGGGCTAGCGATCCCAGTTCCAACGCAAACGCGTTTGAAGTGTGCAGCAAGGGCTGCTGGAATCGGAACCTGGTAACACCACGGAGCCAGAGGACGACTGCTGGAGTCCCCATATCGTGTGGGCATCATTACCGCGTATGACAAGGCCTCCTCAAATTCAGCAACACGCCTACCAATCCTCAACATGGATTCTGCGGACTCAGCTTCTGACTTTAACCTTGCTCTCCTGGCGTACAGGGCAACCCATCTGTCCACCGGTATGTCTCTGGCACAACCCCTTATGAATCGTGACCTCTGGAAAACTGTTCCAGCCATTCATTTATCAGACCTGGATCACCACCCAGTGCTTCAAAAGGTGCAGCAACTCAGAAACCGGCAAAAGCTGACATACGATGCTCATGCTACTGATTTGCGTATGCGCATGGCGGCGGCCTGCAGTGGCTGAGCTGCGCTCCATGGTGGACTCAGCCCACGGACCTGGACCGCCAAAGTAGTGCATCTCATTGGCCGCTCGCATGCCCCGGACTACTCCCCACAGTGCCCCCAGCCCCAAATGAAGCCCCCCTGCCCCCGGATCGACCCTCCCCCAACTGTGGCGGCCCCGGACCTAGTCCGCAGCTTCCACGCCGAGTTCACGAACGGTCTGAGCACACATAACCCACGCCGTTGGGAACTCGGTTGGTCGGGAACTGGATGGAGCATCGCATGGTGGGCCTCAGGCAATGGCCTGAGGCCGTGGATAATCGCTGCTTTCAGGAGGTGAAGAATTCAAAAACCGACGGCACTCCTGATTTTGACGCCAAAACGGATTCTCCGCCCCATCATCGAACGCGATTTCAGTGTCGGGGAGCGGAGAATCCAGCCCAATGCATTGGCTTCCCAGGAGTGTTAATTGTTAAGACATGACAGCAATTAGAAAACAGCAAGACTAAGCCCGAGTGTGATCTGCGCCCATTAGTGTAGCCTTTCCAAGCTCAGAGAGTTGCTGTGCCCTCTAACATTCCTGAGAGTCTTCATCACACAATTAATTGTCCTCCATCATTTGACCCTTACCAATGCCAGCTGCCCACTGTCTCACCCGAATGTCCTGGGGGATCCAACAGCCCTCAAGGTTCACATAGGCTTTCATTTTCTCCAACACATGATGAACCCTACTGTTGCTGATCTTAAGGAAGGGAGCAACTAGACGCGAGCTCATAGCCAACTCTGATGGGGTGAGGATAATGATCTTGCCGGTAACGCGATGAAGTGTGATGGACAGCAAAGAACTGAGGTAGCATTGGCCGCCGGCGACGGTGTAGGATATTCAGCTTCATAATATGCACCCATACACACCATGAAGTAAAAACAGGCAATGACAGACACCGAGGTTAGCCAATCAACATACAGGACAGAACACAACCAATCACCAGACAGAACACCAGCGGGGGTGCTTCCAACCAGAAAACTCACGAGGCATCAGTACTGGTGACAACTGTAATGACAGTCAGGGTGTATTTATCAATCAGCACATGGATCAGAGCTAGCCTGGTCTAGTTAGTTAGAGTTAGTACACTTAGAGTAGTAGAGAGTCAACCCACAGCCAGCTATGTGCATTGTTATAGAAGTTCAATAAATCGTATTGAACCAACGCCTACGTTTGGTGTATGCTTTACAGTTCATCTGCATCCTGTTGCAGTCCGTGTTACCCCAGGGTGAATAACACAACATGAGTCTACTTCATCTAAGTAATTTACCTTGAATAATTCAGTGACGACCAGCAAGTGCCTTCCAGCGGCATGGAGAATATCCAGGCCCCTCCACAGCTCTGGATCTCCGGAAATCCCGGTGCCAACTGGTCGGTCTTCAAGCAGAAATTCAGTCTGTACATTGAGGCCTCGGGCCTTGAGGATGCGTCCGATGTCAGAAAGATCGCGCTGCTCCTATCGACTGCGGGGGACCAGGCCATCCAAATCTTCAATTTGCTTACTTTTGCCGACAGCGAGGACAACACCAAGTTCCAGACCGTGTCAGCCAAATTCGACAGTCACTGTGAAGTCGAAACGAACGAGAGCTTTGAGCGCTATGTCTTCCAGGGTAAGGATGAGCCTTTCCAATCCTTTCTAACTCATCTCCGCATTCTAGCGGAATCCTGCAACTACGGTGACACCGCTGATTCCCTCATCAGGGATCAGATCATGTTTGGGGTCCACTCCGACGCCCTGCAGGAGCAGCTCCTAAAAATAAAAAACATGACCGTGCCAGTAGCCATCGAGACATGTAAAGTGCATGAACAGGCGAAAAGTCGCTAATCCCACCTTAAATCGGCAGAACAGGACCAACTTGCCTCACACGAGGCAGAGAGTGTACAGGCCATCGCCCGAATGCGGCGCCTTAGCATCGATGAAGGCGGCCATATCGCACGCTTTCCCCAGGGTCCCACGCATGCGCATCACAGACGGGAGAACGAAGCTGCCGAAGACCACACTGCGCAGGTGTGAGCAGCAGCTGACCGCACTGTGCATGTGTGACGACGCACGGAGTGTTACAACTTCAACATCATGACTGGCCGAACTGCAGCACCGCCCACTTAAAGCAGCAATGCTCTGCAAGAGGCAGGCGATGTTTAAATTGTGGGAAGCCTGGACATTATGCAGCCTTGTGCAGGTCTGCACCTCTGATCGTGGGCTAGCGATCCCAGTTCCAACGCAAACGCGTTTGAAGTGTGCAGTGAGGGCTGCTGGATTCCGAACCTGGTAACACCACGGAGCCAGTGGACGACTGCCTGGAGTCTCCATATCGTGTGGGCATCATTACCGCGTATGACAAGGCCTCCTCAAATTCAGCAGCACGTCTACCCATCCTCAACATGGATTCTGCGGACTCAGCTTCTGACTTTAACCTTGCTCTCCTGGCGTACAGGGCAACCCCTCTGTCCACCGGTATGTCTCTGGCACAACTCCTTATGAATCGTGACCTGCGGACACCTGTTCCGGCCATTCATTTACCAGACCTGGATCACCGCCCAGTGCTGCAAAAGGTGCAGCAACTCAGAAACCGGTAAAAGCTGGCCTACGATGCTCATGCTACTTATTTGCCTGTCCTCTCTCCGGAAGATGCTGATCGCATCAAGTTGCCTGGTGGAGGCTGGTCAGCTCCAGCTGTTGTTGTTCGAAAGGCTGCTCCCAGGTCGTTCGTGGTTCGCATGGCTGATGGATCCATTGTCAGGCGCAACAGAAGGGCACTGCGCAGACTATCTGCCCACCCCCGGATCACACATTCCCAGCTGTCGTTATGCCTTTTCCGGACACCGCACTCCATGAGGCCACCAATCTGGCAGCAATCCCGCCTGTCAAGGCACCATCGTTCCCACCTCCACCTCTCAGGCAGTCGACAAGGATCTGACGCCAACCCCAGAGATTGGACTTATAAATACTTCCTTTGTACATATTGTTCTGTACCTGCACGCTAGACACCTTATATGTACATATGCATTCACTCACCATTTGCTGTAAATAGTTATATCTGTAAATATGTCGTATGTGCTCTAAGCAACTTTTTAAAAAAGGGGGTATATCATAATATGCACCCATGCACATCATGAGGTAAAAACAGGCAGTGACAGATACCCAGGTTAGCCAATCAACATACAGAACAGAACACAACCAATCACCAGACAGGCCAGTGGGGGGCTACCAACTACAAAACACAAGAGGCATCAGCACTCTACCTCTTTCCACTGGTGACAACTGTAGTGACAGTCAAGGTGTATATATCAGTCAGCACCTTCTACACATGGATCAGAGCTAGTCTGGTCTAGTTAGTTAGAGTTAGTACACTTAGAGTAGTAGAGAGTCAACCCACTAGCAGCTGTGTGCATTGTTACAGAAGTTCAATAAATCGTATTGAACCAACGCCTATGTTTGACGTATGCTTTACAGTTCATCTGCATCCTGTTGCAGTCTGTGTTACCCCAGGGTGAATAACACGACATCTGCTAAGACCTTCCACAAAGGTGCTTGTCTCCAAGATGGTAGGTGGTGCCAGTGATAGGTGTGATGCCTCTTGTCTTCCTCCGAGGTGCTGTTGAGATCCTCACGTCTCTGGTGCAAGCTGCCCTCGCCTTCAGAGGCGGCTCGCTCCTGGCCCTCCCTTGCAAGCTGCAGAGCCCTTTCTTCATAGGAGGGCAGGATCCTGAGCTTGGGCATGCCCCCACTGTACCTTAGTTACCCCCCCTTTTGTTATCGGCTATCTTTACCCATGGGGGCATGAACAGGACAATGCGAGCCAGATGCCTGGCATATTGTGTCCATAGCAATTGGCATCTGTGGGCCTAGACTCTAAAGGGGTTATAATCATGAGTTCTGGGGGTCTAGAGGAAAATGCTGGGATGTCGGGTGTTGGGTAGCTGCAAGATGGCATCAATTGGATTGAAGGTGACATGCTGGCGGTGACTTTTCGCCAGAAATGTAAAAACAGACTGTAAGAGTTTTTCAAATATTTAAAAAAGAAAAGAGTTCATGAAGTGAGTACTGGGGCGGCACGGTGGCACAGTAGTTAGCACTGAGCCGAGGTCCCAGTATCAGCCCGGCTCTAGGTCGCTGTCTGTGAAGTTTGCACATTCTCCCCGTGTCTGCGTGGGTTTCGCCCCCACAACCCAAAGATGTGCAGGGTTGGTTGATTGGCCACACTAAATTGCCCTTTAATCGGAACAAAAAAAATAATTGGGTACTCTAAATTTAAGAAAATAAAGAAATAAATAAAGTGAGCACTGGTCCTATAGAACGTGTATCTGGAGAACTGATAATGGAAAACAAGGAAACATAGAAAATAGAAGCAGGAGGAAGTAATTCAGCCCTTGGAGCCTGCTCCGCCATTCATTATGATCATGGCTGATCATCAAAGAGCTCGTCATTGACATCAGGAAGCAAAGCACTGTACACACCCCTGTCTGCATCAACAGGGCCGAGGTGGAGATGGTTGATAGCTTCAAATTCCTAGGTGTGCACAACACCAAAAATCTGTCCTGGTCCATCCACGTTGACACGACCACCAAGAAAGCACAACAACGCCTATACTTCCTCTGGAAACTAAGGAAATTCGACATGCTCACACTGACTCTTACCACCTTTTACAGATGTACCATAGGAAGCACCCTATCTGGCTGCATCACAGCCTGGTATGGCCACTGCTCAGCCCAAGACCACAAGAAATTTCAGAGATTTATGAACACAGCCCAGTCCATCACACAAACCTGCCTCCCATTGATTGAATCCATCTACACCTCCCACTGCCTTGGGAAAGTGGGCAGCATAATCAAAGACCCCTCCCACCCGGCTTACTCATTCTTCCAACTTCTTCCATCGGGCAGGAGATACAGAAGTCTGAGAACATGCACGAACAGATTCAAAAACAGCTTCTTCCCTGCTGTTACCAGACTCCTAAACAACCCTCTTATGATCTGACCTGATTAATATTACACTCCTGTATGTTTCACCCGATGCCGGTGTCTATGCATTTACATTATGTACCTTGTGTTGCCCTATTACGTTTTTTCTTTTTATGTACTAAATCATCTGTTTGAGCTGCTTGCAGAAAAATACTTTTCACTGTACCTCGGTACACGTGACAATAAACAAATCCAATCCAATCCAATCCAAGTTCAATACCCTGATCCTGCCTTCCTCCCATATCCCTTTAGACTTAAGAGCTAAATCTAATTCCTTCTTGGAATTACACAACATTTTGTCCTCAACTGCTTTCTGATGTAGCGAATTCCACAGATTCACCAGTCTGTGGGTGTAGAAATTTCATCTCACATCAGTCCAAAAGCTGTACCCTTTAGCCTCAAAATATGACCCCTAGTTCTGGACTCCACCACTGTCGGGAACATTCTTTCTGAACCTACCCTGTCTAATCGTGTTAGAATTTTGTAAGTTTCTATGAGATCCCCTCTCACTCTTCTGAACTCCAATGAATACAATTCTAACCGATTTAGTCTCTCCTCATATGATTGATTTGATTTGATTTATTGTTACATGTACCGAGGTACAGTGAAAAGTATTGTTCTGTGTACAGTCTAGACAGATAATTCCGTACATGATAAAACATCGGACATACATAAATACACAATGTAAGTCCATAGACACAGGCATCAGGTGAAGCATACGCAGTGCAGTACTATGCAGCAGAGAAGACGATCAGTTCAGTCCATAAGAGGGTCATTCAGGAGTCTGGTGACAGTGGGGAAGAACAATGGGGAACACTCCTGCCATCCCAGGAATCAGCCTGGTCAACCTTTGCTGCACTCCATAGCAAGAACATCCTTCCTCAGATAAGGACACCAAACCTGCATACAGTACTCCAGGCGTGGCCTCATAGAATCATAGAATTTACAGTGCAGAAGGAGGCCATTCGGCCCATCGAGTCTGCACCGTCTCTTGGAAAGGGCACCCTACCCAAGGTCAACACCTCCACCCTATCCCCATAACCCAGTAACCCCACCCAACACTAAGGGCAATTTCGGACACTAAGGGAAATTTAGCGTAGCCAATCCACCTAACCTGCACATCTTTGGACTGTGGGAGGAAACCGGAGCACCCGGAGGAAACCCACGCCCACACAGGGAGGATGTGCAGACTCCGCACAGACAGTGACCCAAGCCGGAATCAAACCGGGGACCCTGGAGCTGTGAAGCAATTGTGCTATCCACAATGCTACCGTGCTGTCCCCAATGCCCAATGCAATTGCAGTAAAACATCTCTATTCCTATACTCAAATCCTCTCGCTATGAAGGCCAACATACCATTTGCCTTCTTTACTGCCTACTGTACCTGCATGTTTACTTTCAGCAACTGATGCATGAGGACACTAAGGCCTTGTTGAGTATTCACCTCTCTCAATCTGCACCCATTCAAATAATAATCTGCCTTCCGAATTTTGCTACCGAAGCGGATAACCTCACATTTATCCACATTCTATTGCATCTGCAGTGCATGTGCCCACTCACTCAGCCAGTGCAAATCCTGCTGAAGCATCTCTGCATCCTCCTCACAGCTCACCCTCCCACCCAACTTTGTATCATCTGCAAATATGGAGATAATACATTTAGTTTTCTTGTCCAAATCATTGATATATATTGTGAACTGTTGGGGTCCTAGCGGTACCCCACTAGTCACTGCCTGCAAATCAGAAAAAGACCCACTTATTCCAACATTTTGCTTCCTGTCTGCTAACCAACGTTCTATCCATCTCAAGACACAACCCATAATCCATTGCACTTTAATTTTTCATATTAATCTGCTATGTGAGACCTTGTCGAAAGCCTTCTGAAAGTCTAAATAAACCACATCCTCCGATTCTCCCTAGTTAACTCTACTAGTTACACCTTCAAAGAATTCCAGTATATTTGTCAAGCATGATTTTCCTTTTGTATATATCCATGCTGACTTTGTCTGATTACACCACTGCTTTCCAAATGCTATGCTATGAAATTCTGAGGAAGGGGCAGTGCTCCGAAAGCTAGTGTTTGAAACAAACGTGTTGGACTTTAACCTGGTGTTGTAAGACTTCTTAATGAAATTCTTGATAATGGACTCCAGCAACTTCCCTACTACCGACGGTAGGCTCACTGGTCTATAGTTCCTTGTTTTCTCTCTACCTCCCCTTTTGAAGAGCGGGGTTACATTCGTTACCCTCCAACTTTAGGAACCATTCCAGAATTTTGGAAAATGACCACCAATGGATCTACAATTTCTAGGGCCACTTCCTAAAGTACTCTGGGATCAAGGTTATCAGGCCCTGGAGATTTGTCCATCTTCAATCCCATTAATTTCCCCCAAACCATTTCTTTACTAATACTAATTTGCTTCAGCTCCTCATAATGTTTGTTATTAGATTAAATCCAATTCTCTATGACACTTCCTTGCTTGTCCTCCTTACTCCCAATTAGAGAGTTTAGATTATAAACCAGAAAACGTATTTTCAAACTATGATTGATGAAAGTTGTAAAGATCTACTGACCTTGCCCACTAACATATTATAATAATAATATTGGCATGGATAGAAGATTGGCTAGCTAACAGGAAGCAGAGAGTATGCATAAATTTCAGGTTGGCAAGGTGCCACGAGTGATGTGCCACAAGGATCAGTGCGGGGACCTCAACCATCTCCAATTTATATAAATGACTTGGATTAAGGAATGGATGTGTTGGTTGCCACATTTGCTGATGATACGGAGATAGGTAGGAAAGTAAATTGTGAAGAGGACATATGGAGATTACAAAAATATATAAAAACGTGAAGTGAGGGGGCAAAGGTCTGTAAAATCGAGTATAATGTGGGAAAATGGGCAATTGTTCATTTTGACAGGAAGAATAAATAAAAAGCATATTATCTAAACGGTGAGAGATCGCAGAGCTCTGAGATTTAAAAGGATCTGGGTGTCCTAGTGCATTAATCCCAAAAGGTTAGTATGCAGGTGCAGCAAGTAATTCGGAAAGCTAATAGAATATGATCATTTATTTTGAGGAGGATTAAATATAAAATTAGGGAGGTTATGCTTGAATTGTACAGGACACTAATGAGACTACGGGTTGGATTCTCCGCTGGCGGGATTCTCCATTTTGCCGGCAGCCCGGGGGTTTCCCGATGGCGTGGGGCTGTACCTCAATGGAAAACCCCATTGAGCAGCCAGCGTAAAGGAGCATCCCACCAGTGGGGTGAAATAGAAATGTGGCGTGGCAGTCCGGAAAATCCAGCCGCACATTTGGAGTACTGTGTGCAGTATTGGTCACCTTATTTAAGGAAGGATGTAAATGCTTTGGAAGCATTTCAAAGAAGGTTTACCAGTAACCAGACTAATACCTGGAGTGGGTGGGTTCTCTTATTAATGGGAAGGCTCGGCTTCTATGCATTGGAGTTTAGAAGAGGAAGCGGTGACTTGACTGAAAAATCTAAAATGGATAGTCTTGGCAAGCAAGGGGGTGATAGGTCTTCGGGATTAGGCGGGATGCAGATTTGTGCTTGCCATCAGATCAGCCATGACCAGTGCGGCACGATGGCACAGTGGATAGCATTGGTGCCTCACAGCTCCAGGGACCTGGGTTCAATTCCAGCCTTGGGTGACTGTGTGGAGTTTGTACATTCGCCCCATGTCTGCTTGGGTTTCCTCCGGGTGCTCCGGTTTTCTCCCACAGCCCAAAGATGTGCAGGTTAGGAGGATTGGTCATGCTAAATTGCCCCTTGGTGTCCAACGATTGGGTGGGGTTACAGGGCTGGGTGGAGGTGTGGGCTTGGGTGGGGTGCTCCTTCAAGGACGGTGTAGATTCGAAGGGCCTAATGGCCTCCTTCTGCACTGTAAATCCTATCTTATCTAATGGCAGGATGGCTCGAGTGGCTGAATGGTCTACTCCTGCTCTTTGCTCATATGTTTGCTCAAATGCGTTGCATAAAATGTCTGCATGAACACAACACAATTTTGATACCTTAGCTTCCAAACTAGGCATTCACAAAGCCAAAAAGCATCTCATTCCCTGCCCGCTACGCACCCCCCCTCCTCCCCACCCCACCCCCACCGTACCTCTCAACCTGTAAACCCTACAGAAAGCATGGCAGAGTGAGCAGTGCAGCTGATCTGCAATTGACCTCTCTGTCTCTCCTTATCTCAGCAGAATAATTTAGTGACCTGCTTCAGCCTGCATCGAGCAGTGTGTGAGGAGAGAGCGTCAGAGCGCACCAGCAGAGAGTGCAGCTGTCAGCTGAAGTCTACAAATGTGAAATATTAACAGATTTAATAACATTCATTTTTTAATTATAGCCCAGCCTTTGGGATTAGGCACTAGAGGAAGAAAAGAAAGAGCAAGAGAGGGAGAAAATTAAAATAAAATAAATTACAGGAATGCTGCGAAATATCATTCTGAAATTGGACCTGAAGAACCCCTATCTCATCCCATCGAATTCCACTGTTCTTTCGAGGAACAGTCATGAATGGGATTGCAAATAGATGTGTTAAACAGTTTGTTGCCGGGCGGCATGTGGCACAGTGGTTAGCACTGGGACTGCGGCGCTGAGGATCCGGGTTCGAATCCCGGCTCTGGGTCACTGTCCGTGTGGAGTTTGCACATTCTCCCCGTGTCTGCGTGGGTTTCACCCCCACGACCCAAAGATGTGCAAGTTAGGGGGATTGGCCATGCTAAATTGCCCCTTAATTGGAAAAAAATAATAATTGGGTACTCTAAAATTATTTTTAAAAGAGTTTGTTGCCATATTCAGTAAAAACATATTTTATGAAATGGATGTTATTGCAGCCTGAAGGACTATCCCTCCAAGCATTTGATATATTATTGTTGGCTTATATCAGAGTCGTTCTTAAACACAGACTGCAGAGACGATGCATTGGAAACAGCTTTATTTTTATCCTGTTTAAAATAAATGTTTCATTTCTGGTCAGATTCCATTTATATTCTCTGGGTTTCCAGGATTTCTAACCCTCATTACAGTATTTGTACACCATATTATCCATGAAAACCACAGTCATGGATTTTCGGTGTTATTTTGCTCCATTATGGTGGGGGCGAGGGTTACGGTCTTCTCGGATAGATTTTGACAAACAAACATTATCACACTGTCACCAGCCCATGATATCTGCATGACACAAATGACTCATGTATAACAGCAGTAATCGGTATTAAATTGCTATTCTCAGTCAGACAGGCTCAGGTTTAGCGAAAGGAAACTGAAACACTGTTGGAGGAGGAAATGCGTCTGATGTTGGAGCTGACGTACATTTGTGAGGCGGTGTAGATGGGGTGTTACTCTGTCCCTACCCTTGGAACTGCCCTTGGAATTCTTTGATTGGGTAGTGGAGAGCGAGTTTTACTCTGCATTTAACCCGGGCTATGCCTTCCCTGAGAATATTTGATGGGGCAGCGGAAAGGGAGCTTTACCCTGTATTGAACCCGCACTATGGGCGAACTTCTCCCAACGGGAGGCAAAGGGCGCGATTCTCCGCTCCCACGCGGCATCGGGAAGGCCGTCGTGAACTCGACCGAGTTTCATGACGGCGTCGGAGACCGCTCCTCGCACCCTATTCATCCCCCCCCCCCCCAGGGGGCTAGGAGCGGCATTGTGAGAAACTCGGCCGCCGGGCCTTGACGCTTGCGTCAAAGCGGCGCGCCGGGAATGATGCGACGGCGGTGCCTAAGTGACGTCAGCCGCACATGCGCTGGTTGGCCGGCTCCAACCCGCGCATGCGCGGTTGCCGTCTTCCCCTCCACTGCCCTGCAAGACGTGGCGGCTTGATCTTGCGGGGCGGCGGAGGGGAAAGAGTGCATCTCTTGGAGACGCTGGCCCGACGATCGGTGGGCACCGATCGCGGGCCAGTCCATTCCCGAGCACGGCCGTGGTGCTCAAGCCCCTCTCCGCCCCCCCCACAGGCCCCAAACTTACCTTTCACGCTATGTTCACACCGGCAGTGACCAGGTGTGGTTGCCGCTGGCGTGAACAGGTCGGGAACGTCAGGCCGCTCGGCCTATCCGGGCCTGATAGAAACGGCGAGCGGTGATTCTCCGACCGGCCTGTCGTGAAAAACGGCACGCCATTTTGGGGGGAGGTGGGTGAATCGCGTGCAGGTGCCAGGGCGGCGTGGCGGGAATCGCCCGGCACACCCGTGATTCTCCCACCCGGCATGGGGTCGGAGAATCGCGCCCTATATCTTTCTGGAAATGTTTGGTGCAGGGTGTTGGGTGCCTGAAATTGAAAGTGAATTCGCTGCCATTGGCACATCATTTACCTGACACAACATTCATGAAAAATATGTCTTGTGATTCATCAAGAAAAGAATAAATTCAACTGATGTCACCATAAGGGGACATTTAGGGATGGCGGTGGTGTAGTGGTAGTGTCATTAAACTAGAAATCCAGAGACCCAGAGTAATGCTCGAGGATCCTGAGTTCAAATCCCATCCAGACGGTGAAATTTGAATTCAATATAAATCTGGAATTAAAAGTATAACGATGACCATGAAACCATTTCCGAATGTCGTTAAAAACCCATCTGGTTTCCTAATGTCCTTCAGGGAAGGAAATCTGCCATCCTTACCTGGTCTGGCCGACATGTGGCTCCAGACCCACACAGTGATGCGAGTGACTCTTAACTGCCCTCCACTGAATTGGCAGAGCAAGCCACTCAGTTCAAGGGCAATTAGGGATGGGTAACAAATGCTGGACCAGCCAGTATCACAGAATCCCTAAGCAGCGCTGTGACACAAAGCCGTCAGAAAGACAGACTGATAGCTCTTGACGCAAGATAGGAGTTTCCACTACACTGGGCCTGTATGAATTTTAATTAAAGCCCAGTAAACAAGAGACACTGGTAGATTGCAAATTCTCAACGTCCCATGGCTGCAAAATGTGAATTCCTTGATTGTTTTTTGTCAGTTGAACTAGTAAGTGTCAGTGTGTTTGCTCTGGAATATTCCAGAATATTTGAACAGCTGCTTCATAATAATGTTTTCCCTGTGAAAATAAATTGTGTGATAATGTAATTCCTGAACTGGTTTTGCAGATATTTAAATTGCTGATCTGATACCAGAATAACATCAGAACTAAAAGTCTTAACTGAGGAGAAAGGGCTGCACAGACTAGGCTTGTATTCCCTTGAGTATAGAAGATTAATGGGTGATCTGACGTATTTAATATTGTTATATTTATTTATTACCACAAAGAGAAAAGGTATGAGGTGCCCACACTTTGTATTCTTGTGAAACACAATGCGAGATTTATTTTATTTTTTTAAACTTAAAGTGCCCAATTTTCTTTTCCAAGTAAGGGGCCAATCCACCTACCCTGTACATCTTTGGGTTGTGGGGGTGAGACCCAACAGACATGGGAGAATGTGCAAACTCAACACGGACAGTGACCCGGGGCCAGGATCGAACCCAGGTCCCTGGTGCCGTGAGGCAGCAGTGAATGATGAGAGGTTTATTAAAGGTGTTGCTCATACAATCAAGATGATGATCTGCTCAAAGCCTGCGTACTTTACTGACGTCACTGCACAGCACATGATGCAGAACCAGAAAGAATATATTCCCAGATACATAACACCCCTCCACCTTTACTTCATTAGTGCAACGATAACAATTAACATTTATACAACAGACCCCCTGATATGTTATTTCTGTCATAATGTACACCAGTAGATAATGGTGAAGACACATTCTGAGGGACATACACGAGGACCAATCAATATGCACAAACACCGCAGCCAATCACTAGTTAGAACACATGCACTATAAAGGCAAGGGCATCACTTTTCCTGCTTATTCTGGATGCTGCCTCTCAGAAGCACAAGAGGTCATCAAGTTTAGTACAGACTCACACCACGTGCTGAGAGATTCAACTGGTTCGGACAGGCACAGGTCTCTAGTTAAACTAGCATAATTTAAACCCACAGTTCTCGTATGTCTATTATTTTATTAGTAGTTAATAAAATAGAGTTGAACCTTCTTCAGTGTTGGTGGCATATGTTAGCTTCACAAGTCTACACTTCCCAACACTCCATGGTACCAGTAGTTGAGGGATGTTAGTACTTCTGAGACCTACCTTGCAGTGATCAGCCTTCCACCAGTCCTCAGCCACCCTGCAGTATGGACAGCGTTCGCCAGCAGCCCTCCCTCCGCATTACCGGGAACCTGGGCTCCAATTGGAAGATTTTTAAACAGCGCTTCCAGCTGTACCTCGAGGCCATTGGGCCTGGAAGCTGCCTCGGACGCACGGAAGATTGCTCTGTTCCTCTCCACAGCTGGGGACCATGCCCTCCACATCTTTAACTCGCTCACCATCGCTGATGGGGAGGATAAATCAAAGTTCAAGATAGTCCTCTTGAAGTTCAACAGCCACTGCGAGGCCGAGGTAAACGAGAGCTTCGATCGATATATATTTCAGCAGCGCCTACAGGGTAAGGACGAACCTTTCCAGTCCTTTATCACCCAACTCCATGTCCTTGCGCAGTCCTGCAACTATGGGTCCACCTCTGACTCCATGATCCGTGACCAGATAGTTTTTGGTGTGCAGTCGGAGCCCCTTTGCCAGCAGCAACTTAAAAGTAAAACAGCTCTCCCTGTCCACTGCCATAGAGACCTGCGTGTTCCATGAACACGCCTCCACACGATATTTCCGCATCCAGGCTGCTGAAACGGCGCGGCAAGCTCCCCACAAGGCAGAACGGGTCCAAGTTATAAAGTCTCTCCAGGGCCTAAGTCTGGACGAAGGTGGCCATTTTGTGCGCTTTTCGCAGGCTCCCGTGCTGGCACATAACGAACGTGGTGACGTTGAGGACCGTTCTGTGCAGGCGCGCACTTCGCTGGATCGTCCCGCGCATGCGCGGTGGCGCAACAAATGTGCTGACGCAACAGCGTGCGGCAACTGTGGCTCCGCCCACTTAAAGCAGCAATGTCCCGCGAAGACCCGACGCTGTCTGCAGTGTGGCAAACTTGGCCACTATGCTGCTTTATGTAGGTCGCCTCAGCCGGCTACTTTCCGAAGATCCAGCCAGCCTCGCAGGGATGTCCGAGCCATTCAGCCCACAATCAACGAACCTGTCCCAGACCTGTCCTCCGACTTTGACAGCGATGACCTGCAAGCCCCCTTCTAAGTTGGCATCATAACCAAGAACAGGATGCCTCCTAAGCACAGCACCAAACCCATTCCCATACACAGCATCAACCCGGATGATGAGTGGTGTGCCACCCTTATGGCCAACCGGTCCCCAGTAAGGTTCCGCCTGGACACTGGTGCCTCCGCCAATCTCATTGCGTCGTCTGACCTTCGCAACCTCTGTGTCCAGCCTGCCATCCTGCCATCTGCATGCCAACTGCTTGATTATAACGGGAATGCCATCGCTGCCAGTGGATCCTGCCAACTCGAGGTGACACACCGTGCTCACACAGCTGTCCTATCTTTTGAGATCGTTGCTGCCTCGAAAGCCTCTTTGTTTGGTGCGCAGGCATGCAAGCTGCTCAACTTAGTGCAGAGGGTTCACTCTCTCTCTCCCAGTGATGTGTCTGCCTTTCCTGACACCGACTTCAGGGCGCAACTCGACTTCATCATCCAGCACTACCACGATGTCTTCGAGGGCATGGGCACGTTCCCATATACATACAAGATTCTACTCAAGCACAATGCCACGCCTGTGGTACATGCACCTCGCAGAGTCCCAGCGCCCCTTAAGGACCGCCTCAAGCAACTGCTCCAGGACCTCCAGGACCAAGGGGTCATATCCAGAGTCACATAACCGACTGACTGGGTGAGTTCCATGGTCTGTGTGAAGAAACCATCCGGCGAGCTAGGGATCTGCATAGATCCGAAGTATCTTAATCGGAATATCATGCGGGAGCACTACCCAATTCCAAAACGTGAGGAAAACGCCAAACTCTTCACAAAACTCGACTCCTCAAAAGGCTTCTGCAAATCCAGCTGGATGAGTCGAGCAGAAAGCTGTGTACATTCAACACGCACTTTGGCAGATACTGCTACAACCGAATGCCATTTGGCATCATCTCATCGTCCAAAGTATTCCACAGAATAATGGAACAGATGATGGAGGGAATCGAAGGCATCCGTGTCTACGTCGACGACATAATAATCTGGTCCACCATCCCGCAGGAACACATCAGCAGCCTCAAGCGCGTCTTCAAGCGCATTCACGAACATGGCCTCCGCCTAAATAGGGCCAAATGCTCCTTCAGCCAGTCAGCCATTAAATTCCTGGGTGATTATATCTCCCATTTAGGGGTGCGGCCGGATGAGGACAAGATTGGGGTGATCACGTACATGAAAACGGCTGAGGACAAGAAAGCGGTCCTCCGGTTCCTGGGCATGGTGAACTTCCTAGGAAAGTTTATCCCAAATCTCGCCTCGCACACCACGGCCCTCAGAAACGTGGTTCGTAAGACAACGGACTTCCAGTGGCCCCCTGCCCATGAGCTCGAGTGGAGGGAACTGAAGGCCAAGCTTTCCACGGCCCCAGTGCTGGCCTTTTTCGACCCGAACAAAGAGACTAAAACCTCTACGGATGCAAGTCAGTCTGGGATTGGAGCCGTGCTTCTGCAGCGTGATGAGGCCTCACCATGGGCCCCTGTTGCGTATGCGTCACGGGCAATGACCCCCATGGAACAGCGCTATGCGCAAATTGAGAAGGAGTGCCTCGGCCTTCTGACCGGTGTCCACGACTATGTATGTGGACTTCTCCAGTTCACTGTTGAAACTGACCATCGTCCGCTCGTCAACATAATACAAAAGGACTTGAATAATATGACGCCTCGCCTCCAACGCATCCTACTCAAGCTGCGGAGGTATGATTTCCAACTCGTTTATACCCCTGGCAAAGACCGTTGCCGACGCCCTCTTGAGGTCGGTCACCCCTCCATGCGATCACGAAGGGTCCGTTTGCCATGTCGATGCTCAAGTTCAGTTCGCAGCCTCCCACTTGCCAGCATCGGATGCACGCCTGGTACAAATTCGACGCGAGACAGCGGCTGACCCCCTTCTGCAGCGTGTCATGCGTTTAATGACGGACGGGTGGCTCAAGCGCCAATGCCCACAATTTTACAATGTTCGTGATGATCTGGCAGTTGTTGACGGGGTTCTCCTGAAGCTAGACCGCATCGTGATCCCGCACAGCATGCGCCAGCTGGTCCTAGAGCAGCTGCATGAAGGCCATCTAGGAGTTGAAAAATGTCGCCGCAGGGCCAGGGAAGCTGTCTATTGGCCGGGCATGAACGATGACATTGCCAATGCAGTACTCAACTGCCCCACCTGTCAGCATTTTCAACCCGCCCAGCCACGGGAGACCCTGATGCCCCATGAGTTGGTCACATCGCCCTGGACCAAGGTGGGCATCGACCTGTTCCATGCATTGGGTAGGGACTATGACATCATCATTGATTACTTCTCCAACTACCTGGCGGTCATCAGTTTGCACAACCTGACTTCTTCTGCTGTCATTCGGGCGTGCAAAGAGACGTTTGCCCGGCATGGCATCCCGCTCACAGTGATGTCGGACAATGGCCCCTGTTTCACAAGCCAGGAATGGGCCAGCTTCGCCCGGCAGTACAACTTCGCACACATCACATCCAGTCCCCTGTACCCTCAGTCCAATGGCAAGGCAGAAAAGGGGGTTCATATAGTCAAGAGGCTACTCTGCAAGGCTGCCGATGCCGGATCTGACTTCCATCTTGCTTTGTGAGCCTATCGCTCTGCCCCGCTCTCCGCTGGGCTGTTGCCTGCACAGTTACTGATGAACCGCACCCTCAGGACGACGGTGCCATCGATTCACGCCCCCAATCTTGATCATGTCCCCGTGCTCCACAGGATGCAGACGTCTCAAGCGCAGCAAAAAGCGACACAAGACTCACATGCTGCTGATCTCCCCGGCATCCAGCCAAACGACAACATTCGCATTCATCTACCGGATGGAGGCTGGTCTGCACCTGCTGTTGTCCTTAGGCAGGTGGCCCCCCAGTTCCTTCCTGGTCCGGTTACCGGACGGATCCATTCGGCGCTGCAATCGGCGCGCCCTTTGCCTTGTTCCACAGTCGTCACGGGATCCTCCGAGCAGCTCCTCTGCTGACCCTGCCATGGACTGTGCAGAGCTTCCGATCACTCTGCCTCCCCCTGCTGACCCTGCCATGGACTGTGCAGAGCTTCCGATCACTCTGCCTCCCCCTGCTGACCCTGCCATGGACTGTGCAGAGCTTCCGATCACTCTGCCTCCCCCTGCTGACCCTGCCATGGACTGTGCAGAGCTTCCGATCACTCTGCCTCCCCCTGCTGACCCTGCCATGGACTGTGCAGAGCTTCCGATCACTCTGCCTCCCCCTGCTGACCCTGCCATGGACTGTGCAGAGCTTCCGATCACTCTGCCTCCCCCTGCTGACCCTGCCATGGACTGTGCAGAGCTTCCGATCACTCTGCCTCCCCCTGCTGACCCTGCCATGGACTGTGCAGAGCTTCCGATCACTCTGCCTCCCCCTGCTGACCCTGCCATGGACTGTGCAGAGCTTCCGATCACTCTGCCTCCCCCTGCTGACCCTGCCATGGACTGTGCAGAGCTTCCGATCACTCTGCCTCCCCCTGCTGACCCTGCCATGGACTGTGCAGAGCTTCCGATCACTCTGCCTTCCCCTGCTGACCCTGCCATGGACTGTGCAGAGCTTCCGATCACTCTGCCTCCCCCTGCTGACCCTGCCATGGACTGTGCAGAGCTTCCGATCACTCTGCCTTCCCCTGCTGACCCTGCCATGGACTGTGCAGAGCTTCCGATCACTCTGCCTCCCCCTGCTGACCCTGCCATGGACTGTGCAGAGCTTCCGATCACTCTGCCTCCCCCTGCTGACCCTGCCATGGACTGTGCAGAGCTTCCGATCACTCTGCCTCCCCCTGCTGACCCTGCCATGGACTGTGCAGAGCTTCCGCTCACTCTGCCTCCCCCTGCTGACCCTGCCATGGACTGTGCAGAGCTTCCGATCACTCTGCCTCCCGCTGCTGACCCTGCCATGGACTGTGCAGAGCTTCCGATCACTCTGCCTTCCCCTGCTGACCCTGCCATAGACTGTGCAGAGCTTCCGATCACTCTGCCTCCCCCTGCTGACCCTGCCATGGACTGTGCAGAGCTTCCGATCACTCTGCCTCCCCCTGCTGACCCTGCCATGGACTGTGCAGAGCTTCCGATCACTCTGCCTCCCCCTGCTGACCCTGCCATGGACTGTGCAGAGCTTCCGATCACTCTGCCTCCCCCTGCTGACCCTGCCATGGACTGTGCAGAGCTGCCGATCACTCTGCCTCCCCCTGCTGACCCTGCCATGGACTGTGCAGAGCTTCCGATCACTCTGCCTCCCCCTGCTGACCCTGCCATGGACTGTGCAGAGCTTCCGATCACTCTGCCTCCCCCTGCTGACCCTGCCATGGACTGTGCAGAGCTTCCGATCACTCTGCCTCCCCCTGCTGACCCTGCCATGGACTGTGCAGAGCTTCCGATCACTCTGCCTCCCCCTGCTGACCCTGCCATGGACTGTGCAGAGCTTCCGATCACTCTGCCTCCCCCTGCTGACCCTGCCGTGGACTGTGCAGCGCTTCCGATCACTCTGCCTCCCCCTGAACTGTGCTGCAGCCCACCCAGCCCCTCTGCTGACCCTGCCATAGACTGTGCCGAGCTTCCGATCACTCTGCCTCCCCCTGCTGACCCTGCCATGGACTGTGCAGAGCTTCCGATCACTCTGCCTCCCCCTGCTGACCCTGCCATGGACTGTGCAGAGCTTCCGATCACTCTGCCTCCCCCTGCTGACCCTGCCATGGACTGTGCAGAGCTTCCGATCACTCTGCCTCCCCCTGCTGACCCTGCCATGGACTGTGCAGAGCTTCCGATCACTCTGCCTTCCCCTGCTGACCCTGCCGTGGACTGTGCAGAGCTTCCGATCACTCTGCCTCCCCCTGAACTGTGCTGCAGCCCACCCAGCCCCTCTGCTGACCCTGCCATAGACTGTGCCGAGCTTCCGATCACTCTGCCTCCCCCTGCTGACCCTGCCATGGACTGTGCAGAGCTTCCGATCACTCTGCCTCCCCCTGCTGACCCTGCCATGGACTGTGCAGAGC
The DNA here is from genome assembly GCF_902713615.1 of Scyliorhinus canicula. NCBI lineage: Eukaryota > Metazoa > Chordata > Chondrichthyes > Carcharhiniformes > Scyliorhinidae > Scyliorhinus > Scyliorhinus canicula. The sequence goes on from NC_052146.1 coordinate 116,020,979, forward strand.
TGCCGATCACTCTGCCTCCCCCTGCTGACCCTGCCATGGACTGTGCAGAGCTTCCGATCACTCTGCCTCCCCCTGCTGACCCTGCCATGGACTGTGCAGAGCTTCCGATCACTCTGCCTCCCCCTGCTGACCCTGCCATGGACTGTGCAGAGCTTCCGATCACTCTGCCTTCCCCTGCTGACCCTGCCATGGACTGTGCAGAGCTTCCGATCACTCTGCCTCCCCCTGCTGACCCTGCCATGGACTGTGCAGAGCTTCCGATCACTCTGCTTCCCCCTGCTGACCCTGCCATGGACTGTGCAGAGCTTCCGATTACTCTGCCTCCCCCTGCTGACCCTGCCATGGACTGTGCAGAGCTTCCGATCACTCTGCCTCCCCCTGACTGTGTTGCAGCCCACCCAGCTCCTGACCTGGCGGCTATTGACCCACCCTTGAGGCGGTCAACCAGAGTTCGTCGCCCACCTCAGAGACTGAATTTATGAACTTTGCAAATATGTGGACTCTCTGAGATACTTCTTTCCTTGTTAAAATCGTTTTCCAGTAGTTTGTATGTAGCATTGTTCTTGTTCAATTTGCTGCATATTAATTATCTGCACCAGGCACCTTCCCTTGTATATAGCTTTGTTTCCTGTATATAGATTGTACATATGTCTTTGCACCTCACATGTAGTTAGGAATAATCTTCACACACCCACACTATTTATTGTTACACATTCACATCAACAATTTTTTAAAAGGGGTGGGATGTCATAATATACACCAGTATATCATGGGGCAGACACATACTGATGGACATACACTAGGACCAATCAACATGCACAAACACTGCAGCAGTAGATAATGGTGAATGGAGAATGCCCAACACTTCAATTTCTATACATATATACAATTCAACAAGACAGTTTCTGCAGTAAATGTTTATTCCCTTTTGGTAGAATTTGACGTTCTTGAACTTGACTCCTCGGTCGGGATTCTCCGACCCTCCGCCGGGCCGATGTCCCGCCCGTTCTTTGCCAGTCCCCCCCGGTGTAAATTAGAGTAGGTCCCTTATCGGTGGGAACTGGCGGCGCGGGCAGCCTCCAGGGTTCCTGGGGGGTGCGGGGGGATCTGGCCCCGGGAGGTGACCCCACGGTGGCCTGGCCCACGATCGGGGCCCACCGATCCGCGGGCAGGCCTGTGCCATGGGAGCTCTCTATCCTTCCGCACTGGAGGCTGTGGTCCTCCGCCATTCCTGGTGCGGACGTGAAGCCCTCTGCGCATGCGCGGGGATGACGCCAGCACGCGATGGTGCTCCCGCGCATGCGCCAACTCGCGCCAGCCGGCGGAGGCCCTTCGGCGCCGGTTGGCGTGACACAGGGCTCAAACCACTCCGGGGCGGACCTAGCCCCTTTGAGGCGGCCCAATGCCAGAGTGGTTCACGCCACATCATCCTGCCGGAACCCCCAGCCCCGCCGGGTAAGCGTGAATTCCGCCCCTCATTCTTTTCTGCAGATGATACTTCTTGAGTAGTTATTTCAGTATCTGCTACTATAGCCATTGATAAGTCCTCAGAAACAGAACCTGAACTCGTCACTGTCTCTGGTCTTTGTTGCAAAGTATAGATCTCTAGATCTTCTAAAGGTAGAACGTCTTGAGTAGTTTTGGCATTCTCATGAGATTTTCCACTGGTGTCTCTGGAAAACAGGAGCAGAACATCCCCCCCTAGGGGTCATAAATATAAGGGCCGGATTCTCTGGTATCCGTTGGGGCGGGCCGTACCAGCGCCAAGGAGTGGCGTGAACCACTCCGCCGTCGGGCCGTCCGGAAGGCGCTGGAGTGGTTGGCACCACGCCAACCGGCGCCGAAGGGCCTCCGCTGACCAGCACGAGTTGGCGCATGCGCAGGAGTGCCAGCGTGTTCTGCCGCATGCGCAGAACTGCTGGCATGTTTCCTGCGTATGCGCAGGGCTTTCGTCTCCGCGCCAGCCATGGCGGGGCTTTACATAGGCCGGCACAGTGGGGAAGAGTGCCCCCACGGCACAGACCTGCCCGCAGATCGGTGGGCCCCGATCGAGGGCCAGGCCACCATGGGAGCCCCCCCGGGGACAGATGCCCCCACACTCCCCCGAGTACTCCGCAGGCCTCCCACAGAGCCATGTCCCGCCGGTACGGATCTGGTCTAATCCACGCCGGCAGGACTGGCCGAAAACGGGTGGCTGCTTGGCCCATCTGGGACGGGAGAATTGTCGGGTGGGCCACTGCCAATGGGGCAGCGCGACCAGCGCGGCGTGATCCCCGCCCCCGCCAAAAAATCAGCACCAGAGAATTCGGCAGCCGGCGTTGGAGCGACGGGGCAGGATTTACGCTGCCCCCCCCCCCCCCCGATTCTCCGACCAGGCGGAGGTGCGAAGAATCCCGTCCAAGATATTTACTAATAAATCCCATAGAAAATTCAGGAGAAATCTAATTTGCTCGAGAGTGGTGAGAATATGGAAGTTGTGTCACAGGAAGTGGCTGAAGCGAACAGAATCAATACATTTAAGGGGTAGATAGATAAACATATGAAGGAGAAAAGAATAGCAGTTACATGACTAAGATAATCACTCGTAAGTCCTCACACAACTCACCAATTTCAGCTCTTAACCTAATAAACCTTCTCTAAACTGCTTCCAACACAATTACATCCGTCCTTAAATAAGGAGACTAATACTCTACACAGTACTCCAGATGTGGTTTCACCAATGCCCTGTCTAACTGAAGCATAGCCACCCTAAATACTTTTGTATTTAAGTCCTCTCACAATCAGCAATAACATTCTATTAGTTTACTTAATTACCTGCTCTACTTGCATACTAATCTTTTATGATTCATGCATGAGGACAATCAAATCCCTGTGCATTACTCTGCAATCTCCCGCCATTTAAATAAATGCTTCTTTTCGATTCTTTCTGCCAAATGGACAATTTCACATTTTCCCACATTAAACACCATTTTCCAGGTCTTTGCCCACTCACATGACCTATCTGTTTCCCTTTGTAGTCTCTTTCCTACTTTCCACCCTTTCTTTGTGTCATCAGTAAATTTGGCAATCATACCTTTGGTCACTTCATCCCAGTCATTCATATAAATTGGAAAACATTGGGATGCAGTAGCACACCACTCATTACATCTCGCCAAGCAGGACATTACGCAATAATGCCCAACCATGTTTCCTGTTAACCAGCCAACCTTCTGTACATACCAACCTGTCACCCCCTACACCAACAGCTTTTATTTTCCACAACAATCTTTGATGTGACACTTTATCAAATGCCTTCTGGAAATCTTACAGTACTTCCACCAGTTTCATTTCATCCACAGCACAGGGGTGACATGGTGGGACGGTGGACAGCACTGCTGCCTCACTGTGCCAGGGACCCAGTTTCAATCTGATCTTCGGTGACTGGCTGTGTAGAGTTTGCAATTTTCCTGAGTTCCTCCCTCCCTTTCATTTTCTGTTTTGGCATTTCCAGCTGCTCACTCAATCTACTAATCTCTCAGACATGGGGCGAAATTCTCCGACCCCCAGCAGGGTCGGAGAATCGCCTGGGGGCGCCTAAAATCCCGCCCCCGCCGTGGCAGAGATTCTCCGCCACCCGGGAAGTGGCGGGGGCAGGAATCTCGCCCCGCCGATCGGAGAGGCCCCTGCGGCGATTCTCCGGCCCGGATGGGCCGAGGTCCTGCCGCTGGGAGGCCTCTCCCGCCGCCGAGGTTTAAACCACCTCTGGAACGGCGGGCTCAGCGGCGCGAGCGGGCCCCCGGGGTCCTGGGGGGGGCGGGGGGCGATCGGACCCCGGGGGGTGCCCCCACGGTGGCCTGGCCCGCGATCGGGGCCCCCCGATCAGACTCCGGGCCAGTGCCCTAGGTGCACTATGTTCTTCCGCGCCCGCCACGACCTCCACCATGGCGGAGGCGGAAGGGAACACCACATCGCGCATGCGCCGGCAGCGACATCAGCGGCCAGCTGCTGCTGACGTCACTGCCGGCACATGCGACGACCGGCGAAAGCCTTTCGGCCAGCCATGCTACCGACGGCGCCGGGTGTTTGCGCCAGACTTCTGGTGCAAACCGCTCCGGCGCGGGGCTGGTCCCCAAAGGTGGGGAGAATTCCCCACCTTTGGGGAGGCGCGACCCCTGAGTGGCTGGCGCCACTCCCCTACTCCGGGACCCTCCGTCACGCCGGGTAGGGGAGAATGCCGCCCGTGGTCTTGTGTCCATGAGGCCTTTTCTGCCTGGATTTTTTAATCACATGGCCTCCAGCCTCCAACTGCCCAGTCACATTTATTTTTACATCCATTTTTGGTCAAAGAAACATTTTAATAAACCCAATTTTTATTACTCCATGATTTTTCCATCTGTGTTTGCTCCCATTAAGAAATTAATCTTCAACTTCTGGCGACCTCCAGGATAATCCTGGAGAGTTGTCAATTCTATGTTAAACCACTTGCCACCCTGATATTACAATCAATACATGATGGGATTGCTTTGCTGCTTGAAGTCTTTAATTCCAAAGCTGGCAGCTGTGGCAAAGCTAGGATGAGAATGAGATACAAAACCTATATTCAACAAGTTGTGTTTGAGGGTGAGGTCAGAGTCATGCTGGATCAGAAATTCCACTTTGGGCACAGTCAGCAATCTGAACACAGTCTGTGCGCTTATTGCACTAGTTTTGAAATGTGTGCTTTTCCCCTCAAGTTTCAAACCCATTAGCACACGATCAAACGTGAAATTTGCCATGAGCCAGAAGGATCAAGCAGCGCTTTTGTTTTTTAAAAATGCGTTTCAAAAATATTCTGGTATCCTAAAGAGTTGAGCTGGAATTGGTTTAATGCAGCAAAAAAATAATTTTTGATCCATCATCTGTGATATTTTAAATGACTGAAAATGATTTTATAAAAGCTATACAGAACCATTAGCCAGATACATTCGGCGGAATTCTCCCAAAGGGAGACAAACAGCCGACGCCGGAGTCAAACCCGGAGTGTTTCACTCCGGCGTCGGAGGCCGCTCCTCGCCCCCTATTCTCATCCCCCTGGGGGGGGGGGCTTGGAGCGGCGGCGCATGAATTCCGCGCGACGGGCCTTGACACTTGCGTCAAAGCGGCGCACCGGGAATGACGCGGCCGGCGGCGCCTAAGTGACGTCACCCGTGCATGCGTAGGTTGGCCAGCGCCAACCCGCGCATGCGCGGTTGCTGTCTTCCCCTCCACTGCCCCGCAAGACATGGCGGCTTGATCTTGCAGAGCGGTGGAGGGAAAAGTGTCCGTCTTTCAGAGATGCCGGCGCAACGATCTGTGGGCACCGATCGCAGGCCAGACATCTGCTGATCACGCCCGTGGTGCTCGATTCTACCTCCGCCCCCCCACAGGCCCCACACTCACCGGTCGCACGCTGTTCACGCCAGCAGCGACCAGGTGTGGTTGGCGCCGCTGTGAACCGGTCAGGTTCGGCAGGCCGCTCGGCCCATCCGGGCCGGAGCATCGCGGTCGCCATGAGAAACGGCGAGCGCCGATTTTCCGAGCGGCCTGTCGCAAAACGTGACACGCCATTTTTGGGGGGATGGGAGAATCGCGGGGGGTGCCAGGGCAGCATCGCGTGATTCGCCCGGCCCTGCCGCGATTCTCCCCTCCCCCCCCCCCGGTGTGGGGTGTGGAGAATTGCGCCCATTGGGTCATAGCAGCTCATTTCGTAATACATCAATAAACTATATTTGAATTTTTTTTAAATGTGCCTGTCAGTGCCCTTGCAGCAAAACACTGGAATTAATTTTAAAAGAATGCAAAGAGGCCCAATTAACAGAAACCTGCCGTGATGTTGAATTCGCCCTAGGGGCATGGCCAGTTTCGTGGGTGGGACTAGCAAAAGGCATGATAAGCTTTGAACCAATACAAAAGATTGCAGGAAAACTATTTGTATTGCACATAGAATAAATGATTGTCTTATAGCACAGAAGGTGGTAATTTTCATTTGTAAACCACAGCTGCATCTGTGCCTATCAAACTCAAATGCAAATGCCCAGGCACAGACTGCCATTGCTATGGCCTGGAAGGCGGCCATCTTACTGTGCACCCCACTGACCAACCATCTTTGCCTTGGTTCTGCAGAGTGACATCGGCCACGGGTGCCTCCACCACTCCACCCCACCACTGCACTCCACCCTCCGCTACACACCCCTCCCCCCGACTGGCTGCCAGGTGGCCAACCCAAGGGCAACGCCAACTGTAGGCCCTACGGGAGTACCAGACGGGTGCCGTGGAGCACACTACTGGTAAGGGCAACTCCAGCCAATGATACACCTGGCAGCAGGAGACGCAGGGATGGGAGGGGGGAACATGCAGGTGTATGGTTTGCAGTGCCAACTGGGGGCAACATTTAGCCCATTGGATCTGGTTGGGCAGGGGGTACGCAACATGCTAACTGTTGGCCTTTCACCCTGTGCGGACAATGGGTATTGGAATGCAAACAGCAATGGGCCATCCTGCTAGTTGCCGCATCCCTGGGAGATGCCCTATGGCTGTACGAGCTGGAGCTGCTCGAGGAGGAGGAGGAAGTTGCAGCAGTGGAGTGTACAGCAGCGGAACAGGCGACAGCCGCTGAACATGGAGAGCCAGAGGCCCAACAGGCCGAGAAGGAGGAGGAGGTGCAAAGGAGACACCGCATGAGGCCCTGAGTGTAGTGGCGGTGCCTGTCATTCGAGGACCTGCTGGACCGGGCATGCCGCCGAAGACACCGGCTGAGCAGGGAGACAGTGCGACATATCTGCCAGATCATGTCGCACCTGGCACTGCAGGGGAATGGGGGAGGACACCCGCTCACGGTGGCCATCAAGGTGACGGTCACCCTGAACTCACTGGGCCCTTCCAGGTGGCGAGTGAGGACCTGTCTGGGTTCTCTCAGAGCTCGGTGCACAGGTGCATCTACTCCGTCACGGAGACCCTATATACCCAGTCGGCACAATACATCCATTTCAATGTGGATCGAGCCCACCAGGATGCCCGGGCAGCGGGGTTCACCACCATCGCCGACATGTCCAGGATTCAGGGGTAATTGACCCTATGAGCACCTGCACGTGACAGGTTCTACACAAACCGAAAGGGGTTCACTCGTTGAACATGCAGCTGGTGTGTGACCATTGGACCACCAATGCTCAGACTGGTGGGTGGTTAGCAGACACACCACGTAAAGCCTGGCTTTACCTGCAGATACGGTTGGAGAATTGCCGGGTCCGTGGCCGTACATGCGCATGGTGGCGACCTGTGGTACATGGCACTGCCAGATTATGCCCCGTTATAATTCGCCTCGCCACCCCCGGAGCACCCCTACCAGTCTCCCCAGGCCCCACCGAAGCCCCACGGCCAGCAGATTGGCCCCGTCCCTGACTGTGGCTGCGCTGGACACAGTCCGCAGCTGCCACATGAGGGGCGCGATTCTCCGCCCCCCACGCCGGGTGGGAGAATAGCGGGAGGGCCTCCTGACATTTTTCACGCCCTCCCGCTATTCTCCGCCCCCGCCCCCACGCCCGACCCACGCCACGAATCGCCGCTTGCCGTTTTTTACGGCGGCTGAGGGAAAAGACGCCAACTGCGCATGCGCGGGCTGGCATTGTCCAGCCTGCACATGCGCGGTTGACGTCATCGGCCGCATCAGCCGGCGTGACGCTTGACGTGCGGCCTTGACGAACGTCGTCAAGGCCGCGCCACCATGATGCACGGGGCCACGCTCCTAGCCCCGCCCGGGGGGGAGAATCGGCCCCGGAAGTGGGCCTGAAGGCTGCTGTGGGTCACGGTCTGTCCCACGGCAGCCTTTACGATTCTCTGCATTTGCGGAGAATCTCACCCCATGTCCCCGAAAAGGGTGAGGACATGCGACCGACGCCGTCGGGAAGTTGGCCTATCAGGAGCGGAGCATTGGGGGTGAGCCTCAGGTGACGTCCTGAGGCCGTCCCAATGGCGTGCGGCGTACTCAGTGATTGTGCCATTTTTGAAGGGGCGGAGCGTCCGGAAAACGGTGCCGCCCCTGATTCCGGCGTAAAAAGGGATTCCTCGGCCGATCACCAAACGTGATTCTGGCGTCGGCGATCGGAGAATCCCGCCCTTAGACTCAGGAATGGAAAATCCAGCCGGTTGTTCCTCATTTGCCACTCATCTCAAAATGCCATCTTCTGATTCTCGATACTTATAGAATAGAATAGAACAGTACAGCACAGAACAGGCCCTTCGGCCCTCGATGTTGTGCCGAGCAATGATCACCCTACTTAAACCCACGTAACCCGTATACCCGTAACCCAACAATCCCCCCATTAACCTTACACTACGGGCAATTTATCATGGCCAATCTGCCTAACCCGCACATCTTTGGACTGTGGGAGGAAACCGGAGCACCCGGAGGAAACCCACGCACACACGGGGAGGACGTGCAGACTCCACACAGACAGTGACCCAAGCCGGAATCGAACCTGGGACCCTGGAGCTGTGAAGCATTAATGCTAACTACTATGCTACCGTGAGGCCCCAAACTTCTGCCAACAGGACCAGTTTCTCCCTGTCTTCTCTGTCTATACCTCTCATGATTTCGAACAGCCCCAGCTTCTCCAATCTAGAAAAGTTCCTGAAATCCCTCATTCCTGGAATCATTCTCATCAAACCTTTAGTGAGGCCTTTCTAGAGCCTGCACTCATTTCCTAAAAGGTGATTTTCCGAACTGGATACAATACTCCAACTGAGGCTGACCAAGGTAATTTAAAAAAAATTTTTTTTAGATAAATTTAGAGTACCCAATTCATTTTTCCAATTAAGGGGCAATTTAGCGTGGACAATCCACATACCCTGCACATCTTTGGGTTGTGGGGGCGAATCCCACGCAGACACGGGGAGAATGTGCAAACTCCACAGTGACCCAGAGCCGGGATCAAACCTGGAACCTCGGCACCGTGAGGTTGCAGTGCTACCCACTGCGCCACCGTGCTGCCTCAGACCAAGGTAATTAGGAATGGGCAAGGAATGTCCAGCCCTGCCAGCTGCAAGAATAAGTAATAAATCCTCTCTGATGCATTCACATATTTGAAATTTCACCATCATTTACACTGCTTTGGCCAATTTCGAGTGAATAACCCCAACAAAGTTTAAATGCTATTTAATTTATCACCTTGAAAGCTGCCCAGATGGTGAAAAAACAATTAATTCTTTGTTAATGCAAAAACTCATGTTATCAACTAGCTTGTGACCTGAACGGCAACAATAATTGGAGGGAATAGTTTTGGTTATTAGTGAGGGTGGAAGAGGCAATGCAGATCGTGGCTGCACCCAAAGTAGGTGAAAGGTGAAGTCATCCCATGGATAGTGAGTCATTTTTGTGCAGCTCAAACTATTTTAATGCGATCTGATAGTTCAGTCTTCAGATTACTGCAGTAGTTGATACTGTGTGGGGGCTGTGAAACACAATCGCAGCCTTCACCAGCTGCTTGCCTCTAAGTCCCGACGTTAAAGTAATAGCCACAGATTTACTGAGCAGCATGTTAACCTTCAAAGTCTTATGATGCCGATTGTTGTCTTTCCTCGCTGGCACATTGCAATAGCCAACAAGGGGAAATTGGAGAAGAAGCAAAAACCCCGCAAAGTGCACTCTGCTGGCTCAGTAGACAAATGTACACTGGGCCCAGTATGGAGCCTTGGAAAACAGGCCGAACCTAACCTTGATGTGCTGATCTCAAGCTAGTGGAGATGTGCGAGGCAGGCTTTTTTACGCAGAAGGTGGTGAGGGAGGTTATGGAGGCAGATACATTAATGATGTTCAAAAGGCATCTTGACAAACACATGGATAGGATGGGCATAGAAGGATATGGTACTAGGAAGTGCTGAAGGGTTTGGCCAAGGTTGGTATCATGACCAGTAGATGCTTGGAGGGCCGAAGGGCCTGTTCCTGTGCTGTATTGTTCTTTGTTCTTTGTAGTGGAGCAGTCACATCTCATGAAGCTGCCACTGCCTTCAGTGCCCCCAGGGCAGGGTGGAGAGGCCATACTACTCCGTACTGCTCACAAGCTTGGGATGGAGTTTGGAACTTTCCTGTTCCGTACGGAAGAACCCGACCACCATCTCTCACATTGTATTTGAGGATCCCTATCAACACTGTTGTGTTGTAGTGTGATAGAGCAGAGTATCGCCTAATGAGTCAAGAACGCTCTCAGAGACGTGCCTAGTCACCACTGGTATATCCCTCCTAACAGACTGTGGGGACTGCACTGGGAGACGGTGGCTGAACATGGAGACTCGAGGCACTATGTGGTGATCCACCACTGTGTAAATATGTGTGTGCAGCACGGTAGCATTGTGGATAGCACAATCGCTTCACAGCTCCAAGGTCCCAGGTTCGATTCCGGCTTGGGTCACTGTCTGTGTGGAGTCTGCACATTCTCCCCGTGTGTGCGTGGGTTTCCTCCAGGTGCTCCGGTTTCCTCCCACAGTCACAAAGATGTGCAGGTTAGGTGGATTGGCTATGATAAATTGCCCATAGTGTCCAAAATTGTCCTTAGTGTTGGGTGGGGTTACTGGGTTATGGGGATAAGGTGGAGGTGTTGACCTTAGGTAGAGTGCTCTTTACAAGAGCCGGTGCAGACTCGATGGGCCGAATGGCCTCCTTCTGCACTGTAAATTCTATGACTCTATGATTAGGGGATGTACAGCAGTACCTGTATTACAGGTTTGTCGGTAGCCCCTGTCGGCTAGCTCCACCCACAGGGAGCAGTATAAATATGCATGAGTTCTCCTGAGCTGCCATTCTACCAGCTGCAGTCGAAGGATAAACATCTCATGGTAATAAAGCCTCTCTTGTACCGATTCAAGTCTTTGTGTGCTATTGATAGCGCATCAATTTATTACCGTGAGGTTTTCCGCATCATGGACATTAGAATAAAACCCGATCGCTTGCAGCTGGATCTGCAATCGGCAAACGGCAGAAAAGACTTTAATCACTGGCTGGCTTGCTTCGAGGCCTACATCACCTCAGCGGACCCTGCACCGTCGGAAGCTCAGAAATTTCAACTCCTCTACTCAAGGTTGAGCTACAGCATGTTCCCGCTGATACAGGACTCGCCGAACTACGCACGCGCCATGGAACTTCTCAATGAAAATTACGTCCAGTCGACGAACACTCTGTTTGCGAGGCATGTACTCGCCACTCGCGTCCAGCTACCGGGGGAGTAGATTGAGGACTTCTGGCGGGCCCTTTTCCCTCTAGTACGGGACTGCGAGTGCCAGGCTGTCACGGCCACGGAACATTCCAATCTCCTCATGCGAGATGCATTTGTGATGGGGATTGCATCGGACCCCATCCGACAACGATTGCTGCAAGGGGCCGCGCTCGATCTAGAGGCGACAAAGATTTTAGCGCTCTCCATGACGGTCGCTTCACGTAACGTACAATCCTACCCCGCCTGCCGCGCGGCCCACCCATCCTACCCCTCGTGGACCCTGCAACCGACCCCCCCCCCCCAACTGGGGCCGCTTCCGCGCAATATGCCTGCGCTGCTCGCCACACCACGCACCCTGGGGGTCCCCGCTGCTACTTCTGCGGCCAGCAGAAGCACCCCCGCCAGCGCTGCCCAGCCCATGCCGCGACCTGTAAATCCTGTGGCAAAAAAGGCCACTTTGCAGCGGTGTGTCAGGCCCGCGCAGTTGCCGCTATCGCTCCCGACCTCTCCCCCTTTCCTCAGCCGATCGCACAATGGGCGCCGCCGTCCGCTGCTCCCGGGGCCACCTGCGACCAATGTCCGCCTCCATCCTCTCCCCCCAGGTCCACGTGCGGCCAGTGGGCGCCACCATCTTGCCCCGCCCCCACAACGTGTGCTCCATGGTCGCCACCATCTTGTCCCTCCCCCACAATGTGCGCTGCATGGGCGCCGCCATCTTCTCCCCCGCAGGTACTTCGGACGCCGCCATTTTGTCCTCCCCTCGGGACTGGACCACGGGACCCGGGTCGCTACCGCTCCTCGTCGGACTCTTCGAACTCTTCGGACGATCGCCCGCTACCCGCCTCCATGACGTTCGACCAATCCCGTCCTCACAACCTGGCTACCGTTTCAACGACGGTGCTCATCAAAGGCCACGCGACCTGCTGCCTACTGGACTCCGGGAGCACCGATAGCTTCATCCATCCGGACACGGTAAGGCGCTGCTCCCTCGCGGTCCATCCCGCCAACCAGTGGATCTCCCTGGCCTCCGGATCTCACTCTGTCCCGATCCGGGGTTTCTGTGTGGTCAACCTCACCGTGCAAGGCATTGAATTCAGCGGTTTCCGCCTGTACGTTCTCCCCAACCTCTGTGCGACACTTTTACTGGGCCTGGATTTCCAATGTAAACTCCAGAGTCTCACCCTCAAATTCGGCGGACCCCTACCCCCACTCACCGTTTGCGGCCTCACGACCCTCAAAGTTGACCTTCCCCCTCCCTCCCTCTTTGCCAATCTGAATGCAGATTGCAAGCCCGTCGCCACCAGGAGCAGACGGTACAGCACCCAGGACAAGACCTTCATCAGGTCCGAAGTCCAGCGGCTGCTTCGGGAGGGTATTATCGAGGCCAGCAACAGTCCCTGGAGAGCCCAAGTGGTAGTGGTTAAAACTGGGGAGAAACACAGGATGGTCGTGGACTGCAGCCAGACCATCAATCGGTACACGCAGCTCGACGCGTACCCCCTCCCTCGCTTATCTGATATGGTCAACCAGATTGCACAGTGCCAGGTCTTCTCGACGATTGACCTGAAATCCGCCTACCACCAGCTCCCCATCCATAAATCGGACCGTCCCTACACTGCCTTCGAGGCGGACGGTCGCCTCTATCAATTTCTTAGGGTTCCCTTCGGCGTCACTAACAAGATCTCAGTATTTCAAAGAGAAATGGACTGAATGGTTGACCGGTACGGACTGCGGGCCACGTTTCCGTACTGCGGCCACGATCAGCAGGACCATGATGCCAACCGTGCCAAATTTCTCCACACCGCATCTCTCCTCAACCTCACCTATAACAAGGAGAAGTGTGCGTTCAGCACTAACCGCTTGGCCATCCTTGGCTACGTAGTCCAAAACGGACTCCTGGGGCCCGATCCCAACCGCATGAGCCCCCTCATGGAGCTTCCCCTCACCCACTGCCCCAAGGCCCTCAAACGATGCCTGGGGTTCTTTTCTTACTACGCCCAGTGGGTCCCACAATACGCGGACAAGGCCCGCCCACTGATCCAGTCCACGCAATTTCCCCTCATGGCCGAGGCACACCAGGCCTTCGCCCGTATTCGCTCAGCCATAGCCAAGGCACGCAGTAGACGCGACACTGCCCTTCCAAGTAGAGAGCGACGCTTCAGATGTCGCCCTTGCCGCCACTCTAAACCAGGCAGGCTGATCCGTGGCATTTTTTTTCCGCAACCTCCATGCCTCCGAAATTCGACATTCGTCTGTTGAAAAGGAGGCCCAGGCAATCGCTGAGGCGGTGCGGCACTGGAGGCATTACCTGCTGTAGCCACCTGGGGTGGCCACTTCCCAATTCCAAAATGGAGACCCGCAAAGAATACAGGCACAAGAAAGCAAGCAGGTGCAAGGTTTCCTGTATATTAAGACTTGCAGAACCCAGACAGAACCAAAACCAGTAGCCATCTACATTTTAATGAGCAATCCCCAGAAACGATTAGAAACATTGAAGCAATCGGGACCAAACCAGACTCCCTGGCGCCAGCGGGAGCCAGGACAAAGGAAGGCCAATGGATGCATAGGAACCGCCCAGCGATCAGGGAACAGCTCCAGTATTGGAGAAATCGATAGAAACAATTGGGACTTAGTCCAATTAATTGGGACCAGGCCCGAGGTCCACCCAAAAGGGCGCGAAACTCCTGGGGGCTATAAAGTAGAGTCCCCAAGTTCAGCTCGTCCTTCTTGGCAGGGTCTCTCAGCAGCTCGAAAGAACTCTTGACCGTGACTCTCAACAAGGAGAGACCTGCCTAGCAGCTGCACCAACCAAGTAAGTCTCCAGTCAACGCACGCTATGAGATAGGCGCTCCTAGCTACTATTCCATACCAGCTTGAATCCTGCAGCCTCAGAACTGAACAAAGGCCATTGTTCCTGTGACCTGGTGGGTCATTACAAAAGTATAGGCCTTTAGTGTTAGTGATAGTCTAGTAAGTAGAGTTTTATGCATGAGTACTGATTGACTGTGTGTATAATAAATGTGTTTTGATTTGAAACTTACTAACTGGTGTATTCAGTTATTGATCAGCACTTGGCTTTGAACCTCGTGGTGGTATCAGAAAGATACCTGGGACTCTAGAGCAAAGGTTATTAAAACAGAGCAATTAAGTAAAAGCATAACGAGCAACACTGGCCGGCCGGAGATTCACTCTCCTCACTGACCAGCGGTCGGTAGCCTTCATGTTTAACAACACGCAGTGGGGCAAGATCAAAAACGACAAAATCTTGCGGTGGAGAATCGAGCTCTCCACCTATAATTACGAGATCTTGTATCGCCCCGGCAAACTCAACCAGCCCCAGACGCCCTCTCCCGAGGTACATGTGCCAGCGCACAAGTGAACCAGCTCCGTGCCCTGCATGATAGCCTTTGCCATCCGGGGGCTACTCAGTTGTACCATCTGGTCAAAGCCCGCAATCTGCCCTACTCCGTCGAGGAAGTACGGACAGTCACCAGAGACTGGCAGGTCTGTGCGGAGTGCAAGCCGCACTTCTACCGGCCAGACCACGCGTGCCTGGTGAAAGCGTCCCGCCCCTTTGAACGCCTCAGCGTGGATTTCAAAGGGCCCCTCCCCTCCACCGACCACAACACCTACATCCTTAGTGTGGTCGATGAATTCTCTAGGTTCCCTTTCGCTATCCCATGCCCGGATATGACGTCTGCCACCGTCATCAAGGCCCTTGATTCTATATTCGCTCTGTTCGGTTTCCCCGACTATATCCACAGCGACAGGGGATCCTCATTCATGAGCGATGAACTGCGTCAGTTCCTGCTCAGCAGGGGTATCGCCTCCAGCAAGACGACCAGCTACAACCCCCGGGGAAACGGGCAGGTAGTGAGGGAGAACGGGACGGTATGGAGGGCCGTCCAGTTGGCCCTACGGTCCAGGAACCTCCCAGCCGCTCGCTGGCAGCAGGTCCTCCCTGATGCGCTCTATTCCATTCGGTCGCTACTGTGCACCGCTACTAACAACACACCCCATGAACGTGTTTTTATCTTCTCTAGGAAGTCTACATCCGGGGTGTTGCTCCCGACTTAGCTCGCAGCTTCAGGGCCGGTCCTACTGGGTAGGAATGTCAGACTCCACAAGGCGGACCCTCTGGTGGACAGGGTACGCCTGCTCCACGCAAACCCCCAGTATGCCAATGTGGAGTTCCCCGACGGCCGCCAGGATACAGTCTCGCTTCGAGACCTGGCCCTTTTGGGTGCCGATCCCACTCCCACACACCTCCCCTCCCCCGGCGCTCCCAACATCAGCCCCACCAGGTCTGTCCCTCGTTCCCCTGCCCACTCTAGAGGACATGGAAGATTTTGGCACGCTCCAGGAGTCATCCAGCCACAGGCCAGCACCAACACCGCCAGCACCGATGCCGTCGACGCCGACACCGCCTGTGCAGAAGTCGCCACCACTGCTGCGTCGCTCTCAACGAACCATCAGACCACCGGTCAGACTCAACCAATGACGGGCACCGGGTTGCAAGGTGGACACTTAATTTTCTTTCCTCCCCCCCCTGTAAATAAATCACGGATTATGTATATAGTTCCACGTCACCCCCGCCGACTCATTCTTACAGGGGGTGAATGTGGTGATCCACCACTGTGTAAATATGTGTGTGCCTGTATTAGGGGATGTACAGCAGTACCTGTATTACAGGTTTGTCGGTAGCCCCTGCCAGCTAGCTCCGCCCACAGGGAGCAGTATAAATATGCATGAGTTCTCCTGAGCTGCCATTCTACCAGCTGCAGTTGAAGGATAAACATCTCATGGTAATAAAGCCTCTCTTGTACCGATTTGAGTCTTTGTGTGCAATTGATGGCGCATCACTAAGGGAGGGACTTTCCTTGAATATTTGTTTGGGTTTTCACACCACAGCATTGAGAGGTGACTCCAGGAACCATCAGACAAAAAGCTTTATTCCAACTGAGCAATGTAACGCCTGACTTGAATTCCTTCCATTTTACTGACATTATGAGACCCCCTCTCTCAGTAGAAGTGTCGGCACTCTCCAGTTTCAAGCACAGGGGAATGTAACAAGCATGTTGCCCTGGCGTTAATGAGCCGCACAATGCATAAATGTCAGGATGACTGACTGATATGGCAGAAATCACTGGTGGCAACTTAAATTAACGATTTAAGGAGGTAGTTTCAGAACCCAGGGCCTCGGTAACTGAAGGCACGACCACCAGTGTTAGAGCAAAGAAGGGATATGGAAGAGACCAGGAGGATTTGAGGAGTGCAGCGATCACAGAGGGTTTTGGGACTGAGACAGATTATAGAGTCAGAGAGGGATGAAACAATGGATGGATTCGAAAGCAGGAATAAAAATACTGAGATTGAGGTATCCTGGCCAGACCAGGGGGCAATCAGCAGACACAGGGGTGGTGTGTGAACGGGACTTGTTAATTTCCAGAGCTTTGATGAGCTGAAGTTTATGGAATATGGAAGGGTGACCAGGAATGCACTGGAATGGACAGGAAAAGAAATGAAGTTCTTGATATACCTTCAATCCACAGCGAGGTAGAGAGAGCGAGTGAACAGTAGGCTTTATTAGTCGCGAACATGCCCAGCCAGAGTCAGTAGTACAGATGAATGCCGCCCACAGGAGGCCAGCTTATATATGGCCCCGGTGTGGGCGGAGCCAGAGGCGGAGCCATACCGGGGTTACAGTACAGTCCCTGGAAGCAGTTCATATCACCACGTCCAGGTCACAGGTTACAGGTTATGGTATCATGCACACATTATGGTGAATACATTCACCACAGTTCTATCTTAGGAGAGAGATTCTGGATGGCTAGTCTCACTCATCCAGTCCAAAACCAGATGAATGAAATCACAGTGACAAACATGGAAAAGCAGCATTTTGTTGCGGAAACACAAACAAAAAAGTGTTTTAGTTGCTGCTTATAACACTTGGTACCCCGAGGTCAAATAACATAACTGGGAGTATTTCTGTTCAACAATGAGGAAGTGACTGTGATAACAGCAGGAAAGGAGGTTCTGGTCTTGATTACCCTTCCTCCTCCATTCCCCACAGCACAGGTTTAACAGCTTGACATGAAAATCAGGCAGGTCTGGAACTCGAACTCTCACCTCCACCTGATCTTAAATTTTAATATTTACTGACTAGAATTAAATGGCACCTGTAAGTGAAAGACAGCCGAAGTCCCGAGGACCATAGTCTGCTCTTTTTTGAGAGAGAGAGAGAGAGCGCTCACTGGTGGTGATTTAACCTGAGAGATAGGAGTTGGTGAGGGTAGGGTGTAGGAGATTTATAAGGAGTTGATGGACTGGGAGGGACCCAATAGGGGATGTTAAGCAGAAATGAGAGGAAGATGTGCTGTGGGGGGGAAGATGGAGGCTGGGCTATGGGAGGAGGCTCTGAGGACAGTGAACGCGTCCTGTTCGTGTGCTAGGCTTAATCTTATTCAATTTAAAGTAGTCCATAGGCACATACGACAGCGGCCAGAATGAGCAGGTTCTTTGAGGGGGTAGAGAATAGGTGTGGGCAGAGTGCGGTTGGGCCCGCGAACCATGTCCACATGTTCTGAGCTTGTTCAAAACTGGAGGGATTCTGGCAGGGGTTTGCTGACATTATGTCTGAGGTACTGGGGAGTGAAGGTCATCCAAGTCCAGAAGTGGCGATTTTTGGAGTGTCATAAGACCCGGGAGTGTGGTGATATGATCTGCATACTTGTCTGCCATTGGGCCAGAACGTCGGCTTACCATTGGCCCTGGTCGGTCATGTGCCTCTCGACCGATTGGCCGAGAGGCTGAGTTAACCACGCCTCTATTAACGAGGTATAAATGGTCAGGCGCCTGACGATCGTCCCTTTCCTCTGTAGACGATCGCAGAGCTGTGTTCTAGTCAATTAAAGCCAGACTTTGGTAAATCACTCGCCTCGCGTACAATTGATGGTACATCAATTTAATTGACTACGACTTTGAAGATGGAGTTCCGCATCAAGCCCGAATGCCTCCGCATCAGCCCGCAAACTCCGAACTCTGCAGAACTTTCAAACTCTGGCTGACTTGCCTCGAAGGGTTCCTAGCATCTACAACCACCCCTCCCACCGGGGCACAGAAGCTGCACGTCCTCCACTCCAGCGTGGGTATTGACGCTTACGCAATATTCAAAGAGGAAACGGATTATGATGACGCTATACAAAAGCTAAAAGGACAATTCATCAAACCGATCAACAGGGTATTCGCTCGACATCTGCTGGCCACCAGAAAGGAGGTCCCCGGTGAGTATCTAAGCCAATACGCCCGGGCCCTCTATGCCCTGGGGAGAGGTTGCTCCTGTGTAGTGATGTCGGCTACAGAGCACATGGAGCTACTGATCAGAGACGCTTACGTGGCTGGGATGCTGTCCCCCGTGATCCGCCAGCGGATGCTGGAAAAAGACGAACTCAGTTTAACTGAGACGCTGACTCTCTCCACCTCCCTGGAGGTCGCAGATCTAAGCGCCCGCACCTATGACCCTGGCCAGGCCTCCTGGCACGCTTCCTACCAGCTACCCACCGCTCCCGGCCTCCCTCAGGCTTGTGCCGCGGGGCGCCCCGATAAATCCGCGGGGCCCCGCTGCTACTTTTGCGGGTACGCTAAACACCCTCGCTCGCGCTGCCCAGCCCGCTCCGCCCTCTGTAAGAGCTGCGGGAAGAAGGGCCACTACTCCATGGTCTGCCAGGCCAAATCGCTGGCTGCAGCGCTTCTGGAAGCTGCACAGCACTCTCCCCCCCCCTCCCCCAGGCCTCTGCGAACGGCCTGTGTGCCTCCCTCTCTCCCCCAGGGCCCCCCCAGCCGCTCTCGACGCGCGCCCCGCGGGCCGACAAGCACACCTCCCCGGTCCCGCCAGGTCTCTGCCTGCCCGCCACGCACGTTTCTCCCCCCCGCCCCCGGGCCCCGGCGCCCGACCGGCTCGCCTCTCCGGGCCCTCCCGGTCCCTGCCTGCCCGCCGCGCAAGTCTGCTCCCCCGCCTCCCGCACCCGGCCTGCGCGCCTTACCTCCTCTCGTAGCTGATGCATCTGACTCGCCTCCTGGACCCGGCCTGCGTGTCCTTGCAGCTGATGCATCTAACTTGCCTCCTGGACCCGGCCTGCGCGTCCTTGCAGCTGATGCACCCGGCTCGCCTCCTGCACCCGGCCTGCGCGCCTCACCTCCTCCGCTCGCAGCGCCGGCAACACTAGCTCCGCCACCAGCGGCCACGAGGGCTTCCTGGGCGCCACCATCTTGGGGCGCTGACCCCATGTGCGGGTCCTGGGCGCTGCCATCTTGGGGCCCCGACCCCACGTGCGGATCCTGGGCGCCGCCATCTTGGGGCACAGACCTCACATATGGATCCTGGCCACCGACTTCCGGGTCTGCCACGCAAGGTCCCTCCAGCATCGACTCGGACGGCGACGACGGATTTTCTCCACGGCTCGAGGCCGTTCAACTCGACCAGTCTCGTCCACGCACGCTCGCCAAAACGACAACGCTGATCCACCTCAACGGCCACGAGACGGGCTGCCTGCTGGACTCCGGGAGCATGGAAAGCTTCGTTCACCCTGACACGGTAAGACGCTGCACGCTCCCTGTCCATCCCGTAACACGCAAAATCGGTTTAGCCTCAGGTTCGCACTCCGTCCACATCACCGGGTGCTGCATCGTGGACCTCACGGTCCAAGGGAAGGTTTTTAAAAATTATAAATTCCTTGTCATCCCTGACCTTTGCGCACCGGCACTCCTAGGACTGGACTTCCAGTGCAACCTGCAGAGCTTGACCTTTCAATTCGGCGGCCCTATACCCCCCCTCACTGTCTGCAGCCTCGCGTCCCTCAAAGTGGACCCCCCCCTCCCTGTTTGCTAACCTCACCCCCGATTGCAAACCCGTCGCCACACGGAGCAGACGGTACAGCGCCCAGGACCGATCCTTCATCAGGTCCGAGGTCCAGAGGTTGCTGACGGAAGGGGTCATCGAGGCCAGCAACAGCCCCTGGCGAGCCCAAGTGCTGGTGGTCCGGACGGGGAGAAAAACCGGATGGTCATCGATTATAGCCAAACCATCAATCGGTTTACGTAACTGGATGCGTATCCTCTCCTCCGTATTTCTACCATGGTAAATGAGATCGCGACATACAAGGTCTTCTCCACTGTGGACCTTAAGTCCGCTTACCACCAGCTCCCCATCCGCGTGAGTGACCGACTGTACACCGCGTTCGAGGCTGATGGGCGCCTCTACCACTTCCTTAGGGTTCCGTTTGGTGTCACAAATGGTGTCTCGGTCTTCCAACGGGAGATGGACCGAATGGTCGACAAGTATGGATTACGGGCTACCTTCCCGTATCTTGATAATGTCACCATCTGCGGCCACGACCAGCAGGACCATGACGCCAACCTCCAGAAATTCCTCCAAACCGCAAAACTCCTTAACATCACGTACAATAAGGATAAATGCGTATTTAGCACCGACCGTCTAGCCATCCTCGGCTACATAGTGCGTAACAGAGTGATAGGCCCCGACCCCGAACGCATGCGCCCCCTGATGAAACTCCCTCTCCCCAATACCCCCAAATCCCTCAAACGCTGCCTGGGGTTCTT